>NW_027529428.1:7541996-7602095 GCF_008692635.1 Crocuta crocuta
TCACAATAATACTGAGAAGTAGATATTATTATTATTATTATTATTATTATATCAATGTTACTAAACAGACTATATGACTTATCCAAGAACCAAGCCAAAAAATGGTAAAACCTATATTCAAACACGACTTTCTGTTTATAAATTTCATGCGCTTTCTGCTGTCTCTTATATGATTGCTCTGTTTGATTGACTAATCTGAGTTAGGATTACAATGATTAAGAATCAATGGATAAAGAAGATACACACACACACACACACACACACACACACAGACACACAATGGAATACTACTTGATAATCAAAGAATGAAATCTTACCATTTGCAACAATGTGGATGGAGCTACAGTGTATTGTGCTAAGCGAAATAAGTCAGGCAGAGAAAGACAAATATCATATGATTTCACTCATGTGTGGAATTTAAGAAACAAAACAGATGGACATAGGGGAAAGGAAGGAAGGAAAAAGAAAATAAGATAAAAGCAGAGAGGGAGGCAAACCATAAGAGACTTTAAATACAGAGAACAGACTGGGGGTTGCTAGAGGGGAGGTGGGTGGGGGGACAGACTAAACGGATAATGGGCATTAAGGAGGGCATTTGGGATGAGCCCTGGGTGTTATATGTAAGGGATGAATCCCTGCATTCTACTCTTGAAGCCAGGATTATACTATATCTTAACTAACTTGAATTTTTTTTTAATTAAAAAAAAAGAGTAGAGAATTTTCTAAAGTTTAACTGATTTGACTCATCATTTAATAGATTTATTTGGTCACGTAAGTGTGTGTGTGTGTGTGTGTGTGTGTGTGTGTGTGTGTGTGTGTGTGTGTAAAGCAATTACTTTACATCTCAGGAAATATCTTTTTTTTTGTTTTTCAGGAAATACTTTTAAGATATTACTCCTACCAAAAAAATCATATTTCAGAAAGACACAAATTGGTTTAAATGTAGAAATATTTCCAGTGCTATACGAGAATGACTAAGAAACTAAAGTAAAATCTACAGGTTGGAATTATTATGTCTGAAAGGAACCCTGACTTAGGGGTCACCTATGACACTCAGAATGTCATTGACTATCTCAGATGTCCCTTAGTTTACAATTCTAAATACTCAAATATTAGATACATTTCTTTTACATAGAATAGTATGCACTCTTTGTGACAAGATGTCATGAAAATGTGTATTTGTGTGGGAGTCACCAGATATACCAAATGAAAACACAGAGTACCCCATTATATTAACTTCAGATAAACAACAAATATTACTTTTAGTATAAGTATGTGCCATGCAATACTTGGGACACACATATACCCACAATTATCCATTTACATTTAACCCACATTTAACTAGAGATCTCATGCTTTATCTAACAACCAATTTTTATATCTAATATAACACCCAAATCAATACTCATATCGATGTTCAAAAAAAAAAAGAAGCCACTAACAGTGACACAGGATCATCACATTGCATTGCATTAGCCTATCATATTGTGATAAAACCAATATAACACAAAATTTACTGTCTTAATCATGTTGAAGTATATGGTTCTGTAGTGCTGTGTTCATTCACATCATTGTGCTACCATGCCCCAGAACTCTTTGTCTGGCAAAACTGAAGTTCTATACCTATTGAATAACATGTCATTGCCTCCCTCATTCCAGGCTCTGTCAATCACCATCCTACACCCTGTCTCAGGATTTGACTACTCTAGGTACCTCTTATAAGTGGAATCATACAGTATTTGTTTTTTCGTGACTGGCTTATAAACAACATAAATATATTTCTCACAGTTGGGGAACCTGGAAGTAGTTCGAGATCATGGAGCCAGGATGGTTGGGTGAGGGCTCGCTTCCAAGATGCACATTTCTCACTGTATCTGTCCCCACCATTGCGGGGTCGGGGGGAGCCTGGGGAACTCTGGGGAATCTCTTTTATAAAAGCACTAATCCCATTCATGAAGACTCCACCCTCAACCTATTTACCTGCCAAAGGTCTTACCTCCTAACACCGTCACATTGGACATTAGGATTCTGACATATGAATATTGGGAGATCATAATAATTTAGACCATATCAGCTGATTTCTTCTCAGGCTCTTCTTCTTGGCTTGTAAATGGCCATTTTCTCCCTGTATTATCACATGGTCTTCCTTCTGGGTAAATCTGTATCCTAATTTTCTTTTCTTAGAAAAACAGCGTCATATTAAGTTAGGGCCAAACTCAATTTAATTACCTCTTTAAAGACTGTATATCCAAATATAATCACATTTTGAGGTACTGGGGGTTAAGAATTCTGAGAGACAATTCTGTTGTAACAGGTGTAAAACCCAAAAGTGAAATTGCTAGATCATATGGTAAGTCTATTTATATTTTTTGAGGAAACTCCATACTGTTATTCATAGTAACTACACCTTTTTATATTTCCAACAATAGCACACAGGATTCTCTTTTCTCCACATCCTACACAATGCTTATTATTTATTAATTTTATTTAATAGCAGCCATCATAAGAGGTATAACGTGGTATCTCATTGTGGTTCTGATTTGCATTTTCCTAATGATGAACGTCTTTCCATTTACTTGTAGGCCATTTCTATATCTTCTTCACAAAAATTTCCACTTGAGTCCTTTGCCTATTTTTAAAACTGGATTGTTTTGTTGTTGATTTGTAAGCAGCCTTTATATATTCTGGATATTAAGCCTTTGTCAGACTCATGATATGCAAATATTTTCTTTCATTCTCCTGGTTGCCTTTTCACTCTGCTGATCGTGTCCTTTGATGCAAAAAGTTTTTAATGCTGATGTAATTCACTTTATCCGTTTTAATGTTTGTTGCCTGTCCTTTGGGTGACATATCAAAGTAATCATTTCCAAGTCCTATATCATGAAGATTTTCCTCTGTTTTCTTCTAAAAGTTTTATACTGTTAGCTTTTACATTTAAGTCTTTGATTCCTCTTCAGTTGATTTTTGTATATGATGTAAGATTAGCATACCACTTCATTGTGCTGCATATGGGGGTACAGTTTCCCTAACATCATTTGTTATAAAGACTCTCTCCATTAAATGGTCTTAGCACCTTCGTCAAAATCATTTGACCATTTAGATGAGAGTTTATTATTGGGTTCTCTGTTCTTCCCATTGGCCTCTATGTCTATCTGTATTTCAATACTTCATTGTTTTGTTTTTGTTTTTAATTTTTTTTAATCTTTATTTATTCTTGAGAGAGAGACATGGTGTGAGCAGGGGAAGAGCATAGAGAGAGAGGGAGGCACAGAATCTGAAGCAGGCTCCAGGCTCTGAGCTGTCAGCACAGAGCTCAATGCGAGGCTCGAACTCACGAACCACAAGATCATGACCTGAGCCGAAGTGGGACGCTCAACCGACTGAGCCACCCAGGCGCCCCAATACTTCATTGTTTTATTACTCTCATTTTGTGATAAGTTTTGAAATCGGGAACTGTGAGAACCCCAAGTTCATTCTTCTTTTTCAAGATTGTGTTGGCTATCCTGATTCTGTTGAAATTCCATACGAATTCAAAAACAGTTTTATTTCTGTAAAAAAATAGCTTTGGGATTTTCCTAGAAATTGTGTAAATCTGCTTTTTGACGGGTAGTTGTTCTATTCTTTATTTTCCAATATAGTTCCTAGAATTTGTACTCATTTCTAATTTTATTAGTTTAGATGTTACCTCTCTGTGGGAGACAGAATGTTAAAGATGCTACCAGACAGCAAGAAGCAACACTCTTGAGAAGGTTAGCATAAAGAGAAAAATAAAAAAGTTGGTCTACAAGTCACAAAAGTTAGGGGAAAATGGAAATATGTGTGTATTAGTAAGCTCAAGTTGCCATAGCAAAATCTCATGGACTGCATGGCTTACGCAACAGAAACATATTTTCTTATATTTCTAGAAAGTAGAAGTTCAAAATCAAGACACCTTCAGGACTCCTTGTGGATGAGTCTTCTCTTACTGATTTGCAAATAGCTGCTTTCTGTGTCCTTACATGGCCTTTCCTCTGTGCTTGAAGAGTTCTCTGACATCTCTTTTTATAAGGACACCATTGCTGTTGGATTAGAGCCTCACCTTTATGACCTTATTCAACCTTAGTTACCTTTTTAAGGCCTCTTCTCAGAATAGAGTCACAGTAGGTTTAGGGCTTCAACATTTGAATTTGGGACTAGGGGAGGGTTTCTGTCCATAATAACATTGTTTGGAAAGTAGAGAATAGGAAAGATATGTCACTAACAGATAGGGGTAGCCTCATTGAAATGCCATCTCTGCTGCATTGGACAGAGCTGGCAAAGCAGAGGCATAATGGATTTCCAGTGTCTAGGATTAAATTAATAGTTTATCCGCTGTCCAGGAGCACCTGGGTGGCTCAGTCAGTTAAGTGTCCGACTTTGGCTCAGGTCATGATCTCATGACTTGTGAGTTCAAGCTCCACCTTGGGCTCTGTGCTGACAGCTCAGAGTCTGGAGCCTGCTTCAGATTCTGTGTCTGCATCTTCCCTGCTCATGCTCTGTTTCTCTCTCTCTGTCTCAAAAATGAATTAATATTAAAAATTTTTTAAAAATTAGTTTATCCACTGTCCAAAGTTGTGAAAACCAAGCTTGTGAATGAAAACACTAGCCTTACTCACTCAATGGCATTTTTTTTAAAATGACACATAATACGTCTTTTACTTTATGAAAACAATTGCAAACAAGAACATGTACATATCCAGAAATTCAGTTTACATTTGGAGGAAGAGGGGATTCTAGGGAACTGAGTGAGATTATAGTAGCAATTTCCCTTTCCTGTAATTTAGAATAAAATAAAACTTTCCTGAAAATACAAAACATGAAATCTTTATTGATATGCATTAAAAATGTGAGCTATTATATAAATGGTAATGACTTAGTTTTTCAATAAATATTGTTCTAGCCTCTCTACAACTTTTTAACTTCTAAACAACTAACGTAAAAGTTAAAAAAAAATAGAGGAACACTAGATATTTTACAGTGGTGCTGATGTATGAATGAAATTTCACATTTCCTACTCAAAAGCAACATTGGTGTTTTTACCTTTATTAAATGTAAGAAGAGATATATCTTAGAAAAATAACTATCTTCTAAAATTATATCAAACAGCTATTCTATTTCATGCAACACCATATACATCAGAATTGTTCACAGGCTTTTAAATGACTTAATTTAATACCATTAGTTTCCTCACCAAGATTATTAATTTAAAATTCTTTATTGAATAATACTGAGTTTACTATATTACTATTTAATGTTTTTATCTGTTTACTTATTTGGGTTTGTTTTTTTTTTTAGTTTTTTTATTCTCTCTCTCTTTCACTCTCTTCCTCTTTCTCTTTTTAAATTAAAACATCCTGAATTTAAATCATCCCCAACTATTATTTGGAAATCATGTCTGCTTGAAGTCAAGTGGTTCGCTCTTTGGAGTTTTTGAAAACTCACTGATAGTTCCAGCTTCACTGTTTTTGACAGCAAGTTCATTTCCTTCTATTGCTGCAACAGGTAGCAAATTTTAGTCAAGGACACCTGACTTGCAGGCAAAATATGGTATAACAAGAGTATTACCATAAGAATATGGTGAATCATAACCATCACCTGAATTAAGACCGGTGAGACATTCCAAATCTATCACTTCAATTGCATGAAACTTCGGGGGCGTGATTTAAATTAAATTATCCTTAGCTTTGTGTTGTTTTTTTTTTTTTTTAAATTTTCAACTGTGAAAATAGGAATGGTAAAATAAAATAATAAAATAACTAACATGGAACTGTGGTACTATCTGTCTCACATATTCAAAAAGATGTTGTAAGGATCAAATGGCTCTGAAAATGCCTGGCATAGAGAATTTCAAATAGAATTTATTTCTGAGTATTGTACAAACTTTACATATGTTATAGAGGCACATAGAGTTTTAATTTTTGGTTAATGTCATTTTTGTTCCTAGAATGGCATTTTTAGTTTTTCTAATGTGTATTTATTTTTGAGAGAGGGAGACAGAGCACGAGAGGGGGAGGAGCAGAGAGAGAGGGAGACACAGAATTTATAGCAGGCTTTAGGCTCCAAGCTGTCAGCACAGAGTCCATGCGCGGGGCTTGAACTCACGAACTACAAGATCATGACCTGAGCCAAAGTCAGATGCTTAATGAACTGAGCCACCCAGGTGCCCCTAAAATGATATTTTTGTTTTTGATACACATGGGGAGCCAGTAGTTTTATCTGGCACAGAGAAATGATGTCTTTCCAAATGTTCAATATTTGAAAACTTGATAATCGTCTTTTCACATTTATCATCCAATGTTCAGCAAATCATCCTCAAATTTATATATGTAATGTGTAATATATATTCACAAGTAAGAATGATATGGAAAAAGCCAGAGTTGCCCCCTCCTTACCTTTTAATCCTAAATAGACGTATTAGTTGCAGATAACTAGGAGTAGACATTATCAGATTGATTTTATTTTTTTTAATGTTTATTCATTTTTGAGAGACAGAGTGTGAGCAGGGGAGGAGCAGAGATAGAGGGAGACACAAGATCTGAAGCAGGTTCCAGGCTTTCAGCTGTCAGCACAGAGCCGGATACGGGGCTTGAACCCATGAACCGTGAGATCATGACCAGAGCCAGAGACTTGACACTTAACCAACTGAGCCACCCAGCCACCCCCAGATTCTTAAAAAATTAAAAGTAAATATACAAGAAAACAGAAAACCTGCATTCTTTTCTTTCTTCTATGAAGAACACTTGTATGACTTTGCACAACTCATCTGACATTTTACATCCTTGTCAATTCTCTCCAAAACTGAGGGGAACATACCATGATCCCTATCCCAAAGGAAATAGAATTCTTCTAACTTCCTTCATATACTAAGATGTTTATAATCAGCCTAAAACAACTATCGAAAAGTTCTCCAAATTAAAAAAAAAAGCTTTCTACTCATTTAATTCCTTACTTAAAAGGAGACTACAGCATCCAAAAAGAGCTATTTTCGTGTAAATATTCATAAAACCCAGTCATTTCTATGCTGCCTGTGGTACATCAGCCATAAGGAAATACAATGCTATTAACATGAAGAAAATTAAAATAAACAAAAAGTGTATTTTAAAATGTAAATTAGTTTATTTGGTTACACAGTCTACACTCAAAGAAGAAAAGCTGTTCTGAAAATAATGGTTGGGATCATTGTAATTGTCACACATAAATTATTTTGTTTATAATAAAATGTAGTTGGAGCAAGGTAAGCCTGAGTCAGTTACCAACATATGTTCTCCCATCTCTTGGGTAGTCATTCCTGGAGGGTGATTAGCAAACTGGAATGTTTTAATTTGAATTGGCCACATTTCTAAAATTGGATCATGAACATATGTGGTCAAATGATGAGACAGTCCCCGGAGAATCAGGAACCATATATTTCCATTCTACTTTAACTAGTGTCTTAACATAGTTGCAAATCCTATATGCAGTTTGCATTTTTCCGGAAGAGTGATCAAAATGGTAAGACTGGGAAAAATAAGTTTACGTGGTCAGTAGTCTCACATTGGCATTGGAAGAAAACCCAGTTGTTGGGAAAAACCGTAGATTGAGAGGCATTTTATTTTGTCTGATTTTGCCCTTTCTAGGCTGTGTGAATTATTTACCCTCTAACTTACATAATACAATTAACGACTAGACAGTCTTTTGGGCCCTTCAGATCCTCATCTTATGACAATTGGTCGCATCACTTTTAAAATGAGGAAACTCAGGGGCGCCTGGGTGGCTTAGTCGGTTAAGCGTCCGACTTTCGCTTAGGTCATGATCTCGCGGTTCGTGGGTTCTAGCCCCGCGTCGGGCTCTGTGCTGACTGCCAGCTCAGAGCCTGGAGCCTATTTCAGAGTCTGTGTCTCCCTCTCTCCCTGACCCTCCCCTGCTCACGCTGTCTCTCTCTCTCCTAGAAATAAATAAAAATATTTTAAAAAATAAAATAAAATGAGGAAACTCATTTTAGGATTATTATGAAAAGTGAGCTAATAATAAATGCAACACACTTAACATAGTACCTACCATATAATAAGTTTTCAGAAAAGTTATTAAAAGTTGTATAGACAGCAGGCACTCAAAAAAACACAATTCTTTTCACAACCCATTACCTAATCCCAAACTTTTTAGTTCCTCTCCTTTACGTATTATATTATATATTAAGTATATGAGTATCCTCTAAACTTACCAGTGATCAGTACATAACACAGTGTTTTATTTTTTGCTGCGATCGTGTTATTTTAAAGGAAACCAAGAATATCTGGAAGACACGAAAAGTCTATTAATTGAGTCAGGAATGAACCATGAAAGGAAGAAAGATCTCTAAGAGAAGCACTTGACTCTTGATTTGGGCTCAGGTCATGATCTCGCGGTCGTGGTATCTATAGCCTTATCTGGTGTTGGGTTCCGCACTGAGTGTGGAGCCTGCTTGGGACTCTCTCTCTCCCTGTTTTTCTGCCCCTCCCCTACTCGCACTCACTTTCTCACTCTCTCTCAAAATAAATAAACATTTTTTTTAAAAAAAGGAAAAAGAAATAGATGTTATACTAAAATACAAAATCAGAGGTTGAAATAATGTATTTTTCAGTCATTTCTTAAAAAAGCCAGAAGTTATTGGCTGTTTTATCTCATGTAGATATTTTCACATTTGAGGTCCCGTAAATGATACCTCATTTAACAAATGTGAGCAATGGTTTCTGTTAAAGTTTTTTTTTTTTTTTTTTATGTTTACTTATTTTTGAAGGAGAGAGACAGAGAATGAGCAGGGGAGGAGCAGAGAGAGGGAAACACAGAATCCAAAGCAGGCTCCAGGCTCTGAGCTGTCAGTATAGAGCCTGATGCAGGATTTGAACTCACAAACCCTGAGATCATGACCTGAGCCGAAGTCGGATGCTCAACAGACTGAGCCACCCAGGTGCCCCTGATAAAGTTGTTTTTTATACATGCTCTGGATAAGGTGGACATTGAAGTAGTCACCAAGGAAAAGTGTGTGTCTTTTTGTTTGTTTTCATCTACAACTAGAAGAAAATCTATCATTTATAGACGCAACCACTTTCTGAAGTACATAATTAAAAATGACTGCTTTGATTCTGTTTTAAAAAAAAAAAAAACCTAACCAAAGTATTCTTCATGCCCTATACATCTCTGTTTTAAATACTTGTAGGGTTTTCTACCTCAGGATGCAAAATGGAAGAAGGGAACATTGAGATCCCTAATCTTCCATCATTGTTTTAGAATTACAGAAAATCTATCTCCCACAATGGAAAGAACAAAACCTTATTAGTTCCCTAAAGAAGAAAGGGAGCAAGCCCTGGAATAGAATGTTTAAGGAAATGTTGCATACAGGTAATAATAGGTTCAAACAGAGAGAAAACAGAACAGAGGTAAAGAAAATATAAAAGATGACTACCCACTGTAGCATTTGCTGATGCCTTTCAAGTCTTCAGAATGAACTTAATCTGATTGAAGGCGTCAGGGCCCAAGGGGAACGCACATCCTCTGTGTTAACTGCAGAGCAGCCTTCAGACTGATGAACAAGAGAAAATCACCAGGCAGTTCCCTTGTGTTTTAAATTTTTACTTTGTAGTATAGGGATATTATTAAATTTTTAAACCACCATGTATATGTTAAAATTGTATGTTATCTACTTGAATAATCAACGATTACTACATTACTTCTTAAATACATTTTATTAATCAGTATTTTTATTGTTTGTCTATCTTATGTGTGTTAATGCTATTATAGTATATTTTAACTTGCTCTTCTATGATTACTAACGATGTTATACATATTTTAATGTGCCTATTGGCTGACGGTCATTCTCTGGGATATTTCTGTTCAAACATTTTCATTGTTTTTCAGTTACCTATCTTTCTCTTACTGATTCATAGTGATCCTACATATTTTTTCATATAATTACTTAGCTGACATACAGATATAGCCTTTCATGGCTTTAATCTTGTCATTTGGTCAGGAAGAATTTTTTTTTTCCTTTTAATGAACAGAGTACAACTTATCAATCTCTTCTCTTATGCTTAATGTTTTTAGTGTCTGGTTTAACAAGTCTCTGCCACCTTCTCCCAGATCATAAAGATACTCCCTTATTTTATATTCTAGAAAATTTGTGGTGCTATCTTTCTTATTTAGTCCACATCAACCTGGAATTGACTTTGTGCCATTTTGTTCCCTGTGGATATTTAAATAACCTAACACTACTTCTTAAAATCTGCCTTTTATTTTGTTTTCTCCAACCGTTGCAAAGCCCTTTGTAATAAATCAGGTCCCGTTATAGTCTCCTTTCTCTTTCCCCCTCACTCTTGCTCTAACTTTGTCCTGGGCTATGACTGATCCAAATAAATATAAGAATTGGCCTATAAATACACACGCACTCTTGCTAGAATTTAAACTGAGATTGCATAAACTGCATAAGTCAAATTGGGGAAAACTGAAACTTTACAATACTGATTTTTCAAATCTATGAACGTCTTGTATTAACATATTTAACATTCCATTTTTTAGATCATAAATTCCCCTTACTAATGTTATATAGTTTTCTGTGTGGAGACTTTCTGTGTAGAGACTAAAGTCTTTTGATGGATTAATTCCTAATTTTGATGTTATGACAATTAATGTTTTCAGTCTTTGTTAGTAGTTCACAGAATTCCAATTGAATTTTCTTAGTTTTTTTGTTTGTTTGTTTTGTTTTTTTGAGAGAGAGAGAGAGAGCGAGCAAAAGCAGGGAAGGAGCAGAAGGAGAGGAAGGAAGTGAGAGAATCTTAAGCAGTCTCCACACCCAGCACAGATCCCAAGGCAGGGCTCCATCTCACAACCATGAGATCATGACCTGAGCTGAAATTAAGAGTTAGACACTTAACCGACTGAGCCACCCAGGCTCCCCTTCTTAATTTTTAACTTATATCCTATGACCTTGATTAATTACCTTATTGATTCTAATACTTTGTACATTCTTTTAGATTATCTTTCTACACAAATTTTACTTATTTTATCAAGTTGTTATGACTTTAATTTTGCCCCATGACTTATTACACTGGCTAGAATCTCCGCTTCTAGAATTGTAGATTAGATGTTCAATTTCACAAAATTTTATTTCTGCATAGGTGAGTTTATTATGTTTCTCTTATAAGCAGTACATAGTTACGTGTGCGTATGTGTATTTATGCAATCTAACACATTTAATTTCTTAACTGGGGTATTTAATGTACTTATAGTTTATGAAATTATTGAGCCATTAAATTTATATCTATCATCTTGTAGTTATTTTTCTATTTCACCACTTTTTATATCCCTTGTTAAAAACATTTTTTTCTATTATATCTTCATAATGTTGATAAAGATTACTATCAGCCTAAAAATTTATGGTCACTTTAAAGTACATTCAAATTTGAAAAAAAAATTAAACATGTTTTCACACATACAAAGGATATGAATTTAGTGCTTATAGATTCTTACTTTAAAACAGTAGAGGATATATTTAAACGAAAAGAAACAAATTCAGAAGGAAGGAGTGGGATGAAAGTTTCCTTGATCAGTACAGAAACAGATATTAGATACTGAAAAAACTGTGAACTGGTTTTAAAAAATGACCTTCATGGAGACTTATGGGGGTAGAGGTGGTGGAATTATTCAGTAGGAACCGAACTTGTCTTAGAAGGAAGACTGAGATTCTAAACAAACGAAAAATGTCTTATTAGCAAAAAATATTTTATAATACATATAAAACCCTATCCCAATCTTAACCCCAGGACCTCAAAGTGTGACCTTATTTGTAAATAAGGTCATTGTAGATGTGACTAGCTAAGACAAGGTCATATTTGAGTAGGGTGGACCCCTAATTCAATAAGATGTGTGTCCTTCTATAAAGGAAAACTTTGGTTACACAGAGGTTCAGTAAGGGAGAATGCCATGGGCAGATTGGATCTATGCTGCCAAAAGCAAGGGAAATACTAGAAACTAGGAGAGAGGCCCAGCAGGGATCTTTCCCTAGTACCTTCAAAAGGAGTATGGCCTTACCAGCACCTTGAGTTCACACTTTCAGCCTCCAGAACTGTGAATCAATAGATTTCTGTTGTTTAAGTCACTTGGTTTGTGTATCTTGTTATAGCAGCCCCAGAAAACTACTAAAAACCTTGATACAGGAAAAGAGACCAACCATAAACATGGGAGAATTGGGCAAATATATGTGTGTGTATACACACACACACACACACACACACACACACACACACACATATATATGACTCTTTAAAACATTGAAAAATGCAACACACATTTGTGAACCCTGAGATAAGAAAAACAAGCAAACAAACAAATTGAGCCCCAGGATTAACTTGACTTTCACCTGGAGGATTTCTGGACCATGAGAGAAGATTCAAAGTAGAAGATGAGAGTCTTGCTGGTTTGAGGAAATCTTCTGGGAAGAAGGAAGTCATGTAGAAGACAAGCCTCAGATATACACACAGGAGTCCTCTTGAGTCCTTGACAAATATTAAGTAGTGTGTGTGTAAGATAAAACTGCACAGGGTCTAACAAAGAGCAACTGGAACCGAACCATATGGTTCCCCCAAAACTCACACAGGGCTACAAATCATTTGAGTTACAACCAGCTGGAGTGAAGAGTTCTCTTTGGTAAGTCAGGATATTCAGCAGAGACCCAATAAGTATCATGAATTAGTATTGGGGCTAAATTGTCACTAAAATAAAGGTTGTTCTACACATCCCCTAAACAAGTTTAAAAACAATTCTAGAAAGAGCCAAAATTATCTACTAATACCTCACTGCTATGCATAGTCAATAATAGAAATAAAATAGCATCCTATAAATTACTTAATCTAAAGGAAGGCAGTTAAGGAGGAAAATAGAATACAGCTAGTAAGATAGTAGGCTTCAACTCAAATATTTCAATAATTACATTGAAAATAAACTGTTAATACTCTAAGTAAAAGATCTAAGTATATATGTGAGGAATAAACTTTAAATATAAGGGCACAGATGATAATATAGATTACATTAAAAGTAAAAGTATGAAAAGTACTAATCATAAAAGGCTGAATTTAATATGCATCAACAGTAGACAATATAAAAGTAATAAGTCTAATTAACAGACAGAAAGAAGACAATTCATGATAACAAAAGGGTCAATTTATAAAGAAGACATGGCAATCATAAAGGTGTCTGCATCTGATTAGAAAGCTTCAAAATACTTGAAGCAAAAACATGCTGAAAAAAGAAATACACAAATCCCCCAATTAAATTTGGAGAATTCAGCACTCATCTGTCAATAATTAATAGAACAAACAGAAAAACTGGAAGTAAATAGACCTAAAAATCCATTCAACCTACTTGACCCATTTGGCACTCATTGAACACAATGTCCAACAACAGCAGAATACACAAGTACACAGGAAATAGTCATTGAGATGAATCACATTCAGAACCACAAAACAAGTCTCAACAATTTTTTTAAATAGCTCATACTGAGCATTTTCCTTGACTTAAACAGAATTAAACTAGGAATCAGTTAATAGGAAAATATGTGGGAAATAGTTTTTGAAATGTAAACAGCATAATTTTAAATAAACCATGAGTCATAAAAGAAATGATAGGGAAAATTAGAAAATATTTGAATTGGATAAAGAGGAAAATATGACTTCAAAATCTATAATTTGGGAAGGATTATGGCTTGGAAATGGTGGAACATGATGCTGTAGGAAGCATTTCCTCACTAAAGCAACTATTAAAATGGCAAAAAAATACAAGGTCATCTTTTCTGGAATCTAATGAAAAATTATAGCAGCAAGTTGTAGGCTTCAAAATCAACATGCAAAAATCAGTTGGGTTTCTATACACTAGCAATGAAATATCTGAAAAAAGAAATAGAAAAAGAACACATTTACAATAGCATTAAAAAGCATAAAATATTTATGAGTAAACTTAACTAATGAGAAATATGCTAAAAGGTGTAAAATATTGATAAAAGAAATGAAAGAAGACATAAACAATTAGAAGGATATTATATATTCACAGATTAGAAGTCTTAATATTATTTCAATATCCAAAGTGATCTACAAATTCTGTGCAGCTCCAACCAACACTCCCATTGCATTTTTTTTTTTACAGAAATAGGAAAAAAAATTCTATCCTTTTTTGGAAGGACCACAAAAATCCTAAAAGGCTAAATCAATCATGATCGAGCTGGAGGCATCTGAATTCAAAATATACTACATAACTAAAGTATACAAAACTGGCATAAAGACAAATAGTTTATGCAGAATTAGTTCTGAATTTATTTTCCAATTTTGTTTCTTTTTCTGATTTTACTTACTTTAGTCTTCTCTATTTTTTCTCAGTCTAGCCAACCATTCCTCAGTTTTATCTCAATAGAGAAAACCAACAAAACTAAAGGTAAATATTTTAAATGATCAATAAAATTCACAAACTTTTTTCTACACTGACCAAGAAAAAAAAGAGAAGGCTTAAACTACTAAAATCAGAAATGAAAGTGATGACATAAATATTGACCTTACAGGAAAAAAAAAATTGACCTTACAGAAACAAAAGGTGTGTAGGAGATACAGTTTACACCAACAAATTAGATGATGTAGATGAAATGAACAGTTTTCTAGAAACATACAAATTACCTAAACTGACACAGGATGAAATGGAAAATCTGAACAGAAATATAACATGTAAAGAGATGAATCAACATTAAAAAACATCTCCAAACAGAAGACAAATGAGGACCAGCTTCATTGGTGAATTGGAAGATTCAATATTAAAATGTCCATTTTACTCATAATTTGTCTATAGATTAAATACATTTTAATTAAAATTCCAACAGGGGCGCCTGGGTGGCACAGTCGGTTAAACGCCCAGCATTGGCTCAGGTCATGATCTCGCGGTTCCTGGGGTCAAGCCCAGCGTCAGGCTCTGTGTTGACAGCTCAGAGCCTGGAACCTGTTTCAGATTCTGTGTCTCCCTCTCTCTCTGATCCTCCCCAGCTCACGCTCTCTCTCTCTCTCTCTCTCTCTCTCAGAAATAAATAAAACATTAAAAAAATTTTTTAAATAAATAAAGTAAAATTCCAACAGACCTTTTTTTTTTTTGGAAAGTCATGAGCTGATTCTAAAATTTATATGGAAATTTGTTTCCAGTTTTATTGAGATATAATTAATATAACATGTATAAGTTTAAGGTGTACAACCAGTTGATTTGATTCATAAAGTATTGCAAAATGATTACTACCATAGATCTCCTTTAAATCACGTAATTATGGTTTCTTGCTTTGCATGAGAACGTTTGATCTCTTCTCAACTTTCAAGTATATAACACAGTGTTATTAATTATCATCACCATGCTGTACAGTAGGTCCCCAGAGCTGATTTGTCTTAACTGGAAGTTTAGACTCTTCCATAAACATCTCTTGTTTCCTTCATGTCCAGCCTCTGGTAACCACATTCCACTCTGTTTCTATGAGTTCAGGTTTTTTGTAGATTTCACATACAAGTGTTTGTCTTTCTCTGACTTATATCACTCAGCATAATATCCTCAAGGTCCATCCATGTTGCAAATGGCAGAATTTCTTTTTTTTAAGGCTAAATAAAATTGATTATATTAATGTTGATGATAATAATGTATATTATCATGTATACAATATATACTATCTTATATATTTATATATTATCCTCTATATTTCTATTTTATCCATTCATCCATTGATGGACACTTACATTCTGTACGTATTTTGGCTATTGTGAGCACGGGAGTATAGGTAAACTATCCAAGATCCCAATTTCATTTTCACTGGGTACCCATCCAGAAGTGGGATTGCTGGATCATATAGTAATTCTATTTAATTTCTTGAGGAAATTCCATATTGTTTTTTATTTGTTTGGTTTTGGCTGGACTAGTTTATATTCCAATCAAGATTATACAGGGTTTTCTTTGCTTTCTCACCAACATTTACTATATATATATATATATATTTAAATTCTCAAGTTAGTCAACATACAGTGTAGTCTTGGCTTCAGGAGTAGAACCCAGTGATTCATCACTTACATATAACACCCAGTTTTCATCCAAACAAGTGCCCTCCTTAATGCCCATCATTCACTTCACCCACTCCCCAACCCCACCCCCATCAACCCTCAGTTTGTTCTCTGTATTTAAGAGTCTATTATGGTTTGCCTCCCTCTCTGTTTTTATCTTATTTTCCTTTCCCTTCCCCTATGTCCATCTGTTAAGTTTCTCAAATTCCACATATAAGTGAAATTATATGATATCTGTCTTTTTCTTACTGACTTATTTCACTTAGTACAATACCCTCCAGTTCCATCCGTGTTGTTGCAAATGGCAAGATTTCATTCTTTTTCATCACTGAGTAGTGTTCTGGTCTGTGTGTGTGTGTGTGTGTGTGTGTGTGTGTGTGTGTGTATTGCAAATGGCAAGATTTCATTCTCTTTCATCACTGAGTAGTGTTCCGTTGTGTGTGGGGTGTGTGTGTGTGTGTGTGTGTGTGTGTGTGTGTGTGTATACCACATCTCCTTAATCCATTTATCAGTTAATGGATATTTGGGCTCTTTCAATAATTTGGCTATTATTGATAGTGCTATTATAAACATTGGGGTGCATGTGCCCCTTGGATTCAGCTTCTCTGTATCCTTTTGACAAATTCCTAGTAGTGTAATTGCTGGGTCGTAGGGTAGTTCTATTTTAAATTTTTTTGAGGAACTTCTACACTGTTTTCCAGAGTACTTGCACCAATTTGCATTCTCACCAGTAGAGCAGTAGGGTTCCCCTTTCTCCAGTCCTTGACAACATGATCTGTTGTTGCCTGAGTCGTTCATTTCAACCATGCTGACCAGTGTGAGGCGGTATCTCATTATGGTTTTGATTGTATTTCTTGATGAGTGATGTTAAGCATTGTTTCATATGTCTGTTTGCCATTTGGATGTCTTCTTTGGATAAGTGTGTATTCATGTCTTCCACCCATTTCTTCACTGGATTATGTGGTTTTTAGGTGTTGAGTTTGGTAACTTCCTTATAGATTTTGGATACTAATCCTTTATCTGATACGTCATTTGCAAATATCTTTTCCCATCCCGTCAGTTGCCTTTTAGTTTTGTTGATTGTTTCCTTCATGGTGCAGAAGACTTTTATCTTGATGAAGTCCTGGTAGTTCATTTTTGCTTTTGTTTCCCTTTCCTCTGGAGACATGTCAAGTCAGAAGTTGCTGTGGCCAAGCTAAAGAGGTTGCTGCCTGTTTTCTGCTGTAGGATTTTGATGGTTTCCTGTCTCACATTTAGGTCTTTCATCCATTTTGAATTTATTTTTGTGTACGGTGTAAGAAAGAAGTCCAGTTTCATTCTTCTGCATGCTGCTGTCTAGTTCTAAAGAAAGAGACTTTTTTTTTCCATTGGATACTCTTTCGTGCTTTGTTGAAAGTGAATTGGCCATATATTTGTGGGTCCATTTTGGGGTTCTGCATTCTATTCCATTGATCTATGTATCTATTTCTGTGTGAATACTGTACTGTCTTGATGATTTACATAATACAGGTTAAAGTCTGGGATTGTGATGCCTCCAGCTTTGCTTTTCTTTTTCAGAATGACTTTGGCTATTCAGGGTCTTTTATGATTCCATATGGATTCTAGGATTGATTGCTCTGTGAAGAATGCTGGTGCTATTTTGATAGGGATTGCATTGAATGTTTGGGTAGTATCAACATGTTAACAATATTTTTTCTTCCAATCCATGAGCATGGAAGGTTTTCCTGTTTCTTTATGTCTTCTTCAATTTCTTTTATAAGCTTTCTATAGTTCTCAGTGTATAGATCTTTACCTCTTTGATTAGGTTTATTGCTAGGTATTTTATGGTTATTGGTGCGATTGTAAATGGGAATGATTCCTTGATTACTCTTCCTTTTGCTTCGTTATTTGTGTATAGAAATATTGTCTTACTGGTAGCCATTCTAACAGGTGTGAGGTGATATTGCATTGTGGTTTTGATTTACATTTTCCTGATGACTGATGATGTTGATTACCTTTTTGTGCATCTGTTGACTACTTGCATGTCTTCTTTGGAAAAATGTCTATTCATTTCCTTTGTACATTTTTAATTAGTTTGGTTTACTGTCTGTTCACTTGCTTTCTACTATTCAGTTGTTTGAGTTCTTTATATATTCTGGATATTAACTCCTTATAAGATATACAGTTTGCAAATATTTTCTCCCATCTGTAGGTTGCCTTTTCATGTTGTTAATTTTTTTTGGTGAGCATAAGGTTTTTTGGTTTTTGGTTTTTGTAGTTTCTCATAAAGTTACATCTATACTTCTCATATGACCTAATAATTGTGATTTTGAAATTATCTGTTCACACCAATAAAAATGAAAACATCTTCTCACACACAAAGACTTTTACACAAATGTTCATAGCAGTTCTGATTCTTATAGCCCAAACTTGAAAGCAATGCAGTTATCTGCCAATAGTGCACTTATATAGTGGATCACAAAAAGAAGGAGCACACCACCATTATATATAACATAAATGAATCTCAATAACATAATGTTAAGCAAAAGAAGCTCTTAGAAAAGAGTATGCACTATACGAATCCATTTATGTGAAACTCCAGTTAAAGCCAAATTAATTCACAAGGACAAGAAGTAGGTCGTGGGTTGTCTGGGGCCAATATGGGGTAAGGTTGCCTGCACTGGTGAAGGAGGGAATATTTGGGGTGATAGAGATGTTTGATGTCATGTTTGTGGTGACTATCTCCTTTGTCAGAACTCAAATAGGTATTATCTTTTAAAAGCAATTTTGGGAGGCATTTTACCTACATTTGTCATCAGTAATAATGATCTATTATACTTCTCTGTGCAGTTGAGGCTTTTAACTTGTGTTCTCCAAATGGGCTCTAAGAAATTGATGGACCCCATAATATTATATGCTAAATTTTATGTTTATGAGTGTAGAGACATTTGGTTTAAGAAGTGTCTGACCTCCAGGGGTGCCTGGGTGGCTCAGTTGGCTATATGTCTGACTCCTGATTTCAACTCGGGTTTTCAATCTCATGGTTTTGTGGGTTTGAGCCCTGCATTGAGCTCTGCCCTGGCAGCATGGGGCCTGCTTGGGGTTCATTCTCTCTCTCTCTCTCTCTCTCTCTCTCTCTCCCTCTCCCCTACTCACAGTGTCTCTGTCTTTCTCTAAATAAATAAATAAATAAAATCTTTAAAAAAAGAAGTGCCTGACCTCCAAAAAATTTAATAATTCACCTATAGTAAAATCAGAATCTTATTCCTCCTATTTAAAACTTCTCGCTTCTTTCTATTTTATATTTATGTACATGTTGTTAGGAAAGCTCTCCCCCATTAATACCTTAGAGACTAGTAATAACTAGCCCATATTTATCTTACTTAACCTAATAAATGCCTGTTACTAACACTCTTGATATGTTTGTATATATATAAATAAGAATTATGAACAAGGCAAAATAAGGCAAGTCAAAATTGTTTGTTCCAGAATAGTTGTGTCATATGCTACAATGTGTTTTTTTCTCAAGACCTCATTTCCCCATTTGTCTGTCTCCAGATCATCTTCAAATACCTAGGAATCTATCTTTTCTTTTTCATTTTCATAACATGTAAGGTAAAGCACTGACAGAATAGAATATACATAATTGGCTTCTATATCGAATATCATTCTACTTAGCAACTGTTACTCTTTCTTCTTTTAATGAACCATCTTGATCTCCTTATTCACAAAACACCAGATGTATCATCTATGGTTACTTCATTACTGGTAACTGTGTAGTGGGTACTCTAACGCACGTGTCCATAGAATGATTATAAACTTTCCACGTGGGAGTCACAGTAAAACTTATCTGTAAAATGAGAAAAATAATAAAAGCTTTCAGTTTCTGTCTTGACTTTTATCTATTTTTCCCATATTTTCCTGATAATTTAATGCCCCCATCATTGACTATCAAAAATACAACCAAACATTTGGAACACATGCTTATATTCTATGAAGTAAAAATACTGTTCAACATTTCAAAGATTCAAGAAATATCAAGAAATGCACATGCATTTATTGATCTCTTATCTAACATAACATATTCCAATTATACATGAGGAGAACCACTTTTTAAGTTTATTTTGAGAGAGAGGAAAGAGAAAGTGATTGGAGAAAAGAGAGAAAGAGAGAGTGATTGGAGAAGGGTCAGAAAGAGAGAGAGGGGGAGACAGGGAGAGAGAGAGAGAGAGAGAATCCCAAGCAGGCTCCACACTGTCAACACAGAGCCTGATGTGGGGCTTGAACTCACGAACCATGAGATCATGACCTGAGCTGAAATTGGACTCTTAACTGATTAAGTCATCCAAGAATCCCAGGAGAAGAACCACTTTTATTTTGTGTGGCAGAAAATGGACACACACTTTTGTATTCTGGAGATATTTTTATTAATATTTTTAAGGAAATATGACATTTATATTTCATTCCAACTTCCATAAAGATAGATTTATTTATGTATTTATAGAAGAACTAATAGCTTAAGAAAGGACTGATCAGAAGTAATGCCCTGGCAAAGGTAGTTTCCATGGAGGGTCTGATGTTCATCAACTTTGTGACATTCAGTGGAGAGATTGCAACATGTCTTGAATAAAAAGACTAAAAAACTTACCAAATACACTGAAAGGATAAGTGGAATTAAGGAATTAATAATTTTTGGGGTGAAGGGTTAGTCCCAAACTTAAGTTTACCAAATATAAACTTTGGGGCATACTGGCCTGGAACAAAGAAAATTAAAGATCAAGTTAATTGACCCAAGGAATGGTTTTGCATCCAGAATTTCAGTAACCATCAGTAACAGAAGAAGTAACAGCCCTCTGATGCCAGAAACAAGTGTTGAGCCCTCAGCCATTTCTATATGAAATACTACTAAACACTGTCCTTCTACTTTATCCAAATCTGTGCTTAGGGGGAAAAGTTTACCAGTATTTAAGAAACGCTGTTACTGAAAGGTGTTACTTCAGACGAATTATGGCTAGTAGTTTTCATATACATCTTGTACAGTAACACATTAGCACAGCAGCTTCTAACTTTTGATCATCCTCTTGTGAATTGGATCTATGTAAATCAGCCTTTTCCAGGTTTTGAGACATTTGTCACCAATAAGGCTGAGGGGACCCGTTATATGCAACTGGGCAGTGCTTTAGGTACCTCCTTGCTTCCCATCTTCTACCTAACGACCCTTTACTCAATCCTCTTTAGAAACGTAACAGTATACGACCTGAGAAAATAATGAGCCAAGGTTTGAAACTTATATATGACCTTTTTCAACTATAGTATAACTTGTTCTGTCTACAAAGGGGAAAAATTATGAATGAATCTAAAAGGTGTAAGTCTCTTACCAAGGAAACTAGAAGTTGCGTGAGCCACTCTTGCTGTTTAGATAGATGGCATCATAGTTATGTTTTTAGAATGTGTATTATTTTCCCAAACGCCCAGAAAAATATATGATTTAAAGACATTTAATTAGCATTTATTTCTTTGGTCAACTCACTAGGGGAACAGGGGTCTAATTTTTGAGATAAAAATAATCTACTGAAGAAATATATTTTTTTGAATAAGACCTTTAGTGCAGTGCTTCAACAAAACATAGATTTTTTTTTTTAAATGGCTGAGCTATACTCTTGGAAAAGGGATTTATAGTGAAAATGCTGACACAACTTTAGCTCCTGTATGGTGGTGTGAACTCGCCGCTATAATAATTAAGCAATTAGGCATGACAGAGAGTGTGAGTTTCCTGAGATAATCACACCCCTGGGGCATTGCAAGTCATGATCCAAAGATAAGTGTTTTTAATCTCCCAAGGGTGTGATTACCAGATGATAACCACACCCTCTGGAGAAGACTTATGACTCATAAAAAATCTTTACTATAAGAGAAAAAATGATTATGCTGCTGTATGCAGATGAAGCTGGCCATGGAGACTGCTATGTGTTCGCCACAAATTAATTAAGAATTGCAAAATGCACACCACTTTAACGGTATCCAGCATCAATCCCGGGGACTGCTTTCTTTTCTCATTGTTGTTGAAATATAGAAATGAGAGAAGGACTCTCCACTTCGCAACTTCAGAAAGAATTGAGCGATTGATTAAATGAATCATAAAGATCATATCACTAAGTGTTTTTATTGACTGGGTGTTATCAGCTATATCCTAAGACAGAGCCTCTTATTACCTAAATTACTCACTTTGCAGTAATTTGGTCACTTTAGAATAATCAATGACTTAATATAAGATTATTTTGTGTCTTAGCACCCATTCATCATTTATTCATTCATTTCATTCCAATACCTAATAAGTACAAAATGAAGTGACTATGTTGAAGGCATAAAGAAGCTAAAAATCCATGTTCTGATAATGGAATACAGACATATAAATAATTATAATACAGAGAGGAAAGTGCCATCATTATGGTGGCAGAAATGTGCTAAGAGAGCAAAGAAAGAAAATGAATAATCTCATCTATGAAAGTTTAAGAAGGCTCCATAGAGAGAAAATATATAATATGGATAAGGAAAATATAGTAGCTACTACCTGTGGAGCATTTACTGTGTGTTGGGCATTATGCTTGGCATTTTACTTTTATAATCTCATTTTAATCCTCACTACAGCTCACAACAACAGCTGTGTTGAGGTGAATGGCATTTCTCTTGGGTTATAGGTGCAGAAACACTTTGAGTATTAACTCAAAGTGGTGATATGCCAAGCTCAAGGTCAGATAGCTAGTCAAAGACATGCTAGAATTAGGATAATGGACGCTTTACCTTTTACCAAAATTGCAAAATATAGCTGCATTCTTATTTATGTCTGAGTCCCACACGAGGCAGAGCATTCTGGGAAGAGGAAATCAACAATGTAAAATGGCAAGGCTCATAAGAGCATAGCCTATTCCCTGGTCGTTCTCTGCAGCTGACATCTATGGTGCATGGGTGCTCAGTGATAGGAAAAGAGGCTGGAAAACTGTATTAAATTTGGTCCAAGTTGCAAAGGAGCTTCAATGCTTTGCTAAGCAGTTTCCAACATTGGCTTGAATGAATCTGCCTCATTGACTTCAAGGTCAGGCAAATTGGTCAGCACACAATGAGGATTCCTTCTCTCACTTTTATCTGCCAAGATCAGAAACACTTCCCAGTAATGCATATGATTGTACCAGTCATTATAAAAGAGGTATGAGTCAGACAGGTCCAGTATTTGCCCTCTTTAAAAATAATTCTCAGGGTACCTGGTATTTGCCCTCTTTAAAAATAATTCTCAGGGTACCTGGGGGGCTCAGTCGGTTAAGCGTCTGACGCTTGATTTCAGCTCAGGTCATGATCTTACAGTCTGTGAGTTCGAGCCCCTCACCAGGCTCTGAGCTGACAGTGCAGAGCCTGGCTGGGATTCTCTGTCTCCCTCTCTCTCTGCTTCTCCCTGCCCATGCTCTCTCTGTCTCTGTCAAAGAAACATAAAAAAATAAAATAAAAATAATAGCCCATTCTAATTTTGCAAAATTCATATTGGGCATCTTTAAGTTTTTTCAAAAAAAGGTAGAGGCGCTGAGAAAATAAAATTAATTTTGATTCAAAAACTAAACATAAGTTGCATTGTACTTTCAGGATGTAAAAGTAGCTGCTCCAGAAACTAGTTATAATAGAAACTCTGGGAGAGCTAGGCTTGCAGCCATGCTGATGCTACAGACAAAAAGCACAAAAAGAATGTGTGTAAAAATAAGGATGAACTGGTATTTAGACAGCACGAGAGTCTCTGAGAGATACAAAGCTGCATGACAAAGGCTTTTGAGGAGTTTGTGATCTGGATAGGAATCAAAACAGGAATAGGTTTCTGGCAAAATTCTAGGGGAAATGAGAGTTACGCATTTTTAACTATTTGATGGAGTATAGATGGAAGACTACTTGGCTGACTTATTTTTAGAGTAGTAGAATTTTTTTAATGTTTTTATTTATTTATTTTGTGTGTGTGTGTGAGAGAGAGAGAGAGAGAGAGAGAGTGAGGGAGAGAGAGAAAGAGAGAATCCCAAATAGGCTGCATGCTCAGTGCAGAGCCTGATGTGGGTCTTGATCTCACCACCATGAGATTATGACTTAAGCCAAAATCAAGAGTCAAACGTTTAACCAGCTGAGCCATCCAGGCACCCCGGAGTAGTAGAAAATTAATAGTAAATGCAAGAGAAATCGTTCATTTGATATGTAAAATGGGCCTTCACTTAATATAACTTGTATAGCATGATATTTTGAGTCAGACATGATTTTTAATTCTGCACATATCCCCTGTGTAATGTTCTACCTAGTTTTTGAGTCTTGAATGTCATTGTCCATCTTGTAAAATATAGTAAATCATTCCCAAATCACAAAATGGCTGACAGCATATGAAATGGTGTGTGTACAGCCTACCTTGGTGGCAAGCACAAGAGAAGCCTTCATTAATCATAGCCATCATGATGATGATCATAACACTATGTAACCGTTACTGGACTAGAAACTAGAGATTTCAAGGTGAGTGGGGAATAATCACTCTTCTGAGTTTGCTGATTGTCGCTAGTCCCTGAGTGCTTTAACATTCGTTGTTGTTCCGTGTATAGCTCTGCACAAACAGTTCCTTTGTTAGTTGTTTAATTAAATGCTTTAGAATGTAACTTCTCTTCCATGCTGGACTTTGGTGGTATTTGTGGTCTAATTTAAGAGTGCACCTTAAAAACTTTAATCCTTTTTATGTATAGAAATATTGTTCTCAGTGTGGAGGTTCCTCAAAAAGTTAACAATAGAACTCCCCTATGACTCAGCAATAGCATTGCTAGGAATTTACCCAAGGGATACAGGAGTGCTGATTCATAGGGGCACATGTACCCCAATGTTCATAGCAGCACTTTCAACAATAGCCAAAACATGGAAAGAGTCTAAGTGTCCATCAACAGACAAATGGATCAAGATGTGGTTTATCTATACAATGTAATACTACATGGCAATGAGAAAAAATGAAATCTGGCCATGTGTAGCAACATGGATGGACCTTGAAGGTGTTATGCTGAGCGAAATAAGTCAGGCAGAGAAGGACAGATACCATATGTTTGCATGTATAGGAGGATTAGGAGGAACTTAACAGAAGACCAAGGGGGAGAAGAAGGGGAAAATAGTGGGTGAGAGGGAGAAAGGCAAACCATGAAAGACTCTTGAATGCTGAGAACAAACTGAGGACTGATGGGTGTTGGGGGGAGAGGGGGGAGATGTGCATGGAGGAGGGCACTTGTTGGGATGAGCACTGGGTGTTATATGGAAACCAAGTTGACAATAAACTATTTGTAAAAAAAAAAATGAATGGGACAAGCAGGCAATTAGAGAAGAAATTTTAAAATATATGGAAACAAATGAAAATGAAAATACAACAATCAAAAAAAAAAGAAATATTGTTCTCAATTGCTTATATTTGGTAAAAACTGCCACTTTAGGATGCCTCTTTAGGATGCTCTGTGATGCTTACCCTGGAGAGTTTATTCCCCTGCACACATGTGTGGGCCTCAGCAGATTCATGGTTCCCATGGGTGCCAGACTGCACAGGTGAACCCAGGTCAGATGAATTTATATGGTTCTCCCGGGGGGGCTTCAAAGCCTACCTTCAACTTAATAGAAGCAACCTCCAGGACATGCTTTGGTTCTTCTGCATGAAGCTAGTCTTCTCCATCTATAGAAATGAAAGAGAGTTAAAAGTTGAAAGGGCATTGCCTTCAGATCTTAACAACCCTACCACTGCCCTCATGATAGATCCAGAAAGCCTCAGCCCTGCGTACTCAAAAGAATTCCACCCATGATTAGGCTCTATTCTTTGTATGTCTGCTGCACATGTTTCTTTAGTGCTTTCTTAATCAAGCTTCCCTAAAAAGAAGATATGATAAAGCCAAATAACAAAATCTGAGATACCTGAAGAATAATATCCCATGAGCTCCAGAAAACATATCTATTTGCACCTCTGGAGTTCTCACAGAGTCAGTCACTGGGTATCCTTGAACAGGGAGATTTTCGGAAAGAAAATGTCAAGAATGTGCAAACCCTGAGGAGGTTAATTGGCCATTCAGAGATATGGTTTATTCACGCATTAAGTGGAAATACAGCTTAACCAATTGGGTTGCTGAGAAATTATAAACGAACAAACCAAAACCAAGTAAAGGATGTGTCAACACGTTGGCACAGATCTGTTCAGCAATTTGGAACTATCATTACTATGATTAAAATTTTGATTATAGCCTTCGTAACCTTTCACAGAAAAAGGCTTCTTCCTGGATGTATTTTAACCTGTAGCTGACTCAAGAATGGATTTGGTGAGGTGAGGAAGGATCATTTCAATTCATATCAATTGCCTGACTTAACTGAGCCCATGGAATGTGTCACACACTACTTTAAACACTTTACTTTTATTAGCTCATCTACTGATAAAAAAATTTTTAAGGTATTTTGTGTTACCCCCTTGTTATACATAAGGGAAAGTATACAGAAAGATTAAGCAACTTGCCAATGTTCATGTGACTGGTTAAGAATAGAGGTAGGATTTGAGTTCAGATAGTCAGACTCCAGAGCCTGCGTTCTTCACCAGGAGGCTCTCCACTTCCCAAGACCTGTGGAGGTCCTTTGGAAAGTGGGAGTTGAGACACTGCATAAAAACAGTGGATCCTGAAGTCAAAATTACTAACTTGAAAAATATAGCTACTTAAAATCTTTTCTAGAATAAACCAGATGAAAACTTGAATTATTACTTAATATCTATTCTTGGGTAAACAACCATCATTAGGTTGTAGTTCTTAAGTGCATCTTTAGTGCAAAGCACATGATAAGGAAACTGTTTCTTGGGGTGCCTGGATGGCTCAGTCAGTTAATCGACCAACCCTTGATTTCCACGGTTCATGAGTTCAAGCGCCATGTCAGGCTCCGCATTGATAGTGCAGAGCCTGCTTGAGATTGTCTTTCTTTGCCCCTCCCATGCTCTCTCTCTCTCTCTCTCTCAAAATAAATAAAATAAACTTAAAAAAAGATAACTGTTCCTTTTCTTAGGTATAACATTAGGAAGAATTTAAATTTTCTTCAGAAAACTTTCTTCAGAAAATCGCTTCATTGAAGATGAGATTTGTCTTACTTATTTTAGATCAAGGAATTGTGTGAATAGAAGCTTAAAAAGGACAAATGATTCTGGGGAAGATTATGGAATCTGACTTTGCATAGTCTTTCTATCCATTGCCTTGTTTTATTTGCCTAGATCCATATAAAATATAAGCATAATATTATGTAATTTCTCAGACTCAGAAATATAGCAATAGTTTAAGAGTTAAGGGATTCTGAACAACTTACAGGGCTAAATGGCTTGTAACTATTTTCTCTCAATAGCTATTAGGACACAAACACATTTTGCTTTGTTTTTATTTTGAAATCAGTGCATAAAAGTAGAGAATGCTAAACATTGAGATAGGTTGAGTGAATAAAGTAGAAGTTATCTTGTAAAGGAAATGCTTTTAGGATATTTAAATCATATAAATTAATTGAATATAAATTTGTAATTTCCTAGAGCTAGGGGGAAAGAATTCTGGGAAGTGACTGCTAATGAGAATAAGATTTCTGTTTGGAGTGATGAAAATATTCTGGAATTAGATAATTACTGGTGATGGTTGCTCACCCTTGTGAATACACTAAAAAAAAAAAAACAGTGAATTGTACACTTCAAAAGAGTAATTATTTTGTCAAGGTTTGTGTCTTAAATCTCAATTTTTAAATAATGCAAAAAAGCCAATTCTTGTAGAATCCTTAGATGTGAAAGGTAGGATAGGTCACAGGAATATTATTTTGGAGCTGGAATCAATAAAGGAAACTTATGAGAAAAAAAAGTTCAGAAAAGCCAATAAATTGGAAGAATACAATTAATGTGCCTACTCATGATTCAAGGGCAATCTACTCAGAATGACCACATTTTCCAGAACAACAACCAAAAAAGAGGACATTCTAACAAAGTACAATGATTGCCCTGGTTCTTTATGTACAACATGATTTTAGAAATACAATTTGGATACCCAGGTGTGAAAATTGGACTATCCAGATTTCAAGTACTTAGGAACCCAAAAGAATGTTTAGACAACAACTATTCTGGAATATCCAAAATTATGTATTCATATCTCTCAGAATTTTTCATTGACTAAAAGCAATTGTAACTAAATACAAACAAAAGGATAAAATAAGTATATGAAAGAGCAAAGGAAGACATGTCCTGGGAATTAATAGAGCGTTTCCTTCAAGGAATGACCATGCACATAGCTCAGATTCAATCATTTCCCTGACTTGTAGCTCTCTGCTTCAGAGTTGTATTCACGTGGGGCACCTGGGTGACTCGTTAGGTTAAGTGTCCGACTTTGGCTCAGGTTGTGCTCTTGCAGTTGTGAATTTGAGCCCCACATCAGGACTCTGTGCTAATAGCTTGGAGCCTGGAGCCTGCTTCACCACCTCTGTCTGTCTCTCTGTCTCTGCCTCTCCACCGCTCGCTCTCTTTCTCTCTCAAAAATAAACATTAAAAAACATATGTTAAAAAATAAAGAGTTGTATTCCTGGAAGAAAGAGCATCGTTTTGGGGAAAGCAGAAAATAACCTGCATTGACAGCCCCACTTTGGCTGCATACAGTTGAAGAGTCACTTGCCAGGGAACTCTTAAAAAAGCCTGGGGACAGGGAGCAGCTCACGCAGAACACCCAATGTCAGCCAGAGCCACTGATCTTCAAATAGCTCAACATGACCTGCTAGTATAGTAGAGAAGTTAAGAGCTAACCTGCTTGCATTCAAAATCTGGCTGCTTCTTGTATGAGTTATGTCACCTCGGATAAGTTAGTTAACTTCTTTGTCCTTGAATTTACTCATTTGTGAAATCAGAGTAATAGTATTACGCATCTCCTAGGGTTGAAATGTCACCCTAGTGACAAGTACACAGTAAGGGATTTATATTTTTAGGTTATTATTGACATTGAAATATGAAAAATATATACTGTATATATAATATTTTCATTATAAAGTACCTATTTATAGGTTTAGAAGATTGTGGAATAGCTATTTCTTGTCAATAGATGACAAATCAAAGTGATATAATTGTACTCATTTAAAAAGATCAGTGGTCTTGCCCGAAATCAGATTGTGTTCCTTAATTTATACAAATTGGTTCGTTTTACTTAGAGTTCTATAGAGAAGAATTAAATACTTACTGTTTTTGTTTTTGTTTTCTGTTTGGAGAAAGTCCTTAATGAAATTCAAACTATTTACCTTTTTATTTGTTTTTCTGATCTGATGTTGATTTAGTCTAGAAAGCAAACTTCACAGCATCAGCATTAACATAATCATTTATATCCCAAAGAATGCCACATGTATATATGTCATACATTATAAGATTTAGTTGGGGCTTACTGAATTAGACCTAGTAACAATAGGAATCCATAATTTCGCCAGAGGTCATTAATCATTCCTACTCTTTTAACAATAAACTTGACAGTATGGATTGTCATACAGGAGTCCATTTTCAAATAAACATGAAGAAGTAAACAACACAAAAAGTGAGAAAAACACACTAGACAGCCTGTATTTTTGAGTAAGCTTATTCTGTTCACTTGCCTTTGTGGCCAGGTTCAGTGGAATCCTTACTTCTGTTCTTGAATTAAGAGTCTCCTTTGGTGGCTTCCAAATTGTTATCCACAGCTGAAGGTCCTAAATATTCACACGGAAACAAAACCAATCACTTATCTCTGGATTTAGAGGATGAGCAAAAATCAGGCCCCATTCTCCCTCTCCACCATACCTGCAGAGAAAGCACCTCTGGCTGTGGCCTCCCTTCCAGTCAGAAAGGCAGCATTTGGAGGTCGTGCACAGAGTGGTTTTCGTCAAGCTGCTTGCATCAGTTAGGCTCCAGTTATGGAAGCAAAACCGGCATGAGTATTCTAGAATAAGGAACTTTTTTTAATATAAAAATTGAGTCTTACACAAACAAAACTCAAAGAAAATTCCACTAACTGGCCCTCACTGTGGAGAACAAAATGAAGTGGAATAAATCCACAGGGAGAAATGGATGTATCCAAACACGTATTTGTATACTTCAGTACTTGAAAGATAAGACATGTATTCCAGAAATAAAGGTTGATTTTAAAGTAGAAGCTTGTAGCCTGAAAATACAGTGATAATTGAAAAATTATTGTTTAAAACAGTTATAAGTAAGTGGTGATTGAAATTTAAATTTGAATATTCCCCCTAACTTATGACACTACAGATAAGTCTGAGAAATGCCATTTTCCCCAGTCTTCACTGGTTTACAGGTACGAATGGAGAGAGAAAATGGTAATAGGAATCTGCCTTTTGATAACATCTTCCCAAATCACTTCCGCAGCCCACCACAGCTCATTGCTCTTCTGCATGCTCTGATAGGCGGATAAAAAGTCAGGTCTGCCAGGTGCCACTGTTGCTTTGCCTGTTATATTCCAGTTCCGTTGTGTGTGACCAGCACTGGCCATCTCTCTCCAGGCACCTGGAGGCATTCCCAGATCCTAAGGACTCTCTCAGTTGCTGCACAGAACAAGACGTGAAAGAAGCCATGTTCAGTTGCCCTAAAATGAGGTGAGAAAATACTCTTCACTCCCATTTTGGCTTCTGTATTGTATTCTGCAAGTTTGGTTCCCAAGCAGGATGGCTATGTCCTCAAAGCTCCTCCTGAAAACTTCTCTTTCGTTCTGCTCCTGCCTATAGTTCTCTCTCTCCATGGTGCTCAGAGGCCAGAATAGAGGGATGGATTTGGATACAGACCGCAGAGAGCCCTCTCTATTCAATACTCATCTATTTTTTGGTACCCTGTTTGCTAACAATATTTAGTTCTCTGAAGCAGCATAATCCAATGGGAATATGGTGACAAATATACTTTAAACTTAATTTTTTTAAACTGGTAACGTTTCCCTAAACCTACAAAAAGAAACAGATGGAATTTATTATAATACACTTTATTTAACCTATTATATTGTAAATATCATTTAACATCTAAAATACAAAAATACAAAATTATTGATACATTTTACATTTTTATGCTAAACCTCTGAAATCTTGTGTCTATTTTCACTACATTGCAATTTAGACAAGTCACATTTCAAGGGCTCAATGCAGCACACATTCTGATGGTACTGTACTGGGCAGTGCAGCTGTAAAGAGCCAGGAACCCCATGCCACTGAGGTTGATGCTAAAACAATTTTATTTCCCCGTCAACACTATGCATAGATTGAATAGCTGGACAATTTCTTGGAAAAACAGTATGCGAGCATCACTCAATCTCACTTTCATTTGCTAGATACATGGATAGTCCAGTTTTTCATCTTTATACTCTTGCCTTTGATATCTGTAATTAACATTAATATATTAAATTCAAGCCTTCCAGAGTCATAGACTGGATACATTCTTTAGCTATAGGAAGTAGCTGGGTCCCTTTATGACTTTCTTTGTAAAGGAGAATCTGAGGTTCTTCCTATTCAAAATTTATCATTTTGAATTTATCAAAATTCAAAATTTATTAAAAGTGACACTATACACTCATGCTAAAACATTATTTCATGAGAAAGAGGTGGCTCTCCTGACCCAACTCAAAATTAGATACCTAAGGCTTATTTTTAGACATTTGTATATTGCTCTGAATGAGTTTCATAATTCATTTAAATTCCCAAACTTGTGGCCAGATGAGAACAAATTGTTTCTATAAAGAGTATTCAAAGATGAAAAAGAATTATATATTAAATGAGGAAATTGGGCTTTGAAAATCACACCTTAAGCTCTACTCTATGATAGGTCGTGCTGAACATTAATGATTTGTTGTCTCAAAGTCATGTCCGTGCCTTTATGTATAAGGTGTAGAAGGTGGAATGAATGAATGGTGTCAATTCAAAGACAGAACTTCAAACTCTATAATAAGTGATTCTTTTCTTTTTTTATGTTTTATTTATTTCTAGGAGAGAGAGAGACAGCGTGAGCAGGGGAGGGTCAGAGAGAGAGGGAGTCACACACTGAAACAGGCTCCAGGCTCTGAGCTGGCAGTCAGCACAGAGCCCGATGCGGGGCTCGAACCCACGAACCGCGAGACCATGACCTAAGCGAAAGTCAGACGCTTAACCGACTAAGCCACCCAGGCGCCCCTATAATAAGTGATTCTTAAAGTGACACATATATATGGCTTTTTAATCCCTATGCATTTTTTTTAAGGAAGATGTAATCCCTGCGTGTATCATTTAGCACATTTTAGGAGCATTATGTGGAAGAATTGTAGATTCCTTACCTGGCCATCTGATCTAGATCTTTAAGTTCAGTCTAGAAAAATAAGTATCTAGAGAAGTTTAACCCATTTTCTATTCATATATGGTTTACTTGCATCATTAAAAAAAAAAAGTCTTCCAGCACCAGTTCTTTTTGCATGAAGAAGCAGGGTGTTTGTATCTTTGCTGGGTGACTTAACAGTTACTAAGCACCAGAAAAGAGTGCTCACCTCCGCAGAAGACGGGAACGCAAAAGTTAGGTAACATTGTCAGAGCACAGCTGGGTGGTCAGGACATTGGCCAAGAATTGCTAGCCAGTGCAATAGAACGAATTCTAAATTGAAGGATGGAAAGACCAAGGCCTTAGGGATTGGGTTTTCGGACATAATTAACATAAATCAAGAGACAGGGTTAGTTCGGCCAAAATACGGCAGGAGATGTATTTTTAAGCTTTTCCACGTGAACCTCAAAATGCCTGCAAAAGCACTTGGATGCATTTCCTTTGAAATTCTCTCACAGCTGCAGTGCTCTATTATTGTTTTTTGTTAATAATAACGAGTAATACTTTTCATAGTACCTTTTTCCTCAAGTCTTTAGGACATCAGGCAAGAGCTTCTAAATACTAAAAATGACACTTACCTGATAAGCATTACAAAATATAAAATTAGTGAAAAAGAATAAGGTATTACCTTGTGATAGGAAACAAAGGAGGAAAAGATGGTTTAGAACAAAGAAAAATGAAAGTAACTAAAGGAGAAGTTATATGTTAATAACTAGTTAACATAGCAGACAAATTCATGCTCCTCTGGCCCAAGCATTACTGGAACAAGGTGGCATGTTAATGAGTAGTCATATTTGAAAGCCATCACATAAGACTTCCAAAAATTAAAAGATGTAACCGGTTTTACTTCCTCTAAACTCTAAACTTAGGCCAAGTGTTAAATACACCATAGCCATAAGGTAACCTGGAAGGGAACCGAGCCCTGGAACTTTTCACATGAACATTAAACAGAGGTTTAAAAAAGGATAAAACAGATGGAAAGAGAACACTTCTTTAAAGAAAGTAGTCCCAGCTTGTGTTAGGTGGTTGGACAGTGTTTGCCTTGGCCATCTGAAATTGACTATTGAGGTGCTACCTGCTTTTTGCCTTTGTCTTCACTTTCAGATTTTTGAGACCGTACTGGGTAATCACAGGCCACATTTATGGAATGGCTGCCCCATGGCAAGGTTAGTTCTGAGCACTTGACGTGAGTTATTAATTCAACATCACACTCTCATGAGGTAAGTGGCATTATTACACACTCAGTTTTTCATATGAGGAATCCCACACACCATGAAGTTCAATGACGTGCCACATACCATGTGGCGAGCAAGTTGGGCAGCTGGAATTTGAATCTAAAGAGTCTGACTGCAAAGCCCAACCCTTGAAACACTACACTATATTGATAGAAGTTTTAAGTGAAGTCTCCAGGAACTGAGCATCCATAGCTGGTTTGCTAGAGCTTTTTATAGATGTACATTAGAGAAAACCAGACAATCTAGTTTCTATTTCAAAGAAGCAAAACTCTACCCAGGCCTGGTGACGTCCCATTTTTGCTCCTCTCCATACTCCCTTGGCCAATGTGTGTTCCTAAATTCCTGCTTCACATCACATCATGCCTACATTTGTATAAGCTCTAGATATCATTCAGTTAGTCATGTTAAGTCCTGAGGGTACACTTCAGAAATGAAAACAATAATTTACAAAATGAGGTAGAAATTAATAATGTAAAATCTTGCATAAATATCTATATCGAGAGGGTTTTATGTTCTGACCCCAAACCAGGTTGGCCCAGGTATCAGACGGTTTGACCCAGCCTGCGTCAATTTATTTTCACAATCCCAAATTGTCTTATTGTTGAACTGAAGTAATTATCAACTAAGAGACAAGAAGAGTCCAATAGAAGTTTGGAACTCTCACAATCAATACTGGTTGGCATAAAGTCCCACCGGGAAACAATGAAAAATGTACTTGCTAGATTTCTAACAATAGGTCATATTATTGCTATGGCATTTCTGACTAATGCAGATGCTTCTGAATTGTGCATTGAAATATATGCTGCTCTTTGTGGAGGGCAGTCGTTTCTGTTCCTGTTTTCTCAACATCATTTGGTAAGAAAGATGGGAATTAAAATGAACAGCTTGCAGCCTCTGTTTTGACTTCTTCTACACAAGCTTCTTCATTAACAGTAATTAAAATGAATGTGCTGCCTTCCTATTGAGCCAAGATTTTCTGTTTGGTCCAAGTAGGTAGAAATATAATATATCAATAACAGAAAGAATTGGGAAATTAAATAGCCTTCGAAATGAGTCAAAAATACCTAGTACTTATCCTTAAACCTCAGCATGAAGAATGTTAGAATGTGCCTGTTTACATCTTGTGAGTACAAAATATGGAAGCTTTGGGGGGATAATCCTTGTCACTTTCAGAAATAGTCATAGGCCAAAAGAAAATGGATCAGTGAGGCAATAAATGGCTTGAAAGGATTTTTACTTTCTCTTTAGGCAATGTGGAGTCACTGAAGGATTTTAAATGGAATTTTGGTCATAAGTTAATTTTGGAAAATTCACTTTCATAGAGGATGAATTGGAGAAAGCTGAGGCTAATAAATATGGTAACAAGTTAAGATGTAGTCGTATTAATCTGGTAATTCTCAGTGGGAGGCAGTTTTGCCCCTCTGGGGACGATTATTCCCATCTAGAGATATTTTTGGTTTTCATGACTGGTGATAAGGGGAGCTTTTAGCATCTATTGGGTAGAAGCCAGGGATGTTTCTAAAAATACTACAATGCATAGGAAAGCCTGCCATAGCAAGGAATTATTCAGCCTACAACGTCAATAATGTCAAGGTTAAGAAATCCTCTATTAGTTCATGCAAAAGACATGGAGAGGCTGACCCAAAGATGTGAAAACTAGAAATATTTTTAGGATGTATGGTCATTCAGACTAAGTAAGTGGCCAGTGAGACGTGTGGTCAGTGAGAGAAACTAAGTGGTCTGGTAATGGGTGTTGGTCACGGATATTGGAAGACTGTGTGGGCCAGTGGGACTTACAAGCAAAAGAGCAAGGCAGTGAATATGGAAGGAGTTTCAGTAGAAAATTGTAGGTTAGGAACAGGACATTGAATTGCAGGTGGCTGGGAATTTAATCCCCTTCCCATTAAATTAACGAGTCTGAAAATGAGACATGCAGCCTGTCTTCGAGATACAGATTAGGAAGATAACAGATAGAAGTTGAAGCTGTGGGAATAGATAAGATGCCAATGACAAAGGGTGTGAGAGTGGAAAGATACAAAATATTGAAGGAGAGTGAATGAGCAGGCATGGTTAGAGACTGAGAAGTCATGTTGGGAGATGAGGAAGGAGAACATATTCAGTAAGTACATCTCTGCTAACCCTCAATAGCCCCGACTTTGTGTATCTATGGCCTTCCTAAATTCTTGGATCCTTATTAGTTATTAATCACACAAGAATTCCCTTTATGTGAAGAAGGAGAGTAGAGGGATGTAGAATTGCTATTAGGTGAGCATTTTAAAATAAATAAATAAACAAATAAATAAATATTAAAAGGAAATGAATGTGAACATCCTTTAATAAATGAAAATATTTGCTACTGAAACTTGAACAACAATTTCTAGCTGGCAAAAACAATTGTTTGATTAATTATAACTTGTAATGCATGACAATAATGTTTCATAATTGAATGTTAGGTTTTAATGTATTTTTTAAGCTCCTGCTTTTAGGAATGCTAACCTACTCTTTTTAAGAGAAATCTCTATGAATTATTGCAAAAAAGATATAAAATCTGCTTTAAAATATTCAAATACTCTTCTATAACTCTGACCCAAAATTAATTTTCCAGTTACTTTCATCAGGAAGTAATTATGGATATGACAACATATCTTGAATTACCATACTTTGAAATAATAAATATCATGGCGGAAGATTGATCTCAGCCAGTAAGAAATAAATACAAGTCGCGTTTATCTTCTGTCACAGATGCTAGCCTCTGTTTCTTAGTAACATCGATCTTACCTAAATTTATTCTCTAACAAGTTATACAGTGATACTTATTAACCATAAATACGTTAGCATTGTTATACATAACTCAGGTGAAAAGGAATTAGCATCAAATTTGTTATTTTGGGTATCACACCCTAGCACATCGTCTGTATGCCCATTCTTGCTTTCAAATTCTAAAATGTGAGATTAAGTATGTGAGTTAGAGCTTCATTGATGATTATGGTAAGTCCATTACCTCTGTCATTTATGCATCTGTTTTTATTTTTAAAGTTTTTCTCCTGGCCAGTGAGTCTTATCTTTTTGCCTGTTTGCCTTCTTATCAATATTATATTTGATGCTAGTCATTGTAATACTATGTTGCTTTCTTTCAAAGAATATTGACATTTATTGAACAGATAGTTAAGTAATTTCGGATCCACCTGATATTTTTGAGGGAGAAATGACGGCATTATTTTGTTATTTGAGGCCTGTTTTTTGCTTTATGGTGGTTGTTCTGATGTAGCTTTACTCTCTGGCTTCTTTAATCCTGCTACTAAAATGTTAACTCTTTAGGAGTCTATACTGAATGCACTGTATTCCCTAAGATCTCTTTAATCTACTTTGTTGTAACTGGTGTATCCCAAGTCCTGTGTAGGTTCAGCTAATTGTTTAGCTTGTACATGCTTGGTGATTCTTTGCCAACCAGATGGAATTTCATTCTGTGCCTGTGCAGATTAATATTCAACAGTAGATTCAATGGGACTGCTGTGCAGATTTTCTGGAGCTACTTCTCTGCATATCTCTTTTCTTTCTTACTAGTCCATCTCACAAATTCCAGCCACCTCAGCCCCCCTAAGCTCTCATTTCTGTCATCTCATTTCGGCAAGACTGGTGTTCTCTACTTGAAGGCCCCTTCTTGGGGCATGATCCAGTATATGCCGCTAGGCAGAGAGCTGGGGAAATCATGGTGCCCATCTTGTTCATTTTCTTCTGTCATGGATAATAGCCCTGGGCTGCCCATTTCCAATGTCTGAACACAGCTCTTTCCTATATTTTACGTAGTTTTCTACTTGTTTGTGGTAAGAGGGCATATCCAGGACCAGTTATTCTCACAGGGAGAAACTGAATTCAGAATTGCTTTTTAAGACCTTATTGTTGAACAGAAATTAAAATAAGTAAAACTGTCATCTTTTAAGATAACCTATTCAATAGCCGCTACAAAAATATCAGTTAATATAGCTTTATAAATGATTTTATGAAAAATCAAATGTAAAATGTCAATGTTTACTTTTACCTTTTTTTTTTTTTAACCTGGAAATTTTGCAGATTTCCATGTTAAGTGCTCTTCTGATGGCAGAAGTTTTCACTGTAAATGATGTCATGATTGTTCATGACATTGTATTTGTTCTCACTTTCTCTCTCCCTCTCTTTTGGTGCTTTCAGGGAAATCGGTAATATAATTATCTATTACTTCATATGTAGATTGAGAGGGATATGGAGGAAACTTTTGAACCCTGACCACACATGAGAATCACCTGTGGATCTTTTAAACTCTCCTTATATCCTGACCTCTACTTTTTAGAAATTCTGATTTCATTGAACTGGGGTGAGATTCAGGTCTGGGGATATGCATATAAATCTCCAGGTGATTCTAAAAATCATAGTCTTGAGAGCCACTCAGATTGTATTCCACAGACCAGTAAAACTGACATGAACTGGGAGCTTTTCTGAAATGCAGACTCTCAGGTCCTGCCCAAAAACTACTAAATCAGAATCTATATTTTAACACTATCCCCAGATGACTCATATGCATATTTAAGTTTTAGAACTTTCTTTAGTTGACAAAGGTATATTTATTGCCTTCAAGGAATTCAGAATGTAAATGGTAGAGAATTTAGACCTGTGATAATTCCAAATTAGGCCTAACATCAGAATCAAACATTCTTTTAAAAAAAAAATGCAGATTTCGAGGTGCCTGGGTGGCTCCATTGGCTGAACATTCAAATCTTGATTTCAGCTCAGGTCATGATCTCAGTGTCATGGGAATGAGCCTTCTGTCAGGCTCCGTGCTAAGTGTGGAGCCTGCCTAGGATCCTCTCTTTCTCTCCCTCTGCCCCCACCCCCACTCATGGGTGGGCTCTCTCTCTCTCTCTCTCTCACAAAAATGAAGATTCCTAGGTACCCATCCAACCCTGGTCCATGAACTCCTCTAAGCATGAAGCATAAAGCTTGGGCATCTGTATGTTGATTATATATTCCACGTTGTTCTATAAATTAGAGAAGTTTGGGAAATAAAGTAAAATAATGACTCAAGTTTTCAACATTTTGCCTCTACCAAAAGTCCTAACCTAGCAAAGAAAGAAGTGCTGTCATAAAAATAATAATAATGGTAAGTAAATTATATATGTGTATGTGTGTATGTGTGTGTGTGTATGTGTGTGTATGTGTGTGTGTGTGTGTGTGTGTATTTTACAGAGAAATTGAGTATTGTGACAAAACTGATTTTATATAAATTTCACATTTTTTTGTTAAGGCAAGTTATATGCTTTGGATATTTTTGCTGTGGCTGCAATGAAGAGAAATATATGTTTCTGGCCGTTTAAAGGTGCTGTCAGTTTAGAATTTTAGGCCATTTCTGTGCAAGGCAGGGGCAGTCTGATGGAGGTGGTGGAGTGAAATGGCAATCTGACAGGAAATGGAAAGAAAATTGACAGGCACCGAGTGTGAGAAAGGCTTAATGCTGAATAGGCTGTTTTGTAACAGAAAAAAGAGAACATTTCAAAACTAGTTAAGTTAGTTATGAGACTTTAACTAGGTCAAAAACTTACGAGTATTTGTGAATACTTTTTAACGCTGTAGAGGATGTCAAGAATGTATCACATGGTTAAATCTTAGGTGTTCAAATCATGGAGTCTGAGAAGATTCCTGACTGAGGGGATAGAGGTAAATGAAGATACATCAACGTGGACAGACTTTTCTTTGTACAAATGTAAGGTTTTATGAAAGTCCATAACAAGAAAGTTGAACTGTAGCTTTATAAATGGCCAGGAGTCATAAAATGTCTGCTTTGTTATGTTTCCACATTCAGTGCATCCAGACCCAAAACATGAGATTGGAGCTAAGGAGATCAGATAGTCGGTTCCAGAAGATTCATGTAATATGTGCCATTTTTCAGATCGCTTAACATTTCTGATGATATCCTTATCTCTAAAATGGATATGGTAATATCTCTCTTATTAGGACAACCATATGTCTATACCTTCTCACACTACTGGACAACAATCTGAGGGCATGGTAAAACCTTTAGCTAGAATCTCGAAATAAATGTAAAGACCTCACAGTTTAATGGAGTTACACATCACAGATAAATATTGTGGCATCAATTCCTAAAGCATAAAAAATGAGATACTATAGTCTGGTAAGATAATACTTTAAGACCACAAGCATATTAACCCCCTGACCTTTGACAAATCATGTAAGACATACCATTTTGAATATATTATGGTTGTGTACAGTAAGAGTCAAGTTAGTACTCATTTGGGATTTTAAGTTGCTAAGCTCTTTAGAGGTATTTTTCCACAGTAGTATATTTTGTTTGATATTAATTTATTCCCTCGATCATTAGCACAAGAATTGCTTTTTGAGAGCATACTAAGTGTCGGACACTAAGATGTGCAAGACTCCTTAGTCAGAAGGATCTGTAGGCAAGAGAGCAAGAAGCAAATGAACAAATAATACAACATGACACTGCAGATTGTATTACATGTTATGAAGAAAATAAACTGGGGCGCCTAGGTGGCTCAGTCGGTTAAACGTCCGACTTTGGCTAAGGTCACAATCTCATGGTACGTGGGTTCGAGCCCCGCATCGGGCTCTGTGCTGACAGCTAGCTCAGAGCCTGGAGCCTGTTTCGGATTCTGTGTCTCCCTCTCTCTCTGACCCTCCCCTGCTCATGCTGTCTGTCTGTCTGTCTGTCTCTCTCTCTGTCTCTCTCTCTGAGAAATAAGTAAAGCATTAAAAAAAAAGAAGAAGAAAATAAACCAAGTAATTCATGGGTAACTATTAGTGACATCATAGGTAGGGCTGTTCAGGTAGATATTTCTGGGCTAGTAATATTTGAATTTCCCTAGTCTGAAGGATAAAAACATGTCAGCTCTGAAGGTATGTGTCAAGAAAACACCCTTTGGTTAGAGTAGAAGTCCTGTGAGGTTAGAATATAAGTAGGCAGGAGGGAAATGGTAGGGATTGAGGTTGGGAAATTAAGATATAGACCCAATCTACAGGGCCATGTAGACTATGGCAGCTTGAAGTTTTTAACCTAAAAGCAATGGGAAGTCATTGAAAAGTTTTACATGGGAGGAAGACAGTATTTATAAAGCAAAAGACTAGACAGTCTGAAGGTCCATAAATAGGTAAGTGGTTGAATCACTTACGATATCGTATTCTATTACGATAAAACAGAATACCAGATAGCTTTTAAAAAGTAGAGAGAAACATCTACCATAAAATTAAACAAAGTACGGTGGAGAAAAGCGTGTGCAGTATGCTATTAGTCATCTTCAGGAAGGGTAAAAAACATGGATGCATTACATATGCACACAAATATCGTTTATTCAGAAAGGAAGATAAGCCAAAACCTAATGTTAAAATAATGAGTTACCAAGAAGGGGGCGGGGAAGACTAGGGTGAAATAGTTGGGTTGGAAGTGAGACTTCTCTGCTTATACTTCATTTTGTAGTTTTGATTTTGGAATCTTGTGATGCTTTTATAATAATACAATATAACAAAAGTAAATAGAAATAAACCCTTAAGAATTGAAAGCAAAATAAAACATATAAACTGAACTGCATATCTGCGGGGCTAAACCACACCAGTAAGCATTATATCAAGTGATTTTACACTTGATCTTAGCCTAAAAAGGCTGAGAAGCAACAATTATATCAAGAGATTTTTATTTTTTTAATTTTTTAAATGCTTTGTTTATTTTTGAGAGAGAGAGACAGTGTGAGCAGGGGAGGGTCAGAGAGAGAGGGAGACACAGAATCCAAAGCAGCCTCCAGGCTCTGAGCTAGCTGTCAGCACAGAGCCCAATGCTGGGCTCGAACCCACAAACCGTGAGATCATGACCTGAGCCGAAGTCGGACGCTTAACCGACTGAGCTGCCCAGGCGCCCCTTAAGTGATTTTAAAACATAGTAATGTGCGTGTCTCCAGTGGTATATAGACTAAGGACAAAAACATTGTATAGACTTTAAGCCATTTCTAGTAATCATATTGTTATTTTATAACTGTGTGTGTGCATGTGTGCGCATGTGTATGTGTGTGTGTGTGTGTGTATTTGACAAACAAATCATTTATACAGATATACACACATATTAGGATGAGCCAAAAGTACTTATTCAACTGTTGTTAGCATCCAAGATTTTCACAGTAAGAGAAAAGATATGCAAATATTAGAAGACTAATGAAGTCAAAATAATATTGGAATTGGAAATTGAATATAAATTCATGGCATATTTTATCTTCAACCTATTTTAGTTGAAAAATTTTTTGAAAACCAATTTTTCCTTTTTTTTTCAAAATTTGGGGGCTACCAGATTTGGGGCAAGAAATATGCAAGAAGAGCATAGATGACTTTATCGTAAGAGAATGGAAGCATCTGGGTTATGTCATTAAAGTTCAGGATCCAATTTTAAGGATTACTAGCAGAAAGGACAATTTGAACAACAGCAATAATAATAATTACAATAAATACATATTTAAAATAATATAAATATGTTAAAATAAATGATTTCATAATAATACCCAATACTATAAAAGCATATCCATTAACTTGAAGGTTGCAAGAAAATCAATCTAATTTTCCTAAATCTCTGTAAATAAAGGGAAAGATTTCCCATTTATTCCACATTGGCTATACAAACACACCTCAGTATTAATAGCTAGATAATGAGAGAAAGTTTTTCTTTATAAACATTTTCCAGCAAATAAATGAAAAGGATATAACCATTTTGCGATGCTTAACAAAACATGGATTTATGCTACAATCATTAACAAAAACCTGGTTGAAACTACTAAGTGAGTTATAGGTGTAGAACATTATTAAGAACTCATTGGGTTGATGAAAACTAATCTACTGATCACTTTAACATCTCAGAAAGACAACCAGAGACTGTGTGACTTTTGATGCATTGCATTAGGAAATACAAATATCACCTGTGAACTAATCTCACCACAGTATACACCTAATTTCCACCTAGTCCCTAATCTAACTACCAGATTTTAGAAAAAACGTGAATCAGAGAAATATGTTAGAAAATACCATGTAAAAAGGCATGCAATTGTCAAAATTCAAAATAAGTTTTGCTCTACATATCAAATGACAGTTCATTTTTACATAGTTGTTGAAAGAAAGGAGAAAAGATAATATGTAAATTAAAGAGACAAGAAATAACCAATCAAGGGGCGCCTGGGTGGCTTAGTCGGTTGAGCATCCGACTTTCGCTTAGGTCATGATCTCGCGGTTTGTGGGTTCGAGCCCCGCGTCGGGATCTGTGCTGACTGCCAGCTCAGAGCCTGGAGCCTGCTTCAGATTCTGTATCCCCCTCTCTCTCTGACCCTCCCCTGCTCACACTGTCTCTCTCTCTCTCTCTCCTAGAAATAAATAAAAATATTAAAAAAAAAAAAAAAGAAATAACCAATCAAATACATAAGCCAAACTTATTTGGAGACATTAAGTAGTATTTCAAGATAATTATAGGAATTTGAACATTGAATGGCTCTTTGATATAGGATTTTTTAAAAATATTTTTTAATGTTTTATTTATTTCTGAGAGAGAGAGAGAGAGACAGTGTGAGCAGGGGAGGGTCAGAGAGAGAGGGAGACAGAATCTGAAGCAGGCTCCAAGTTCTGAACTGTCGGCACAGAGCCCGACACGGGGCTCGAACCCACGAACTGTGAGATCATGACCTGAGTCGAAGTCGGACGCTTAACCTACTGAGCCACCCAGGCGCTCCTATAGGATTTTGTTTTAATAAAGGAGTCCTTATCTTTCAGCAATATATACTGAGGTATTCACAGATAAAATGATATGATGTCTGAAATTTGACTCAGAGTATTTCAGTTTGGGGAGGAGAGTCATGTGAAAATATGTTGAAACCAATTGGTAATTGATAATTACTAAATCTGTTAATTGTACAATTCTCTCTACTTTTAATATGGTTGAGAATTTTTGTATGAGTATTTTAAGGCAAAAAATAACAGGCACGTGAAGATTTCACTTACATTTAGAAAATTTTGACTAGGGGTATAATTAAAAGCAGGAGAAGCAGTTAAGAGGTCACTGTAGTGAGGCAGAAAAGAGATGATAGTGGCCTATTCTAAACACAAGAAGTAAAGATTGTGCACTGAGAAGATCTCTGATATACATATTTAGAAGCAGTCAACAGTACTTTTAATTGACTGGATTGGAGGTTAAAAGAAAGAAGCCATCAAGAATACTTCCCAGGGTTTCTGCTGGAGATCTGGGTAGACAGTGAAGCCTTTTACTGAAATAGAGAAGACTGGAATGTGAGAGATCGCCACGTACAAATTCGAGGTGGGAAGTACTCAAGAGTTCTATTTGGAGCATATTAAGTCTGAGACATCTGTTGCACATCCAGATGAAGTAGAGCACAGGGGAGAGATCAATCCTTGATATACGCATTAAAGAACCCTCAAGTATAGTATTTAAAGGCATAGGACTATAGAAGAACATCCTTGGAGGGAATAGAAACAAAGAAGCAAAGCCAGGTAGGGTCCTGAAGGAATGGCAGCGTGAGATATCACGGAGAGCACGAGAAACAAAAGAACCAAGAAACCGGAGGATACAGAGTGAAAGCCAGAGATTCAGTCCAGTTTTCTTGTTTTAACTGAATTATATTTTACAACTAATTTATAGATGGTATTCTAATAACTGAACTTACTGATAAGAAAATGAGCCCCACTCCTTCAAAACAAACAGGCCAAGGCAGCACACCACACAACTGTCTATTTAATGATGCAAATGTAAAGCTCTTGATTACGTATGAAAAAAAAATCAAACCAAAGAAATCTCTTGGAATATGAGTCATGCTTTGATAATTTAGTGGAAGGGATGAACAGGAGAAAACTAGTTCCCATTGGGGTGCTGTTTATTTTTATCCAACTTACCTAAAGTCTAAGCCAACAAATCTGAAGACATCAAGCACTGAGTTTCCTCTATATTTTCCTGAATTCAGCGAGAACTGATTAACCCATTTAGAAAGAGCTGAACCTATCTTTATATGTAGCTAATTATGTTCTAATGCATACATTCAGCAATGCCATGAGGCTGTCCATCTGTAAACTGCCAGAAATAAGCTGTCCAAATTCAGAGAACAGCTTATTTTAAGGCTAAAAAATGACACTGATTTAAAGATTGCTTTTGCTGATTTGATAAACTGTAAGTTGAAACAATTACATTAATGTAGCACATCGTGATGCCAACAATTTTTCTGAAGAGATGAAAAAGAGTAATTTCCTTTAACTTGCTTGTATTAACAGAATAAAGAGTGAATTTGAAAGTCATTTTTTTACTACCTTCAAAGTGTCGTACTACAGTAAAGTGGATGGGAAAGAAAGTGTTAACTGTTAACCTTACCTGAGTGGATGAGTATCATCCAGGACAATGTATAAGGGTAAAAAGTTTCAAAGATTGGGAAAGAAAAGCCACTTTTTTTCAAGATGGTTTGCTGCAGCTCTCTTTACCAGGAGTTGGTAAAAATAGCAAAGGAATGAGAGCACAGTTCAAGAGTTAGTAGGATAGTCAATCTGTACAAATGACCCACATGGGAGACAAGACTGCGCCAAAGACAAGGAAGAATTATCAATGAGGAGCCCAGGAAACAGATAGTAGCACAAGACCATGAAAGCAAGGCAGAGGAGAATGAATTTTGAGATTTCGGAGCCTTTTCCAGGGGAGCCCTTTGACAGGAGGCCTTGCTTGGTCCCTCAAGGGGCTGAGGAGGATCAGATGCTACCAGAAAGTTCATTGCCCTCTCTGGGCAGCTAGCCAGGTTGGGCCAATCCATTCTCCTAATGACCTTCCTTTCTCTTACCCCCAGCCCCTCGCCTTCAGGACTATTTTCCTAGTGTTTTCAAATGGAGAATATAGAGATGGTTTCATTCTTTCTCAACCTATGTCCCAGCTTCAATCTTGACTTCATTAGCGTACCTTCTATTTGTCACCATCGAAACCAGCAGAAATGAGAAAAGTCTCATATAGTCTTTTGATAATTCATACGGTAGTACATCCTTGCTTAATGGATTTTTATTTCAAAGTAAGCTTGATTTTTTTTTCATTTTACATAAAGTTGTTTGGCAATAGGTGGATCTAACCTGAATCTGTTGGCTTCTGTATTTTTAAACAGTTCTGACGTATTTTCTTTGTTTCTTTTTATAATGCATGCTGAGTGGAAATGGACCAGGGCCAGTCCTAAAATACAGATTGAACAGCTCTTGGAACTTCAGAAGCAGTACAATCATAACAAGATTTCCAATAGGATGAACATAAAATGAGAAAACTTTATTATTTTTAAAGTTTTATTCACAGAAAGACTATTTTTAAATAGACCCAAGTAAATCAAAACAGTGATATTTCTCATTGGAATAATCATTGCAATTTAAAACAAGAGAAATTTCCCGACTTATAAAACAGCTCACCCTTAAGTTCCCCTAAGGAGAACTCAACAATCAATGATAATTGTTCTTTGAAAAAATTCTTGAGATCTAATAATTCACAATACAAAGTCAATGACAGGTCCCAAATACAAAATCACTTTACTTTGAATTTTCTGGCCCTATTCAAGGTATTTTGACATATAATTACATCTGAGTCATTAAAGCTTAGAGTGTTTTATAATTTTTTAAATGTTTTATTTATTTCTTAGAGAGAGAGACAGCATGAGCAGAGGAGGGTCAGAGAGAGTGGGAGACACAGAATGTGAAACAGGCTCCAGGCTCTGAGCTGTCAGCACAGAGCCCGACGTGGGGCTCGAACCCACGAACCGTGAGATCATGACCTGAGTCAAAGTCAGACGCTTAACCGACTGAGCCACCCAGGCGCCCCACTTAGAGTGCTTTTTAAATGGTAAGATAAACGATAAGCCAAGTCCCTGACTGATATCTGGTGAGAAAATGTACCAAATATTCATAAATCAGAGCCACGGCATTTCAAAAAAGAATTGGAAAGAGAAATTGTGCTGGTTTTAAGCACAGTAATGTTTTTGGGTGGTGGTTGAGGGCTGTGAAAGGGTGATGATTTTCTAGAATTTTCCACCTTGAAAAGAAGACCCTTGATGAGTTACTTGGACTGACAAACTAATGCTAAAACAACATTTTTTTTTTTTTTTTAACAAACCATCATGAGCCTCACATGGAGGCTAAAAACCCATCAGCATGCCGCTCCACGCACAGCCTGGCGTGGTCAGATTGTGGGGGAACCCAGGCAAGGCTTTCAGTCCCCTAATGCTTTCGCTTCCACACAAGAAACTGTAAAAAGAGAAGCTCTTGGATGCATTAGAAGAGACCTTTCTCTTCTCAGTGAACAGCACTTAATTTTGCTTCATTCAGTGATCCAAGCATTGCCACTTTACTCCCATCGAGGCTTTTCCACAAAACTTTTTTTTTTTTTTTGTGATGCATCCATCCAAACAGTCCAAATCTGTACATATTAACATCTCTGAGGAGCAACTCTGGGAGAGTTTTCACCCTGACCTTTCTTTACCTTTACAAAATCTCCATCACGGTTTCCACTTCCAGGTTTGTTTTTGATTTGATATTACAGGGAAAGATGTTGCTGTGTGGGCCAATGGATTTGCCTTTGGGTTTCTGTCCTCAATTCTAAAGCTCATCCCTCCTCTGACAATTGAGGGAGTGGAGAGTCTGTGAGAACACAGGCTTCCGTGGCCTGAAAATGTTCTCTGTTTATTGTAGTACACAAGTATTGAAAGATCAAAATACAAGGTTATGAGCAAAACTGTATTGCTTAAACCCTGCATTTTCTACAAAATCCTAGCTTTCCTTTTTTTCCCTTTCTCTTATACATACCTCAGAATTACACACACGTAGATAATTTTATACTTCATTAAGCATTTTCCTATAAAATTTCCTTTATTCAGTAGTACATGGTAGAAAGAACTTGGGGGGGGCTGGAAACAACCTAAATATCCATGAAGAACTGAGTAAATAAACTTTTCCATTTGTACATAAAATACTATGCAATATGAAAATTTAATGTGCTGTATTTTCCCTTACTAAAATAGAATAAAATATCTTTTTATAAATCAAAAAACTAATGTGCCATATTTTCTCTTAATAAAACAAAACAAAATATCTTTTTTCCAAAAATATTAACTAGAATAAACCAAAGGAATAGAAGAGAATGCATAGTATGCCACATATTAGATATAATTATGTGGATATTGGTATACATATATAGTCTGGCATATGAATTAGAAATATCTTAAAAGAGTGGCTCCTGGGTTTTTCAGTAGGTTAAGTGTCTGACTTTAGCTTAGGTCATGATCTCCTGGTTCATGGGTTCAAGCCCTGCATTACTCTGTGCTGACAGCTCGGAGCCTGGAACCTGCTTCGTATTCTATGTCTTCCTCTCTCTCTGCTCCTCCCTTGCTCACACTCTGTCTCTCAAAAAAAATAAATATTAAAAAAAAGAAAAAGTATCTTAAAAGATGCATAAGAAGCTATTCGGTTACCTTTGGGAAGTAGATACAGGAAACATTAGTTATGGGTGAGTCAAGATTGTTTCAATTCTTTCTGTCCTCTTTAATTTTCTTTGCCTTATTCATATATTACTTGTATTAGAAATATACATTTTTAAAAAGGCTTATCTGGATCTCCTTAATATTCTAAGTGACATCCAGCTCAATTCACGATTATTGAAAAGTGGTGGCACACACAGAATCTAGTGTGGTATAATGAAAAGAAACTCCAGAACATTGGATTTTAGTGAACATGTCATTTTATGTCCATGTGTAAATTACCCATCTACTTTTACCTCATTTATCTCATCTGTAGAATGTGAGCGAATAGGCCTACTTACCCCCGCCTTTCAGTTAGCACTCAGTGCTGTGATGGAAATGAAACAACAGATGAAAGGTCCTATGAATCTTACAGGGCTACCACCCAGGTATGAAACTTTGTGATAGAGATCATGTTCACTTTCAGTTACCACATTAATTGAAACTGACCTTACCCATGAGTTTTACATTTGTTCTTATTTGGTATTTTTCAGTGGGAAGCTGTATTCCATTAACATTTGAGCAGTAAGAAGAATCATGATCACAATAGTAGATGCTTAATATAAAATTGCAAATTTTAGTAACAGGTGCATAAATGAAGAGACTGTGTTAATTTTTAAAATGTAATTAGTAAAAACATGATACTGTAATAAATTCAAAAATTTTCTGCTTACCTACCTATAATAATGATAATAAAAGTTGTTCTTTACTAAATACAAAGCATGGCCCAGAAACTTAATGCTGTGATTATACTTGTTACTTATTTCTCACATCATGTTTTGAAATAATCATTATTAGTATCATTGTATAGATAAAGGAAATTAAAATGATGTTAATTTTCTTCTCCTGGCTTAAACACAGATAGTAACCGAAGTCAGATTGTGATTCAGATCTGTCTAAATGTTAAGGCTTATCTTTTCCCATCCTGAACTATCAGGTGCTGTATTAGCTGAAACCAATTTTCAGATCCCCAGATTAGATCCCCAGCTCTCATTATCGTAACACCTGTTAAGCAGTGCCATCAACTAGAATATTTAAGGACACTGATCTGTTTTCAGTGGGACTATAAATCGGTACCACGTTTATGGAAATCAATTTAGTAGTCCTTTCTAAGAATGTTACCCATACTCTGGGAGCCAGACTTTTATGAATTTACCACAAGTTCATATGAAACATTTAAAGATGGGAACATGTATTGAAACATCATATACAGCAACGTCTATAAAGAGAAAAAGCCAGAAGCAATTTATGCATCTAACAGAAATTTCTAAGTGCAGAATACATTTTGGAATGGAAGTATGTATGGAAGGATAAGCAGCTTTTTTTGTTTGTTTCACCTATTTTCCCACTCAGCTTCCCTCTGCCAGCGACCAGTTTGTACTTGAATGTTTGTTCATTCATTTGGTTTCTTAAATCCCACATATGAGTGAAATTATTAGATCTGTCTGAGTTACTTTAATAGAATTATCCCCTCTAGATCCATGTTGTTGTAGATGGCAAGTTCTCATTCTTTATTATGGCGAGTAATATTCCATTGTGTATATAAACCACATCTTTCTTCAGCTATGAATGTACACCTGGGTTGCTTCCTCTTGGCTCTTATAAATAATGCTGCAATAAGTATAGGGCTGCACATATCATTTCAAATTAGTGTTTTCATTGTCTTTGGGTGGTAGTCGAATCACTGGCCCATATAGTAATTCTATTTTTAAATTTTTGAGGAACCTTCATATTATTTTCCACAGTAGCTACACCAATTTGCATTCTCAACAATAGTACAGGAGAATTACTTTTTCTCCACATCCTCACCAACATTTGTTATTTCCTGTCTCTTTTTTATTCTAGCCATTCTGACAGGTATAGGGGTGATAGCCCATCATGGTTTTGATTTGCATTTCCCTGACCATTACTGATATTGAACATCTTTTCATATGTCTGTAGGCCACTTGTATGTCTTGAATGGTCCTCTGCCCATTTTAATTGGATTATTATTTTTTTTTTTTTGGTGTTGAGTTGTTAAATTCTTTATGTGTTTTGGGTTTTAACCCCTCATCAAGTATATCATTTGAAAATATTTGGGGCGCCTGCGTGGCTCAGTCGGTTAAGCATCCAACTTCGTCTCAGGTCATGTTCTCACAGTTAGTGGGTTCAAGCCCCGCATCGGGGTCTGTGCTGACTGCCAGCTCAGAGCCTGTTTCAGATTCTGTGTCTCCCTCTCTCTCTGACCCTCCCCTACTCACGCTGTCTCTTTCTTTCTCTCTCTCTCTCTCTCTCTCTCAGAAATAAATAAAATATTTTTAAAAATCTTATCCCATCCAGCAGGTGAGCTTTTAGTTTTGTAGTTTGTTTCCTTTGCTGTCTAGAAGCTTTTTATTTTGATGTAATACCAGTAGTTCTTTTTTTTTTCTTTTTTTTTTTCCTTTTGTTTCCCTTACCTTTGAAGACATATCTATCAAAATTATGTCAAATAGCTCCCTATACTTTCTACTAGGAATCTTATCGGTTCAGGTTTACATTTAGGTCTTGAATACATTTTATTTTTGTGTATGATATAAGAAAGTGATCCAGTTTTGTTCTTTTGCTTATGGCTGTCCAGTCTTCCCAGACCATATATTAAAGAGACTGTCTTTTTCCCATTGCATATTCTTGCCTCCTCTGTATAGATTAATTGACCATATAAATATCTCTGGGATCTCCATTCTGTTCCATTGATCTACGTATCTATTTTAATGCCAGTACTGTACTCTTTTGGTTACTACAGCTTTGTAGTATTTCTTGAAATCTGAGATTGTGATACTTCCAGTTTTATTCTTCTTTCTCAAGATTGCTTTGGCTATTTGAGGCTTTTCTGTTTTCATACAGATTTTAGTATTATTTGTTCTAGTTCTGTAAAAAAAAAAAGTGTTTCTGGCATTTTGAGAGAGAATGCATTAAAATGTAGATTGCTTTGAGTACAGTGAACATTTTAACAATATTGATTCTTGCAATCCATGAGCATGGAAATCTTTCCATTGGTCTGCGTTATCTTCAATTTCTTTCATCAGTCTTTTAGTTTTCAGAGTTCGTGTCTTTCACTTCCTTGGTAAATATATTTCTTGGAGTTTTATTCTTTTGGGGGCAATTACAAATGGGATTCTTTTCTTAATTTCTGTCTCTTATGTCATTATTAGTATATAGAAATGCAACAGGTTTCTGTATATTTATTTTGTATCCTGTGACTTTGCTGAGATTGCTGATACACAGCTTTTAAAAGCATTCTTTTTTTTATTATTATTATTTTTGAGACAGAGTGAGAGATAGAGTTTGAGGCAGCGTGGGGCAGAGAGAGAGGGAGACACAGAATCCAAAGCAGGCTCCAGGCTCTAAGCTGTCAGCACGGAACCCGATGTGGGGCTCAAATCCACAAACTATGAGGTCATGACCTGAGCTGAAGTCGGACACTTAACTGACTGAGCCACCCAGGCCCCCCTAAAAGCATTCTTTTATAAAACATTTAATGATATTTTAAAATATTCATGATGATTCAATGTTAAGTGGGAAATGCATGTGTGTAGAAAATAGAAAACAAGGAATTCTAGGAAAATATTCAAGTTACAAACATATGAGCAATGTTTTTTTATAGTTTCTTCTGTTTTATTCTAAACATTAAATACACACTTCGTATTTAAAAATTAAATAATGTGTTGTTTTTATGATGTAAGAGATTTTTTAGGGGTGCCAGGTGGCTCAGTCGGTTAAGCATACCACTTCGGCTCAGGTCATGATCTCCCAGTTAGTGAATTTGAGTCTGGGGCCAGGCTCTATGTTGACAGCTCAGAGCCTGGAGCCTGCTTCATAATCTGTGTCTTCCTCTTTCTCTGGCCCTCCCCTGTTCACATTCTGTCTCTCTCTCCCTTTCTCAAAAATAAATAAACTTTGTGAAAAAGATGTTTTTTAATTTAAAATTTACAATACCTAAAATCTAATCATACCTAAGTCTTTATTGTTCTTATGTTACTTCATGCACTTTAAGCTTCTTATGCTAAGCATACAACTAACTATGCCCCCACGTCTAAGAGACAAAATGAAACCAAAACTAAATTTACTGTGTCAGATCTTTGTCTTATGTTGCTTAATTCTTGGAGACTAGAGATTTCTGCTGCTACATTCCTTTCATAAATATTTCTAAGAATCATAGTACTAAGTGAATATTGAAATGATATCTCTAAATACCTAATGTGGCCTCCATTTTTAAAACATGAATTGCATTAGTTCAGTTTGCTAGACTTGCATTTACTGCATGACTTTTTATATGCTGCTATAAACTCACTTTTTTTGGTTTTGAACACATAATCAAGTAAACCTGAAATACAGATTTTGATCTGGCATTATTATATCAAAAGGCAATAGATTTTAAATTTCAAAGACACTGCTAAGTCATCATCCAAAGATGATGCACTAATTTACACCCTTATGTTTCCCAAATTTTGTTAACATTTCATATCAACCTTTTTCATGTTTATCAATGTAATACATGAAAAATTGTATCTCTAATTTAATTAGTATTTATTTAATCATGAATGTGGTTTATCACAGTACCAGTTAAAAAAATCCAGGTATATTTTTTATGTGAATACCTCTCTTATAATTTTACTTCTCTTTTCCTTAGTAAATTGTTGGTCAAAAAACATTGTGGGGTAGCTGAAGGTGGTTGTGGATGTGGGATGTAGAATAAGTAACCTCCCAAATCCCCTCTCAAAATGATAAGAAATAACTTGGACATTCTTTGCAAAGCCACATCTTAAATATCCCTTGCCCTCAGAGATGACCCAGACCTCCATGTAACTATGAGACCTTGTGTTTCCACCATCTTGCCCCACTGGGAATTTTGGGGTGAAGTGAGGTGGATGAAAAGAAGCAGGAACAGATAGGGGAGAGAGGCCAGCCAAGGAGCTATGATTCTCACTGTTAGACAAGAACTTAAACGTCAAAGAAAATCAGAAGTTCAAATGAATCTTACGTTCTCAGTTTGAAACCAAGGTATTAGTATAAATGTACAGTTTTTCACGTGTATATACAGATAGATAGTAAATCATTAATAAACTAGTTTTTGCAAGTTTTACAACATACGATAGAAATTGTATGTGTATCTGTGTCCATGTGTACACATACACATATATACACACTTATTGGATAGGCCTTAGGCAGATCCAAAGTTAGGCTCAGAAGTAACACTTCACTGCTGCTCTCGATCTCTTGGTGAGAGCTGGTCACATTGGCACTACTGGATGCAAAAGAATAAATGTGGTTGACTTGTATGCTCATAAGAGAGTGCGATTGATATGTATCTCATCAGCTCTGCCACTAACACCATTTCGCAGCTCTGGAGGAGAGATTTCCTTCAACTTCACTTAGAATTCTTTTTGGCCTTAGTTTCAGATAGAATTCTGGTTAAGAAGACATGATAATCTGAGGGTCCTGATGTCTACGATACTTTTCCTAATATCCCTAATCAGTAAGACGGCAAATGACTTACCGATAACCCAGAGGAAACTACCATAATTCAAAGGTTCACCGGGTTTCATGCTCAATTTCTCACTTATTTCAGTGATTGAAAGAAGAAGGTGTATGAATACATAGCTTAAAGAATACACAGGTCTTAACTCCTTTCTGAGAGCACGAGCTGTGTCTCCTCCTAGGTATGAAGAATGGACTCCAGTCTGAATGTCAGGGTGTTAGGTTGATTAAACAGCTTTGAACTTTTATTTTATTTTTGCTTCTAAGTACCTGAGGGAAAGGAGTAGCTTTTGTATAATTGTGGCAAATAAATACTCATCTACTTCAAATTCAGCAAATGTCAAGTTTAAGTAAAAAATAGAAAAATGTTAGGGACGCCTGGGTGGCTCAGTTGGTTTAGTGGCTGACTCTTGATTTCGGCTCAGATCATGATCTCAGGGTTCCTGAGGTGGAGCCCAGAGTGGGACCCTGCACTGACATCATGGAGCCTGCTTGGGATTCTTTCTCTCCTTCTCTCTCTGCTCCTCCCCTGCTCACAAGCGCTCGTGGACTCTTTCTCAGTCCCTCTCTCAAATAAATAAATAAACTTAAAAAAATAGGACAATTCTAAGTAATCATTTCAATTTATATGAAGGATATATTTCTATAAATAAAATCCAGTAGAATTTATTTTTATAAATGAATACATAATTATTTTAAAAGAATCAGTAAAAAAATTAAACACTTATTTATCCCTGTTTATATCACATCTTAGTAATTTCAAAGATGAAAGTAATTTTACAGAACCGTATTGGGACAATTGTGAGAGGCGAAGATATATGGAGAAACTGACAATCAGTAGTGTTTGTTCTTTTTTTAAAAATGCTATTTTTTTCTCCCAAAGGAACCTATTTTTGCTATTTTTTGCTGTGTTATCCCAAGCTACTTTGTACTTACCCTGCAATCCCCAATAAATACCATCTATATTTCTCCAAGGGAAATGACTTTAATTCCACCTCTGTTTCTAATTTCCTCACCAACCAATTCTTGATTGAAAATCTGAACTTTAATAACACACTGTTCCTATCGAAACAGGAACATGTACAGTCTTCTGTAGAGAAATTGGGAAGAAAACAGAAGAGAAAGCTTAAGAAAAACATAGTGTGGTTTCTTAAAGCTGGATTTGCCACTCTCCCCATTTTGAGACTGTGAGCCTTTGAAACTGTGAGCCTAAGCCAGCGTTATTTTTGAGAAGGTCTTGCATGAGTGAACGTGTATTACTCCATATGGCTTCCCATCAATCTTTCCATTATCTTTTTTGTTTTTAATTTGGTCACATCCTCAGAGAATCCTGATATTTAGTACCAAAAGATTTATGCCAAAAATCCAAGATTTCCATACCATAAAAGATGCAGTTTGAGGGCAGGAATTGAATCTTGCAGCATTTGTAGCACAAGTGTTTTCTAGTGCAGTGGTTTTCACATAATGAAGCATAATAATAGGAGAACAATTTATTTTCTCATACAATAATCATTGTAACATGACTGTCATGCTACAATAAATAGCCTTCCCATACCAAAATTCTTATCTTGGCTTTCACCGTTAACCTCAGTGGGAATATAACTTATGCTTATCCACCCATTTAGTCAAATGAAAGCCATACACTTCCTTGAAGTATTTGAAGTTGTAAAATTAAAGTTTCCAAGAATTTCCTCTTCTCCTGAAATCATGTTGTTCCACTTATCTATGTTTTTATGAACTTTTACATTGTATATTGAATTTTTATGATCTTTTTTCCAATTTATCATGAACTCCATAAGAGAATAAGCATAAATTAGTCGATCTTTCCCCAGAGTACCCACTGGCAATCCTTGCACATAATAAATACCCACTAAGTATGTGTTGAGTATATACATTCTGAAAAAAATTAAATGACAAACATTTTCCCTTAATTTATTTCCCAAATTAGAAATTTAAATATTTGAATGGTTATTTTAAGAATATCCAAAAATAGGGGCGCCTGGGTGGCTTAGTCGGTTAAGAGTCCGACTTTCGCTTAGGTCATGATCTCACGGTTCGTGGGTTCGAGCCCCGCGTCGGGCCCTGTGCTGACTGCCAGCTCGGAGCCTGGAGCCTGTTTCAGTCTGTGACTCCCTCTCTCTCTGACCCTCCCCTGCTCACGCTGTCTCTCTCTCTCTCCCCTAGAAATAAATAAAACATTAAAAAAAAAAAGAATATCCAAAAATATTATTAAACAAATAAGGTAACTGGCTTCATTTTTCCCTTTTTTCTGAGCATGACCACTGTGTTAAAAAAATGAAAGTACTGTTCTAAATATCAGATAATAAGTTAATTACTTTCTACCTCCAATATCCAAGGTCTTAAAAGAAGTTATATATACACACATATATCTACATATATGTTTGCATACACACATATATGCATATATACACACATATGTATACACACATATACATGTATATACACACAGACACATACATATATACACACATACATGTAAATACACACATATACATATATACACGTATATACACACATATATACATATACACATATATCCATATATACACACATATACATATATACACACATATGCATGTATATACACACATATATATAATACACACACATACATATGGTGGATGACGTACAAGGAGTCATGTTCTCAGCAGGTGTAGTGCTCAAAGCAGTAGGTACGTGACAGAAGAAAGTTAGAGAAAGATAGTATTGCATGGTATCATTTATATGTTGAATCTAAAAAAAAAAGTCAAACCCACAGAAACTGAGCTTAGAAAAGTGATGGCCAGGGATTAAGGGATGGGAAAATAGGAGAGGTTGGTAAAGGGTACAAACTTTCAGCTGTAAGAAAATTAGAGAATCCAATGTGTGACACGGTGACCAAGTTGGTAAGACTGTATTGTAGAATTGAAATTTGCTAAGAGAATAGCACTTAAATGTTCTCTCTCACACACAGTGTGTATGTGTGTGTGTGTATGTATATATATACACACATATATATAATGTGTATTATACATATATGTAATTAACACATCCACGGATGTGTTAATTAACTAAATGGGAGGAATCCTTTCACAATGTATATGTGTATCAAATTATCATGGTGTCCATCTTATATACATTAAAATTTTATTTGTCAATTATACTTAAATCAAGCTTGGGGGGACACCACAAAAGTCACTGAAACAACAGAATGTCCTCCTGGGAGAAAACAGTAAAACTTGTCTTTTTTCAGTTCAGTGGTCTTTGTTCAAATATCCTCACTGCCTGGGAGGTACTGGAAGCTCAAAGATACAAAANAAAATAGAAACACAACAGAATTAGTAGGTATTTTCTGGATGGGTCAGTGAATTTCAGGTTCCCCCTACATTTATTTTATTTGTTGACAGTTCAGTTTTGCTTTGTTTTGTTTTGCTTGCTTGCTTTTTTTGATTTGCAGCCCTCTACACAGGATGAGGAAAGCAAGCAGAATACCATTGCTGATTCTCATCACTGGAGTCACATCATGTTTTAAGTGGGCTGGAGGTGGCACTCAAATTCTAAGGTGACTTTGGCACGTTAAAACATCACCAACTATCTCTTTCAAAATCTTGAAGAACTGCTAAACTGATGACAGTCACACAAAGAGGTAGATTAGGACCAACACTTAATAAATTTCATCACTACGTTATAGTCCTAGACAAAGTTATCAGAGAACTTTTCTCAGATATTGTTAAAATAATAATATATTTTGTGAATTATATTTATTCAATACCTATTATGTTAATGCATATTATTTATATTTTAAGTAGGTATTTTTCCAGTAGACTTTTAATGTCTGAAATGGTTAAAGATTTGAATATTGTAGTTTTTACCTTAGCAGGTAGTTCCATCCTTAGACAGATGAGAAAAATATTGTCAAGGAGATACCGGCAATAATGTCTAATTGGTTAGGATTTGACTATATACTTGCAAGTGCGTACTTATTCTAGTGAGTCTTATAATATCAACATTCTTTATATCTACATAGAATAAGACGTTCATCGTGTTATCAGAGACACAAAGTCCTTCTACCTTTTTAAACCCCTGTAGCATATAAAGTTTTTTTGTTCAAGGCTTCTATTTAAAGTCTTTTCTTTATTATGTTCCTATAGGGATTTCAAGGGCTGCTTCTAGATCTCTTTCTTCCTACTTCAGTTTTGAAAAATCCTACTGGGGTTTCTATTTTTGTGTTACTTCACCAGATGTCCAAACCATTTAAGACATGGCCTCTAAATTCTTGACAGCTATTTGAAGGTGTCAGTATGTTCTCAATTTATTTCGTTTTTTGTCTGAGCTTGTCTTGTGTTTTGCCGTGGAAAGAATAAAACAAACATCTATGAAGTGTCAACTGGCTACAAGTCACTGTGCTAAGCACTGGGTGACAATAATAATAAGACTTGTTTCCCACTCTTGAAGAACTCAGACAAATAGAGGAGGGCATAATGTATTAACATTTCTTTTAAAGTCTAAGAAATACACTTCTAGAGTTTGGATTAATTCTCTTCTCCTTTCTGAATTTCTGCTTGTCCATTCAGTACCTGTGACTTCATTCTATAGTTGTACATTCATTATATTTATCTTAGGGTGAATGAGACCTTATGACTTCTTTTAACCTATTCCTCTCCTATCAGGCCTTTGACAAACTTGGCTATATGTCTTGTAGCCAGTATTCTAACTAAACAAATCCAGCAAAGCCATCTAACTTAATACTTAGCTAAGGAGCTAAGGAGCTATTCACTACCATTTTTTTTTAAACCAAATTGAATGTCAACAGTAAATACGTATATTCCCTTTTCCTAATCTTGGTCTGGTAGAGATTATGCACATAGACAAACACAAAACTGTACCAAAATTCTTATTGCTAAAACTGTTGTTGTTTTCCTGTCACAAGGATTCAGAACATACGATTTCATGTTTTCTTTAAGGTTTAGGCTAAATATCACAAAGGAATTCATTTGTCTTTGGTTGGATTTTGTCAGAGTCAACCTACCCATGTTCAAAAAGTAAGGTTATACCTATGGAACTTTGATGTGTGAGCTGGTTATAACAGTGGAAATAATTGCTAACACTAGAATGGCTTTAGATGATGGATATTCATTTCAAAAAGTGTTATGTAATGGAATAATTAATACTGCTAGTAATAACAATAACTACAACTAATATTGAATTTTTATCATATGTCAGACTTCAAGGAAGATGCTTTATCTTAACTGAAGAGCCTTAACTAAGAGTCTGAAACTTACAAGGCCCTGAAAGCAGGTTCAGGACCAGCTTCATGGGCATTCAACCCATGCAGTCACTCAGCGCCCCCTAGATTTAATGTTCTTGAAGAGCCATGCTGAGACTGAATAATTTTATCTTTAAACTGATGGTTGATTAGTGAAATCCAATGGGCAAATGGAGCATATGTATGAGCAAAGAAGATACACGCTACCATTCCTTCTCATCCCATTCCTATATAACTTTTATGATCCCCAATGAGTACAGAACCCAAGTGAATCTAGAATGTGTTTGAGATGGAGACTCAAAGAGCAATATAAGTTTGTTACCTCTAAGACTATGTAAGTGGGAGCATCTACAGCCTGAGAGAGTCCATGCTTTCTGGTCAAATTAGAACTTGCTTCAAACACAGAAAGAAAAAAAAAAAAAGCAGTGGTATTTTAAGAAATGCAAATTATCAAGGAACCTCACCCTATTGTATCCTTCCTCACTCATTTTACGTGCTGGTATTTGCACCTCTCCTGCATCCTCTTCTGCATGATAAGGAGGAAAAGGAAGAAAAGGAAAAGATAGGACAACTCCTTTCCCTTCCAGTCCATTCTTACTCCTCAGTAAACCAAGACTGCACCTTTATGACGAAATGAAATAAAAACAGCTGAGTTAGTTTTGTTCGGCATCTCTACAATTCTGATATGAGCCTATACGAGATACAAAATACATACTCTGTAATTTCATTAATTATGCATACAAGTTAAATGCTCTTATATTTTCATTGAAGACTGGCATGATAAACAATATAAAGATGAACATTAAAATTCATGGTAATAATTTGACAGCTTTTTCTTTACTTAGAATGATATTCAGTAGGAAGAAGGATATCATGACAAGTCTAGAGACGGACTGAGGAAAAAGGCAGAAAAAACATTGTATCTTAGTATTTTCATGATATCTTTCTTACTTTTTTTTTATCCTTCACATATTTTATTTTATTTTATTTTATTTTACAAATAGTTTATTGTCAAATTAGTTTCCACAAAACACCCAGTGCTCATCCCCACAAGTGCCCTCCTCCATGCCCATCCCCCCCCCACACA
>NW_027529428.1:7602175-7690414 GCF_008692635.1 Crocuta crocuta
CTCTCATGGTTTGCCTCCCTCCCTCTCCCCCACTATTTCCCCCCTTCTTCTCCCCCTTGTTCCTCCGTCAAGTTCCTCCTAATCCTCCTCTACGTGCAAACATATGATAGGATCCCACATTTTCATCTCGCAGAGGGCACCGCGAGTTATGCAGCCGCCCCTGCCAGCATTGCTGTGGCACTGATAGTGTCCGCAACGCAGGGACCTTCTGTCCTGTTACACCATTTTTTTGTGGCCTCGCCTATAATCGTCCAAGACCCAGCATCCATTGTACAGCACACGCAAAGGCAAAACAGATGAAGGCAAAGAGTCTTCTCTTTTGAGGAGTTCAAGAAAGGTGCCCCATGATTCTCCTGCTTTCTTTTATAAATCAGAATGTAGTCATATGTAAGCACAACTACTGCAAGGGAAACTGGGAAGTAAAAATCCTTGGTGATCGTGTGTTCAGCTCAAATTTAAAAGTTGTATTATCAAAGAAAAAGAGAAGAGTGGATGTTGGAACACAACTAGTGGTATCTACCATGCAAGGAAGGAAGGAAGGAAGGAAGGAAGGAGCCTGTGAAGAATCATGAATGCCAAGATGGAAGGACACTAGAAAAATGTGAATGTGAAAAAATTTCCCATTAGGAAGTGAATGTCTATCAATAAGAGAAAGAAAGACAGAGAGCACGATTCTATCACCAAGTATGTACATTAGGTAAAATAATAGAAGTAAAAATGATATTCATGATTTGAAGAGAATTATAAAAAAAAAAGTAGCCTTGACTATGGATTCACAAATATTTAAAAAAGTAGATTCTATCATTGTCTGTGTGACATAGGCAAATTATTTCTTTAAATTACTAATTTCTACCTCATAGCATTTCTACTAAGGATTATCAATAATGTGTCTAAGCTGCCTGACACTGCCTAATATATATTCAGTATTCATTCAGTTGTCATTTTAATTAATTTCTATTTTAAAGACAAAAACCACTTTATCATCTTTATTAATTCTCCTGTGTTTTTATTCATGGTAGACACTTTATTTTGCAGTGTAGTGGTTTTCTGTTTGTTTTTTAAATGTTTACTTATTTTGGAGAGAGAGACTGAGACAGAGCACGAGTAAGGGAGGGGTAGAGAGAGAGGGAGGAGGGAGACACAGAATATGAAGCAGGCTCCCAGCTCTGAGTCATCAGCACAGAGCCCGACGTGGAGTTCAAACCCAAGAACCATTGGATCATGATCTGAGCAGAAGTCAGATGCTTAACCAATTGAGCCACCCAGACATCCCGCAATGTAGTGTTTTTAAGTGAAACATAAATATAAACATCAATGCATCATCATAAATTATTGAACTTAATTCTAACATATATTCTGATATATTAAAAATCACAAATATCAAATATTTATAAAGCACATTGATTTTAAAACAGCATTTCATTTTTATCTCAGTCTTGAACTATAACAAGGCAATAGTCTTGAGATAATTCTTGGAAATTTAAATGATCACATCAAGAAGTTTTGAATAAGCTTCTATTGTATTAAATAACTTAACACCTCTATAACTAGCCTGCTAAAGTAATTCTGATATTTTGTTTTTGTTTTTATCCTACATCCTTCATGGTGTAGCACCATGTATAATTGGTAGGTCATATTGTACTACATCATATAAATATGTTTAATAATGGCCTGGACTTAAAATACCTTTCGTATAATTAACTTGAATAAAGCATCTCAGCATTCTGAAGAACTGAATAATTAAGTAGGTCTGTATTATTATCCCCATTTTATAGATGGAATCATAGGTACAAAGATATTAAATAATTTGTGGGATAACATCAATTTAGTCAATAGCAGGGGTAAATTGGGAGTAATACTCAGAATTTGCATTCGGAGAAAAAGTTCAGCAGAAATTTCTGCTACATCTGTATTCTATATAGAAAACTAAATTGAAATTATTACTGCTTTCATTATTAATATTCATTCGGTATCAAAAATATGCTAGGTACTATAATATACACAAAATGAGATAAAACCCCTTAACCCCAGCTCAACTATATATCTAATTCTCCCAACTTATTACAGTACATCCAAATGGGTGTTTTATCACCTTAATTATTTTCAAGAAATGACACCAATAGCAAAGAATCCTGTGAGTTTAATTGCTAAAGATAATACATCTCATATTCACCCAAGTAGTACTAACCTTTTCTCTTATAAAAATGAAGACAGTATTTGAAAATGCATTATATACTTGTTTTTTTTTTTTATGAATGACGTATTTTTAAAAGGAACTAAGAACACCATCTAAAATGTGGACAACCCTGGGGCGCCTGGGTGGCTTAGTCGGTTAAGCGTCCGACTTTCGCTTAGGTCATGATCTCGCGGTTCGTGGGTTCGAGCCCCGCGTCGGGCTCTGTGCTGACTGCTGGCTCAGAGCCTGGAGCCTGNTAAAACATTTAAAAAATTTTTAAAAAGATACATTCATATACCAAGAGTAAATTTCAGTAATAATTTTTAAAAATTATTCCTATTCTATGTGGATTTCATTCACATGAATGTTTATACAAACATCACGAACACTTGTTTATACAAGCATCACAAACACCTATAAAGTATATATATCCAAGGTATATAAGTGTCGATTAAGTGTCTGACTTCTGCTCAGATCATGATCTCGCAGTTCATGGGTTCGAGCCCCGCATCGGGTTCTGTGCTGACAGCTCAGAGCTTGGAGCTTGCTTCGGATTCTGTCTCCCTCTCTCTCTGCCCCTCCCCTGCTTGCACGCTGTCTATCTCTGTCTCAAAAATAAATAAACATTAAAAAACTTTAGTTTAATTGTTAGCATTATTAACATTACTGATATATTTAGATATAATCTTACAATATTGTATTTGCAACTGACAAGTTTTTTCTTTTTCCTGCCTTTTGTGAAATTATTGTTCTTAAAATTCTCTTTTATTTTTGTTGGTTTGGAAATTATACATTCATTTGCTTTTTTTAGTAGTTTTCTAAAAAATGTTTTAAATGTACATATTAAAGTATAAATTGAAAGCTAATCAATGTCTCTTTTTCTACCATATGAATATATCAGGGTTTATTTAATTGTCTTCTATTTATTAACTTTAGATTATTTATAACTTTTTAATATTATAAAAATTCCATATGTATCTATTTATCTACTGAATATATGCCTATATATTTGCATTCCTATGTGATCATTTCTATGGAACAGAGCCCTAAAAATGTAACTATCATGACGGAAATTATATACATATAAGGTTTTGTGTATAAAACACATTTTGTTTATCCATTCATCTGTTGATGGGCGTTTCGTTGTTATTGGTTGTTTCCACCTTTGGCTTTTGGGAATAATGCCGCTGTGAACAGGAGTGTGCAAACATCTGTCGAAGACCTTGCTTTTAATTCTTTAGTGTATGTACTCGGAAATGGCATTGCTGGATCATAGGGTGATTCTACATTTATTTTTTTGAGGCACCACCAGACTGTTTTCACAGTGTCTCCGTTATTTTATACCACCAGCAGTGCACAAATATCCCAATTTCTGTACATTCTCACCAATACTTGTTATTGCATATGTTTTGTTATTTTATTTACTTTTTTTTTTTTCCTAGGAGAGAGGGAGACAGCGTGAGCAGGGGAGGGTCAGAGAGAGAGGGAGTCACAGACTGAAACAGGCTCCAGGCTCTGAGCTGGCAGTCAGCACAGAGCCCGACGCGGGGCTCGAACCCACGAACCGCGAGATCATGACCTAAGTGAAAGTCGGACGCTTAACCGACTAAGCCACCCAGGCGCCCCTGTTTTGTTATTTTAATAATAGTCATCTTAAATGGCATAAAGTAGTAAACTGGATTTACAATTCCCGGTGATTAGTGATGTTGAACATTTTCTCATGTGTTTATTCTTAGCCATCTACATATTTTCTTTGGAGAAATAGTTGAAGGGGTGTACATTATCTAGTTTTAGAAGTGGTTCCTCTTAAGTCAGTATCTTCACAAAGTAAGTTTTGAGTCAAACATGAGATTTTGTCACAATTCAGAAAGTTTTCACAATAGCATAACTCATGACAATATTAAATATAAAGTGCAGTTGTTATATTTGGGGGGTATATTACTGAGTGTAATATAATATACATACAATTAAAATAGTTAATTTTTTTAAAAAAGTTTAACGTTTTTATTTATTTTTGAGAGACAGAGAGAGACAGAGCACAAGTGGGCGAGGGGCAGAGAGAGAGACACACACACACACAGAATCCATTCTCTTAAGTGAAATATTGAAGACTAGATGAACATATAATATATGATTCCATTTATATGAAATTCAAAAAAGGCAAAATGAGGGGTGCCTGGATGGCTCAGTTAGTTGGTTAAGGATCTGACTTCAGCTCAGGTCATGATCTCATGGTTCGTGGTTTTGAGCCCCACGTTGGGCTCTGTGCTGACAGTTTGGAGCCTGAAGCCTGCTTTGGATTCTGTCTCCTTCTCTCTCCACCCCTCTCTCGCTCATGTTCTCTCTCTCTCTCTCTCTCCAAAATAAATATTTAAAAAAAATTTTAAGGCAAAATGATAGTGACAGAATGCAGGCTAGTGAATGCTGCGAGATAGGGGTGTGTGTAAAGCCTGACTAAAGAGGTACAGAAGGAAACTTTTAGGATGATGAAAATGTTATAATACTATCTGTGATATCTGCATATACATTTTTTAATTTAGTACATAGTTCACATTAAATGGATGAGTTGTAACATTTGCAAATCATACTTCAGCAAAACTGATAAAAAGCAATTTTTGAACTCTTCATACTTTTCTGAAAAATAACTGTAAACTGGGTAGGCATGGGAATAGTAAGAAACTTAGTTACCTTTAGTATTTAGCCAATACTCTATTCTGTTCTGTATGTAAATTGTTCTTTTCTCAAACTTCCCAGAAATTCTGTGTTACCATTAATCATGGAATAAATCCATGGATGCAAGGTACTCTTTAACATCAATGTCAATAAATAGGTAAATAGGTGAAGGTAACCACCATCCTTATGTATCATTCCCTCCTAGATTCTGCAGAGATTGTCTGTGCTGTGTAACAGACATCCTTAGATGTCTAAAAAATGAGCCTAGTCACTCTTCAATTATGCCTACTAGTGCTCTCAAATCCATGGACAGAGGACAGATTTGCTTTAGCCAACACGAGTTTTACCAACTGAATTAATATTTTAAAATTAGTAACTTTCACAAAGACTTTGCTGCTCTTGAAATAATTGGTAGATAAAACATGTAACTTAACTGACTGTATAGGGGACTACACATACTATTGTAGGAGTATTTGTGTTTTTATTTTTCTTTTCTGAATTATTTTATTATGTTTTTACCCAGTTCTGTGGGGTGTTTTCTTACTGACGGCTAAGAGTTGTTAATATAGGAAATATCAACTTTCTAGTCTTCTACTTTGTGAACATATTTCCCAGTTTGTTCTTGAATTTTTTCCTTCTTCATTGCTCAGTTGAGGTTTTTATTTGTATATAGCCAAATGCCAAATATTTTTTTAAAGTCTAGATTCTAAATTTTGTACCACAACTATCTCATTTTGGACTCAGGATTAATAATATAGTATTCTCCCCTTGCAACCTTTATTTCATTTTTAGACTTGATCTTTATTTAATCTGGGAATTTTTAAAGTAAAGGGGGAGGGGTGTCTGGCTGGCTCAGTTGATAGAGTGTGTGACTCTTGATCTCGTGGTTGTGAGTTTGAGCTTCACTTTGGGTTAGAGATTACTTAAAAAAATAAATAGAGGTAAAAAGAGCTGAATTCTTTACTCCCTGATTAGTAATTTTTTTTTTTCTATAGTGGCTATAGGGACATTTGTTTCAACATTTACTGAATAATCATTTTCCCCATTGATATGAATTGTCACTTCTATTATATACTAAATACACAAATACCCTTGGGTTTCTTAACTTTCCTCTATTCCTATAATCTGTCTCTGTACTAGAATCATGTTCTTTTAATTCCCCTGTCTTTGAATTGTGTAAAATATCTAGTACAGCATATAGTGATTTATATGGTTTTTTCCTCAAGATTTTCTATTTATTCTTCTACATGGAATGCAGTGTCATTTTATCAAGTTCTCTGTTGAAAACAAATAAGCAAATAAAAAGAGCAGCAGCAAACTGTTAGTGCCCTAATTGTGATTCTGATGTATGCAGACTGGGTCGGAGGACCCAGTGGAGGGTCTTACAGGACCAGCCAAGAAGGTTTGGGGCTTCGTGCAGGATAGAAATAAAATGTGAGACAGAGAAAGTGAAAGCAGAGTTTATTGAATAGCCTGATTGACAGACAGAATAGCATGCAGAATGTGTGGGAGAGTAGGAAAGGAAAGGAGAATGGGTATCGTTGCTTGGGGTTAGGGCTTTATATTGGAAAGGGGTCTAGGGTACATGTTCCTTCAGGAATTCAGGGTAGGGCCCAATCAAAGGCAAGCATCAGGTGAACCATAGGTGTTAATCCATAAATTACCTGGAGGGAGGGGATGTTGACTCCAGCCTCAGCTGAGGTTTGTTTGAAGCTCATGCTTGGGATCTGGCTCTTCTTGGATGTGTTAGGTGTTTAGGGCCTAGGACTAAACTCAGAGAATGATTAACTTTCTTGCTTCTCCCTTGAAGTGGGAACACAGGTCCTTTGGCTCATTCAGAGACAAAATATAGAACATGAGCAAATGGGGCCTACCAGAAAAACAGCGGAGAGGGAAACTCCTTTCCAAAATGGAGTCCTTCGGCTCCCTGTCTCAATTCCAATAAACACACCAATAATTTAAGACACATCAGTATCTTTAAACTCTGGATACTTAATGTTTTCTAAATTGTTTTATAGTTTTATGTCAATCCCAGTTAAGGCACCATAGCCCCAAGGGAAATCAGTGTTTCAGAGGATATGAATTAAATCACGCCCTGTCTTTGGAGACAACTAAGATGTAGCCCTAATATAGTACTAATTCTTTCCTAAAAATATGTTGGTTTTTAAAACTTCTTCTTTTAAATATCAAGACATTACCCTTACTCTCTAGATCTACTGAGTTTATATCTGTGAGCCCGGTGAATTTATTCCAAAAGTGTTGGGTCTCTTTAGGGAGTACATCTGTCTCAGACCTCACTGAGGATGCCTCCTCAGACCTCCCAATGCCGGCTTTCCTGCTGGGTATCCTGCATGTCTTCTCTGTGGCTGGAATTTAGATTCTGGTTATAGTGATGATAGTTAACGAGTCCTAGCAGAAACAGTTAGATGCTAGCATTATGTGTGTTATTGCGATGGAAAGATCTGGCACTTACTTATTCATACTTTGAATGGAATTTCCTGTAGCCAGGCATACATACATGTAGCTGAACAGAAAAACCACAGTTTAGCAAAACCCCTTAAAAATATTTATGAGCGGGGCGCCTGAGTGGCTCAGTCGGTTGGGCATCTGACTCTTCGGCTTGGCTCAGGTCATGCTCTCACGATTGTAGGTTCAAGTCTCACATCACGCTCTGCGCTGATAGTGTGGAGCCTGCTTGGAATTCTCTCTCCCTCTATCTCTGCCCCTCTCTCACTTGCTCTCTCAGTCTTTCTCTCAACATAAATAAATAAACTTAAAAAAATTAAAAAATATAATATTTATGAGTGTATGTAACAAATATTAGGAATATTCTTTTTTAATATGGTTGTGCAAAGTTAGAAAAATAGTTGCATTTTTGTAAAAAATTGTAATCCCATTAACAGTTAACCATGACGTTGTGCTCCCTCCTATTTTCAGAAAAAGTCAAATGCAGAATAGCTACCATGATTATTCATTTTTGCTCAGCATGACCCATGTATTTAGTCAAACTTTCCTTTTTTTTGTTAAGTTTTTTAAAGTTATTTTTGAGAGAGAGAGACAAGAGTGCAAGTGTGGGAGGGGCAGAGAGAGAGAGAGAGAGGGAGACGCAGAATCTGAAGCAGGCTCCAGGCTCTGAGCTCTCAGCACAGAGCCCAACCAGGGGCTCGAACTCTGGAATGGTGAGATCATAACCTAGACTGAAGTCAGACACTTAACCCACTGAGCCACCCACACACCCCAAACAATTACTATAAGAAACCTACTAAAGAGATTATATTTTATTGTTGTAAAAATGTTTCATTCTATTTCTTTAGCACTTCAAAATATTCCATCTGACACTGACACATCTTTTAATTCTAGCTTGAAATATTTGCATTTAGATCAACATATATAATAACAAAAAATATTCCTTCCTACCTACTAAGATATGCTCTGTGAAAGAAAATATACATTATGTGCCTCTAACCACATCAATAAACCTTTATAAAATCAAAGTGAACATTTGCATATGAGATTTCACTTCTCAAACATGTTGACACTCAAGGGGTTTTAAAAGCAATCATAAATGCCTGAGTGACGAAGAAAATAACCATTCCTTTCTTGAGGAAGTGATAACTTAAGGGATTAATACTTACCACTAGGTCACCAGGTTGAATTCAATCTAGGTGGATTATTGACTAGAAGCCGCTGCCATCTGACATCTACATTATGACCTACGGCAAATTAAGTTGCTGGTTGTAATCTTAATAAAGAAGAATCAACACCCTAAAACCCACCACTGTAATTAGAATTAGGTGGTACCTTCTTAGCAGCATTGGCAGAATATTGGGTTACAATGGCCCCCTTTCATTCACTCAACCTAACGAGTTGGAGAAAAATGAGGAAATTGGAATGTGCCATTTTGTATTCTGAGAGCCAAACACTGAAGGAAACCACATCGCGGAGCCTGCATCCATCCATGAGTTCATCAAATCTCCGGCCGCATGCCGTATCACTAGAGAAAGAAGACACAGAAACAATGAAGCAATTGCAGGTTCTGTTTAAGAGCTGAGAATCCAGTAGGGGAGATCACACGGGCACACAGACACCTGTGGAGCAAAGGAGAAAGATATATGTGCCATAAAAGACAGTAAGTAAAATGCTCTTCTCAGCATTCAGGGGAGGGGGTGATCACTCAGGTTTGTCAGGGGTGCAGAGGCACTGGGAGACAAATGGAGCTGTAAAGGAAGAACACAAAAATGAACCAAGAAAATCCATCTTTATTCACCCTTCCTATCAACCAACAGTTCATTCCACTTATTAGTTCTCAAAAAAATAGTATAGTGCTGCATTTGATGTGCTCTTTTAAAAATATACCTCACAGTATTTATTTTAAACAAATTTTTTTAAGTTACTGTGTTTTGATAGAGAGAGCTCATGAGCAGGGGAGGGGGCAAAGAGGGGGAGAGACAGGATCCTAAGCAGACTACTTGCTATCAGTGCAGAGCCCGACACAGGGCTTGAACCATGAACTGTGAGATCATGGCCTGTATTGAAGTCAAATTGGCCACTTGACCAACTGAGCCACCCAGGTAACCCGAAAATATATTAACATTATTAATGATGGACTTTTAAAAATAGAAATGGAAATATCATTGATTAACACTTTCATTCTGCCTTCTCTTACAAAAGAGGGGAAAAAAGCTCACATAGAAACCAGATTCTAGCAAATATAAAATGATAAGATCAGACACACACATATACACACCCCAAGACAAATATATATGAAATATATCTAAAAATCACTTCATTCAGCATCACTTAATTTTAGCAATGATATTTTGACAAATACAACTGTGTTGAAAAGATATCAAAATGGTAGTTCATTTATATTATGTTCCACTCAAAACATTGTCATTTAGCTGGGTGACTTTCTCATGCTCAGGAAAAATAATCCCTCAGCACAATGAATCAAATAGTATATTTGAGTTTGGAGTAAATACTATATCTTAGTAATCAAGACTATAGAAGATTAGTCGAATGATTTTTTTGTCATCAAAATGCAAAGACGTTAGCTGTTAAATAAACAATTACATTAAGATCTAAATAGAGTTAACCAAATACCTTAGAGCGAATGTAAACTCTCTTTAGGTAATTGATATGTCCCCTGGATATTGCAGTCCATTTCCACTGTACCACTAAGTTAATTTGTAACCAGAGGCAAGAGATCTAACCTCTCGGAGACTGAGATTTTCATCTGTCAAATCAAGTGTAGGGGAGTTATACCAAATGAGCAGTTTTCAAATTTTGTTAAAGAAGTAGTACTCGTTTTTTTTTTTTTCATGAAAAGATGATTTGCATCCCACAGATATAATTCATATATACAAGAAATGTCAGTAGTATGGGGGCACCTGGGTGGCTCAGTAGGTTAAGTGTCCCAACTTCGGCTCAGGTCATGATCTCACAGTTCATGGGTTCGAGCCCCGCGTCGGGCTCTGTGCAGACAGCTAGCTCAGAGCCTGGAGGCTTCAGATTCTGTGTGTGTGTCTCTTTCCCTGACCCTCCCCTGCTCATGCTGTCTCTATCTCTCTCTCTCTCTCAAAAATAAATTAAAAAAAAAAAATAAAAGAAATGTCAGTAGTTTGAAAGAGGAAGGATTTGTTTTAGGCCCTGCATGGCCCCAGGGTACACTGTCATACTAAAACTTACTGCTCAAGATGAGATTAAGAGATCTTGAAAGGAAAATCATGTACAGTTGGTATTGACAGAGCCAGAAATTATAGGAAAGAATGAATTGTTTGTGGCAAGTTGAGCAGAATAGTGCAACTTACCTTGTAGGGTTTTTTAAGAGATTTTACTTAAATAATATGTGAAAAATATCTAGCATGGTGTTTGGCAAATTGGTGGATACTCAGGAAACAATCAGTCCTTCTTCCCCTTTTTCTGGAACATATCTCAATCCCATCACTCGTCTGCAATAGAGTAATGAATGCAAGGTTTTGATTGTGCAAATGATAACAGTTTTCAACAAAAAGACTAAATCATGTATTCTCAAAGGAAGCAGTATTACTCTCCAAAGAGCAAAATTTGGTTCTTGATAGGTGAAAAACAATCCTATGCTTCTTTTAATGCATAAACAATAAATATACTGTATAAATAGGTTTACAGTATATCTGGAGTATTAATATTTCAAGGAAGGATAATTAGGAAAAACATATCTAAAAAGATTCTTTAGTGAGCATAACTGTGAAAAAAAGATTAAAAAACACTTATTGAACTATTAGAAATTATTCAGCAAAGAAAAGAGCTGTTTCTAAATGAGAGGAACATGAATTCGTATATGTAACAATATCTATTAAATGCACACATGTGTAAAACAGTCTTTTAGGTATTGTAAGGAGTAAAAAGTATGCAGTAACCACAGTCCATGAATTCAAGGCACTTAGAATTCATCAACAAATGTTAAAAGCATCAAGTAGTACAAAGGTTCAAGAGTTCAGAGAATGAAGATATTCTCTTGCTGGGATGATCAGGTGGTTTTCAGAAGAGATGGTTTGTCAGCCAGCCTTTGAAGAAGTATACCTTAAATGATCAGATATAGAGCTAGAACATTCCAGATGGGAGGAATGACATGAACATAAGCCTAAAAGTAAAAAAGCACAGGAAAAAAAGTAACAGTGAAAAACGACCAGGAATGCATAGGAGGATAAAGAGTTGGGGTTTTTATATGATGGAGTATGGAAAGGTAACGCGGGACGCCAAGGAGAGGGGTGACCTGATAAGAATGACAGCTATCACCAGGATAAGCTGAACAGAAAAGGACATTGGGAGACCATTGAAGGAGCAGAGGATGAAATAAAAATTTCTGCTCAATGATGAGAGCAATGGAAATATTGAAGGCTCAGTAGAATTGAGTCCATTGGCTGTAGGGATGTGGACAAGTATAATGGTAGTATCACCCTTAGGGCTTTCTGTGACTTCTTTCACTAGCCCTGTAGCTGAAGACCAGCTCCATTATTAAAATGAGGAGGGGAAAAGAAAAGGGAAAAAAGAAGCTTCTTACTAGGTCAGTGTCTTAGTCAATTCTCTTTAACAGAATATGATAGATGGGGTAACTTATAAACAACAGAAGTTTATTTCTCAGAGTTCTGGAGAATGGAAAGTCTAAGATCAAGGTGTTGGGAGATTCTGATCCTGTGGGGCCCCTTCTTGGCTCACAGACAACCATCTTCTCACTGTGTCTTCACATAGCGGAAGGCTCAGGGGGCTCACTTGGGTGTCTTTTTATAAAAGAGACCTCATCCCAATCATGAGGGCTCTGCCCTCAGGATCTATTCACCTATCAAAGGCCCTACCTCTAAATACTATTAGACTGGGGGTTAGGCTGCAACATATGAATTTGGGTGGAACACAAGCATTCAAGTTTATAGCATCAGGACAGATTTGACAAACAACACCAATAGTCAGCAACAATGACTCCTATCTACGCAAATCCATATCTGACGCCTAACGACAATTTCAGTATGCCCTATAGGAATATATTTTCCTTCTCTCTTACTCTTGAGTAGATTGTCATAAGAGTTTGTCTTATGGAGATCAACTCCTGAGATAGGACTCACATTAAAAACAAAAAAGTCACTGACTGATTAAAAGCAATAGTGATCAGATTTAAACAATTAAACAAAAACATGATCAAGCTTCATAGTACATAGCCATATTATTAGTGTCCCCGTCCGTGTATGCTTATGAACATACAATCATGAACCCCCCCCCTTGGGTGGCATTTTGAAAATTCATGCCTTGTCTTAGATTTTGAGGGAACTTTAAAGTGAAATGTTAATTTAAATTAAATTTTCATTTAAATTTTCACGTGAATTAAACTTGAAATTAAAGTAAAGAAACAATGATAACAGTGCCATCTACTTAGTTATTGCATATGGGAGCCATCTGAGGTATATGGATAGTAAAATACTATATCTTGCTTCCAGATACATACAACAGTACAGTACATACAATAATTAGTTGAAGGAGATAAGTTTCGTCGGACAATAAATATGGCCTGAAATATGGCAATCATGGAGAGAGAGAAAATAGAATGTTTTATAGACACCCCCTCCCCAATCATTTGAATCCATCTTAGAAGATAGTTCTTCTACAGTGCGGATTATGAAGTAAGGCTGAAAAAAGTAGATGACTGAGTTTATTGCCTCTCAAAATACAAAATGAAACAGCAACCTGAAATGAAAAAGTGGCAGCAGATGGCTCCAGATAGAGAGAGAAAAATATCCCAAACTAGTGGGGCATAAATCCCTTAAAGATGACAAAGAGAAAGATAGGAATAAGTCTTATGTGCTTTTTCATCTCATAATATCATTCTATTCATTTTCTCTACTAATCTAAAATATGATGAAATTTGAACAAAGCTGTATCCCACATGTTAAATGTATGCTTCCAGCATTTTTTTCCCTTGATCTTTGAAACTGGAAAGGTAGCAAGCTTCACTAAAAAAATATAGAGAAAAATTACTTCTGTACCAGCCATCATTACCTAATGGTGGATAAATCTTCTGTCTTGGTGTACAATTTATGGAATGTACAGAAAAATGAAATAGGTTTACTCACAGGTATAATCATGAATATTGACACTGATCTATGATATGCATCTGGCATGATTCTCTCAGGTCTCTCCTTCTGGAATGACAAATCATACGTTTATCCTGTAATTTATAACAGGCCAATTACTTCAAGTCCTGCCAGTACCATTAGCTCATTGTGTGATACACTGCACTCATTGTACATTGACAGTCAGCTTTCTGAGCACAAGGGGGCTGTGAACATGCCTATCAAATAAAGGTGATGGTGAGACCATCAACCTTCCACCCATGGCCTATGTTCAATCCTTTTTTCATTAAATATTTAACTTTTTCACAAGAAATTCCATGTCTGTATTCTTGACTAAGGCCAAAGCTGACTATCCGTGTTTCATTACTCTGCTCACTGTGATGAACAAAACTGAAACAATCTGTACTGAGTCTTTTTCCTTTCCCAACCTTAGTCTTGGTTGGTGGTAGAGTTGTCAATATCTGCTTTGACTTAAAAGAAATAAAGGTATGTTTCCTTCAGCGATTAGCTCTCTAACAATTCAGCATTTTCATTGCATATTGACCCTCTCATTTATATCCAACAAGGTAGTTTCAACTCGGACAGTCTCTTGCTTTTGCATGGATGTTTGAATGGAGACACTCAAAGATAAATTATGTTCCAACTGTGTTTTTTAATAGCCCTTGGTCTACTTGTAAACTGTATGAACTTGGAAAAAGATTCAGTCATTTCTCACTATCAATTTCTTCATCAATAAACTGATAATACTGGAGGAAGAAATTTTTAAAACTCAGCTATGAACCCAAACTTCAGTGAGAACTTTACGTACAAAAGAGGAAACATTACCAATTAGCAGGGAAAGAAGAGATTGTTAAATAATGGAAGCGACATAACTGGCATTTGATAAGAAAATGATAAGGATAATAATAATAAAGTAGATACTTTTGAAGCTGAATAAACATTCAGTAAGCATTTAAAGTTTACTGTCATGATTTTTATGCTTAAAAAATGAATAGTAATTTGGGATTAATAATTATGCAAGGAATCATCATGAAGGTAAAATAAGAGCAGAGAGATTGATATGGAATTAAGATTACTTATATTTCCTTATATTTTTGTTGCTAGCTGTGAGAAAATTAATTTTGTTTTCACTGAAGTGAAATAGCATTTGAGCAAAAAGTAAGAAAGCATTTTATTATGAAAGATTTTTACTTTTGGAGTTTTCATATATATATTCTGAATTCATATGAATGTATCCCCAGGGGAGAAATACTGAGACATATAACCCCCTAGAATCTCTAGAAAGAAACAGAAATTCTTGTAGTGCAATAAATACTAAGGAGATCAATATGTTTAAACACTGGTATCTTTCATTTATTGTCAGAAGGGTTTCAGCTCAAAAACTCTAAAAATGAATTTATTGCAAAAGTAAAATGTGTGTCATATTTTTAAAAATCCCTGGATCAAGGTATAGCACTTCTAAATATAAGATTAAAACCCTAATAAGTAGTCAAATAACTTCAAAGACTAATTTATTAACTTAATAATAGCCTGAACTAGATTATATTCAGCCAACTCTAGTTTGAATGAAATATGACCAGACCTAAAATGCAGGCCTCCCTGAGGTATTTGGACAACAAAACAGATAGCTGATATTTCATTTCCACCATGGAGCTAACAACCTTCTCTGTTCTATATCATATCCATCTTTCATAAGGGCAAACCCAAATCCATTGCTGCAAATGAATTCTGTCATTATGACATTCTGTGTCAAGAATTATTCAAGCTTGACTAAATCACGTAGTCCATACTAAATTTTTTGAACTCTTTTTATCTATTTCAAGTTTGTTCTAATTCAAGTAACTCTTTACTAGGGATAAAAATATATTGTAAATAACTGCAAGATATAAATCCTACTGGTAAACTTCTAACGTGCATAATTACAAAAATTTATAGTAGACGTAACTGCTATTTTTGCAGTATCCCAGATTCTGTATCTAATGACAGTTGTTTCAAATTATGAGCCTTAAAATGTCAATGGTTTTCCTTATTTATTGTGTTGTAGTTTCAGACAAGCATATTTTATCATGGCTTACAAATTCATCAAACTGAAAGACATCTAGAAATCATCTACAGTAATCAGAATAGTACAGGTAATGCTGTTGTAACAAATTACAAAAGAACCTCATTGCTTAACCCAGCGAATGTTCATCATTCAAGCAAAGTCTAGATAATTCCCCTGCACAGCTGCCCCCATGAGGTGGTTTAGCATTGCAAGTACCTTCAATCTCTTGGCACCTCCACCTCAATATGGATCCATATCTTTGTGAAAGGGAAGAATAGCAAACTGATTCTTGCCACTTTATCTCTCCTGTCATTACTCAGAGAAGTCCTAAGGTCACTCTTAACTTCAAGGGAGGCATGATTGTATTTCAGAATGAGGCCAAAAGCAGAAAATTTGCAAGCATTAACAATGTTGACCACATCATCTAATTCAACGCTGTAATTTTCCAGCTAACTAACCTGAGAGCAGACTAAAGTCACAAGATTAGCAGACAGCAGAAATGGAACCATAACATTGTTCACTACTAATTTCATCAAATTAGAGAATCATGAAAATTGTGGCTCTAGTCTGTTTTGATAATGACAGAACACTATTTACTTTTTTTCCAATTTTATTGAGGAATAATTGACTAACATCACTGTATAAGTGTAAGGCATACAGCATAATATTTTGATTTACATATGTTGTGAAGGGGATTCAGGTAACATCTGTCTTCTGATAGAGATACAATAAAAATAAAAGAAATAAAAAAGGAATAAAAATTATTTTTCTCCCTGTGGTGAGAACTCTTAAAATTTACTCTCTTAACAACTTTCCTATGTATTCTATAGGAGTGTTAGCTCTAGTCACCATGTTATGCATTATATCCCTAGTACTTATTTATCTGATAACTGGAAGTTTGTATCTTTTGACCACCTTCTTCCAATTCCCTCTCTCCCTATTCCCTGCCTCTGGTAACCACAGCTTCTGTCTCTATGAGGTTTGTTTGTTTTCTTTGTTTTAAATTCCAGTGTTTTCATCTAGAGTTTCAAGGTCTTACATTAAAGTCTTTAATCCATGTTGAGTTATTTTTTTGGGGTGCCGTTAAGATATGGGTCCAGAGGCACCTAGGTGGCTCAGCTGGTTGAGCATCTGACTCAATTTCAGCTCAGGTCATGGTCTCACAGTTTAGCTTGTGGGATTGAAAGCCATGCTTTGATCTCTCTGCCCTCTCTCTGCCTCTGTCCTTCTGTCCCTCTCTGTCTATGTCTCTGTCTCTGTCTCTCTGTCTCTCTCTCTTCCCCCCCCCACATTCTTTCTCAAAATAGATAAACAAATCTTAAAAAAAAAAGATATGGGTCTAGTTTCATTCTTTTGCATAGGAATATCCAGTTATACCATCACCATTCATTGAAGGGACTGTGTTTTCTCCACTGAATATTCTTGAACCTGTTCTCAAAAACATAGTTGATTCTATGTGCTTGGGGCTATTTCTGGGCTCTTGATTCTTTTCTGTTGGTCTATTTATCTGTTTTTATGCCACTACCTTACTGTTTTGATGACTATAGCTTTACAGTAAAGCTTGAAACCAGGAAGTATGATACCTCATGCTTTGTTCTTCTTTCTCAGGATTTCTTTGGCTATTTGGGGCCGTTTTGAGTTCCACATATATTTTAGGAGTGTTTTTGTTTCGTTCTTCTGTTAAACAGGCCATTGGAATCTTGAAAGTGATTGCATTTAAACTGTAGATGGCTTTCAATAATATTGACATTTTAATAACATTAATTCTTTCAATCCATGAATACAGGATACCTTTCCATTTACTTGTGTCTTTTTTTATTTCATCAGTGTCTTTTAGTTTTCAGCATAAAATTCTTTACCTCCTTAGTTAAATTTGTTCCTAAACAAATAAATGTATTGTTTATTTTTTGGTAGTTCCTGTAATAAGAATTAATTTCTTTTTCAGACAAAAATTTTGTACTGTATAGAAACACTATGATTTGGGTGTGGTCATTTGTATCCTGCAGCTTTGAATTCACTGTTGAGATCTGACAGGTTTTTGGCTGAGTCATCAGAAGTTTGTCTATATAAAATCATGATATCTGCAAATAAAGACCATTTTACTTCTTACTTTCCAATTCTGATACCTTCTCTATTCTTTTTCTATCTTGCCTGATTGCTTTACTTAGGACTTTCAGTACTTTAATAGGAGTGGGCACCCTTGTCTTCATCCTGATGGTGGAGAAAACACTTTTTTCCATTCCCATTCAGTATGATGTTAGCTGTGGGCTGGTCATACATAGTCTTTAATGTGGGGAGATATGTTCCTTCTGTGACTAATTTGGTAAGAGGTTTGTCATGATTAGGTGTTGTATTGAGTGCTTTGTCTGCGTCTATGGAGATGATCATATATGATTCTTTCATTCTGTTAATGTGATGTATCACAATGATGGATTTACGTATTTTGAACATCTGCATTGCAGAGACAAATCCTGTTTGATTATGGTGAATGCAGTATTTTATTAAGAAATTTTGCATCTAGGGGTGCCTGTGTGGCTCAGTCAGTTAAGCATCTGACCCTTAATTTTGGCTCTGATCATGATCTCATGGTTCATGAGCTAAAGCCCTGCATCAGGCTCTGCACTGATGGTGTGTAGCCTGCTTGGGATTTTTCGTCTCTCTTTCTCTCTGTGCCTCCCTTGCTCACTCTCTTTATCTCTCTCTCTCTCAAAACAAACAAACAATAAATAAATAAAGATTTAGAAAAAAAAGGATTTTTTGCATCTATATTCATCAGCAATATTGGCCTATAATTTTCTANTCAAAACAAACAGATAAACAATAAATAAATAAAGATTTAGAAAAAAAGGATTTTTTGCATCTATATTCATCAGCAATATTGGCCTATAATTTTCTAGTAGTGACCTTTTCTGGTTTTGGTACCAAAATAATGTTGACCTGGTAAAACGAGTTTGTCAGTATTCTTTCTTTTTAGATTTTTGAAAGAATTTAACAAGGAGAATTGGTGTTAGTTATTCAAATGTTTGGTAAAATGCTGTCTGGTCCAGGGCTTTTTTTTTGGGGTGGGGGAAGATTTTGGATTACTGATTTGATTCCCTTACTAGGAATTGGTCTATCCAGTTTTTCTATGTTTTCCTGATTCAGTCTAAGTTGTATGTTTCTAAGAATTTGTCCATTTCTTCTAGGTTGTCCAGTTATTGACCCATAGTTGTTCAGAGTAGCCTCTTGTGATTCTTTGAATTTCTGTGGTATCAGTTGTAATGTCACTTTTTTCATGTATAACTTTATTGATTGGGTCCCCCCTCTTTTTTCCTTGGTTAGTCTAGCTAAGGATTTGTCGTTTTTGTGCATCTTTTCAAAGAACCAACACATAGTTTGGTTAATCTTTGCTACTGATTCCCTGTTCTCATTTCATTTATTTCTGTTCTAATCTTAATATTCCCTTTCTTCNGAATTGGTCTATCCAGTTTTTCTATGTTTTCCTGATTCAGTCTAAGTTGTATGTTTCTAAGAATTTGTCCATTTCTTCTAGGTTGTCCAGTTATTGACCCATAGTTGTTCAGAGTAGCCTCTTGTGATTCTTTGAATTTCTGTGGTATCAGTTGTAATGTCACTTTTTTCATGTATAACTTTATTGATTGGGTCCCCCCTCTTTTTTCCTTGGTTAGTCTAGCTAAGGATTTGTCATTTTTGTGCATCTTTTCAAAGAACCAACACGTAGTTTGGTTAATCTTTTCTACTGATTCCCTGTTCTCATTTCATTTATTTCTGTTCTAATCTTAATATTCCCTTTCTTCTGCTAACTTTGGGCTCTGTTCATTCTTTTTTTCTTCTTCTTTAAGGCATAGACTTAGGATGTCTATTTGGGACATTTCTTGCCTCCTACTGTAGGCATTTGCTATGAATTTCTCTCTTAGAACTGCTTTTGCTGCATCCCATAAGTTCTGGTATGCTCTATTTCCATTTTCATTTGTCTCAAGAAACTGGTATTTCCCTGAGAGCTACACTTAGCCTTGGATATGAATTAATCCTCCTGTCTGTGTTTAGCACAGGAAACCACCATGCCTGCCATTAGCTTGGATCTGGAGGCTGTCAACTCTCCTTCCTGGCTGTTAGCCTGAGTGTGCTGGGCTGCATAGCTTCAGGAAATTGCCACTAGCCCTTCAGGCCGGATAGGGCTGAAAGGCACTCTCCACAGTAGGTGGGGCTGGGACTCAGCACCTTGCCTGGGCATGGGCAAACCACGCTTTAAAAGTTGGTGAAATTTTTGATTTGACAATCCATGGCAAGCAGAACTGCACCCCACAGCATTTCCTAGTCAGAGTGCACCCCCAGCCTGGTTTGGTACATGAACAAAGCCCCTGGTTAAGATTACTGCTTGGGCCCCACATGGTGTGAACTCTGTCGGCCAAGATCTGTGTGGTGTTTGTTGCAAACTCCTCCCCACTTTCCCCATCACAGTCAGATTCCCCCACAATCCCCATGGAGTGAGATCAAAGAAGAGGCTCCCACAAAGTGACCCACAATGCTGGGAAGACTGGCTGTCCTCGCCAGTTCTCTTTACACATTGGTGGAATCAGAAGCTCAAGGAAGACCTCTCCATGTGGTGCTGCACTGTCCTGGAGGAGGGGCAATGCAATCAATACTTCTCTTACCCTCCTGATCCTGTCTGGGTTTTTCAGGTGAGAAGACATGTTTCAGTGTCACCACAGCCTTCTAAGATACTCTTAGTGGCGTCTTTTTCTTGAATAGATATTAGTTCTTCTTGTGAGGGAAACAAAGTCAGCAATGACCTATGCTGCCATCTTTGTGATGGCTACTTTTTTTTTTTTTGACTGAAGTACTAAAATAGGAATCCAAAATGAATTTTTTGGAGGTGAGGATCATCCAAGATGATGATATCATCTAGGTAATCTCAGAATAGCCACCACAAATGTAGGTAATAGCAATTACATTACATAACAGGTCTCCAGTGGGCTGTATAAAGACTTTGCCCCTATTTCTGTTATCAAATATCTTCTCCATATCATAGAGCAAGACAGGGGCCCAGATGACTCATTGAATATCATTCAGTGCAACATTCTTAATACTTACCATATAGTGTTCTGAGAATAGTGGATAAATACTACAACTTCCAGACATCAGGCAGGCGTTTAGGTCTTTAGAAGATTATAGATGTTTTGTTTAATCTGGAAGTAAAATTAAATGGTTATGGTACTGCTTCCATTTTTCTTTGTATAAACATCACAAAACTATTTAGATATAAAATCAATCTAAATAGGACAAGTTAACCAAGCCTAAGCTGGATATACCTCACAGACAAGCAAATACTGTCATCGGGGCCAGAACTAAAATTAGGCACTTGAATTCTTGTATCTCATAACACGAACAGTTGGATAAAGAACTAAGAGGTCCTATTACGAAATTAAGTCCATTATTTAAATGAAACTATTACCAAATGTTCTTAGTCTGTAAAAACAAAGAAAATCATAAAAATGCTAGTCCTCTGTTTATATTTGTTTGGTTTACTATAGCAGTAAACTTTATCAGTGTCCATTAATTTTCATTCTGAAAATCAAAATCCAAAAAAATAAAATAAAATAAAATAAAGTCAGTCCCAACTAGTGAATTTCAGAAAGATTCTTGTTTTAGAGAACTAAAATCTCTTCTTCTCTAAAGTCACGTTTAGAATCTCAAAGTCATTATAGCATACTGATAATAGGTATACTTATCATGGCAAATCTATAATAATACAAAAATTTATAGAGATATTTGGAAATCTACTGTGATTAGCCGATGTTATAGGAATGTTGTCAGTGAAACACTGCTTTCCTGTTATAGTCCCAGGCCCTGATATTACATATAAGTCTGATGGGCCTAAAATCATGTAATAGGCATTATGGTAGATAGAAGAATAAATAAGCTATAACACCAGACCTTAAATAAAATCTAGAAACATTATTTCCTAACTCATGATTAAAAGGAAAAAACTAGGGCACCTGGGCGTCTCAGTCAGTGAAGCATCCAACTACTGATTCCAGCTCAGGTCCTGCATGATCTCACAGTTATGAGATAAAGCCCTACATTGGGCTCTGCGCTCACAGAACCTGCTTGGGATTCTCTCTCTTCCTCTGTCTGTCCCTCCCTTGCTCACACCGACACACTCTCTCTCTCAATGTAAATAAATAAAATTAAATAAAACGAAAATCTAACAAATGTTTCATTCTAATGCAATTATTTATCATTTTATTTTAACTAGACTAAAACAAACAAACAAACACCTCTTCTGCCTCTAAAACATGTTGAGGATGACCATTAGCTAAAAATGTAATCCAGGGATTACAAATAATTACATTCTGCTAAAGCAGCATTTAGGTGTTTGTGTAGCAGAGAGAGTTACTGCTTGACTCCAGAATGTGCTCCTTTCTTATTCTTGACCAACCAAAGACGCATAAAGTGGTTGAGACAGAGAAAAGAAAAGGAAGAGAATTAACAGTATTCTGAAAGGTAATGCAAAGATCTGACTTCATTGTGAAAGTGGCCGCCTTGTAAATTATGGAGGCAATTAGGAATATATTGCTCTTCCTCCTGTGGGTTTAGAATGTACTGTTTCTGAGAATAAATGTTTGTCATTTGGGAAATGTGTTTGGGTGTGAGATTTGACAGTTACTTTGCACACACTTGCTAAATAAATAAGTGTGTCTAAATCTCATGCTGGTGGTACAATTGCAAGAAGAGTTGACTTGGAGTGTCCACACCTACCCTCAACTGTTTCATGAAATTTACTTATGTCCCCAGACTGTCCCCAGAGTGCCAGAGGACTATGGGCCAAATATTCTAACTTGGAGAAATGTACTGTTTTCTGACAGTGTGGGAGGAAAGCATGATTTTTTACTAAAGGAAGCACATTCCTTGAGAATAAAGGGTGAAGGTTCCCAAAAGGAAGATAGTAACAACCACCATACAGCTCAGGGCAATGTAGAAAGAAAGGGAAGTTGTTGTCATTTATGTGCTTTTTTAAATGCGTACCTGAGTACAGAAGAATGAAGTTATAAAGTGAGGTATGCCCATGAGTGGACATTTCTATGGGATTATGAAGATGCATTTCACTTATGTTATTGAGAAAATCCTATTTAGCGTGTAGTCTATAGGTTTCTTCTCTCTGTTGTGATTCTTTCGGTTGTTAAAGTTTAGATTTTATTTAAATTCCTATTGGTTTAGTTGTGCTTTTTATAGAGATAAAATCTACAGGGAGGTATACAAGAAAAATTCCACTAGACTGGTTAAACAGGCAAGGAAGACTATTTAAGACTTAAAGAGTTGGGGAGAAAACTGATTATAATAGGAGAGAGAGACTGAACTCAATTCCTTTGAAACAAAAGCAGAAGAGTTTTGAAGCACAGGGGTGGACCAACCGGAAAAATGATGCAGGACATTAACTGGGAGGTTGGGTCAATGTGGTTAGGCCATCAGTGTTTGCTAATTGGTGCTTATTTAAGTTAGACTCCTGCCATCTCACAGAGATTGGCAGACAGGGACGCCATCTTTCTTGATGATTACATTTCAAAGGAATGGCTCCCAGGTCCTTGAGGGAAACATTCCTGGGTTTAGAAGATTTACATCTCAAAAGAGCATAAAAAGAATTTACAATCGCAGGTTTTCTAAAATAAAGGCTCGAAGAAAGAGATCAGGTACCTAGAGTCAGGAAGAAATCCTTCTAAAGTTTAGTCAAACGGAAGGGAACCTTAAGGTCATCTTGGTCAGGAGATTTGACACACCTTGAAATAACTCTTCTTTTCCAAGGACATTGAATCCAGGAGTTGCAGGCAGTAACTAGCATCAAAGAGAACTTGTCAGGGGCGCCTGGGTGGCTTAGTTGGTTAAGCGTCCGACTTTCGCTTAGGTCATGATCTCGCGGTTCGTGGGTTCGGGCCCCGCGTCGGGCTCTGTGCTGACTGCCAGCTCAGAGCCTGGAGCCCGTTTCAGTCTGTGACTCCCTCTCTCTCTGACCCTCCCCTGCCCACGCTGTCTCTCTCTCTGTCTCCTAGAAATAAATAAACATTTAGGAAAAAAAAAAAAAGAGAGAGAGAACTTGTCATAGTGAGGCCAAAGCAGTGAGGAAGTACAGAAGATTCTAAAGTAATATTTCATGTGTACCGTCGAAGTGTAAAATAAATGATCTTCTCTCTGAATACAGTTGACCCTTACACACAGGTCCACTTAGATGTGAAGTTGTTTTTCAATAAATATAGTATAGTAAATGTATTTCCTCTTCCTTATGACTTTCTTAATATTTTTTTCTCTAGCTTACTTTGTTGTAAGAATACAGTATATAATGCATGTACATAAAAAATACATGTTACTTAATTGTTATGTGATTGTTAAGGCTTCTGGTCAACAGTAAGCTATACGTAGTTAGGTTTCAGGGCAGTCAAAAGTTATAAGTGGATTTTCAACTGCATGGGGCCAGCACCTCTAACCCCACATTGGTCAAGGGTCAACTGTATTTTGAAAGGAAAAATGACTTTTGGAAAGGGTATGTCAGAAGGCTGAAAATCAAGCTGTAACAAAATGTACATTCTCTTCTGTTTATGGAAATAGCAGTGGTACACCACAGAGAGAGGGGTTGGCCCCAACAAAGAGGAGTATTTTATCATGTAATTATTTACAAATACAGGTGTAAGACAATGGTAAAAAGCAGACAGCCTTTTTGTTGGTTTTATTTTCATATCTAAATTACCTATAGACATGTATCCTTTACTGCCTACCTCAGAAACCAACTATCTATTCGGTTCCGTACTGATAAATAATGCAGGCATTCAAGGGCGCCTGGGTGGCTTAGTCGGTTAAGTGTCAGACTTCAGGTCAGGTCATGATCTCACAGGTCATGGCTTCCAGCCCTGAGTTGGGCTCTATGCTGACAGCTCAGAGCTTGGAGCCTGCTTCGGGTTCTGTGTCTCCCTCTCCCTGCCCCTCCCCTGCTCACTCACTGTCTCTCTCTCTCAAAAATAAATAAACATTAAAAACTAATAATAAAACAGGCATTCACTCAAGAGTGAATATTAGTCAGAGTCTAATAGCTCTTGATCCTTGTGTTCATTACAGAGGATGAAAGAATGGCCGTGAGAAACTCTGCTCGGTTAACTAACGGTATGAAGGAGATTACAGAGGAGTTAAAGGGTGCTAACAGTACAGTATGGTAAATGCTAAGATAAGTGCTCTAGAAGTATATAAGAAGAAGACAGAGGAGGCATCCTGAAAGAAATAATATTTATTTTCAGATACAAAAGATGAGTAGGAGGTAGACAGTTAGAAGAGATGGCACACATTCTCCAAAAACCATACATATCAAAAAAAGAAAGTAAATAAAACCACCTACAGCCAATGTCTATAACATAAATAGGAGACAGGAAATATTACAAATGCTATTTACATGTAAGTGGGAGAACATGTACAAAGCACAACGAGCCAGATTTGAAGTCTATATCTGAGCAGAGAGACAGAGACAACCCAGGCAACAGGAGAGAACATCAGGATGCGACACAGAAAAGAACTCCCTGCTCCCAGCATAGAAACACTGAACTAAGAAGAGATGTAAGATCTAGGCGGTAGAGAGAAAGGACTTGAACATGTGCGTAATCAGACATGGCCATTTGGGACAAGCATCTTTCCTAAAGAGAAGCGAGTAACTTAGAAAGGGCTGGGGGGATATTCTTAAGAAGTTTACTGGTGACACAAAAGGAGAAGTAAGATCTGAGAATTAAGAATAATTTATAAGCAAAAGAATGCCACAGGATTCAAAGACATAGTAATACCCCATCCTTCACCAAATAAATAAACTTCTTCTATCCAGGACACTGTACACTGACTGCACACTGTACTAGCAGTGGGTGTCCTTGAGCTAAGTTCACTAGCAAAATTTACACTCCCCCAAAACATCTATTATTGCTTGTCAAGGAATGTTTTAAGCCTTTTAAATGAGTAGAAAAATTAGAAAATGCTATTGTCCTTTTGTTTTCTAAGGTACTTAGGCCTTTTCATAAATCTAACTCGAGTACACAGAGAGGATTCATGGATACAGTGCCCTGCATACCGCTGCTTGTCTCACCAGATATTGTTTTAAGTATGTACACTCCATCAATAAATATGACAATGTTTATAATATGGTATAGCCAAAGCAATTATGAAAAAGAAAAGCAAAGCTGGAGGTATTACAATTCCAGACTTCAAGTTATATTTTAAAGCTGTCATAATCAAAACAGTATGGTACTGACACAAAAACAGACATATAGATGAATGGAACAGAATAGAAAACCCAGAAATAAACCCACTATTATATGGTCAGTTAATTTTCGACACAGCAGAAAAAAATATCCAGTAAGAAAGACAGACTCTTCAACAAATGGTGTTGGGAAAACTGGTCAGCTACATGCAAGAGAATGAAACTGGACTACTTCCTTATACCGTACCCAAAAATAAACTTAAAGTGGTAAAGAACTAAATGTGAGACCTGAAACCATAAAAAGCCTAAAAGAAAGTGCAAGCAGTAATGTATTTGACATCAGCTGTAGCAACATTTTTCTAGGTAGTCTCCTGAGGCGAGGGAAATAAAATGCAAAAAGAAACTACTGGGACTACATCAAAATAGAAATTTCTGTACAGCGAAGGAAACAATCCACAAAATTAAAAGGCAGTCTACTAAATGGCAGAAGATATCTGCAAATGGCATATCCAATAAAGGATTAGTATCCAAAATACCCAACAACTTATACAACTCAACACCCCCAAAATCAAATAACCCAACTGATGGACAGAGGACATGAAAAGACATGTTTCCAAATAAAACATCCAGATGGCCAACAGGCACATAAAAAGATGCTCAACATCACTCATCATCAGAGAAATGTATATCAAAAGTACAATGAGCTATTACCTCATGCCTGTCAGAAGGCTAAAATCAATTAACACAAGAAACAAGTGTTGACTCGAATATGGTGAAAAAGGAACACTCATCCACGATTGGTGGGACTGCAAACTGGTGCAGCCACTGTGGAAAGCTGTATGGACATTCTTAAAAAGTTTAAAAGTAGAATTACTCTATGATACAGCAATTACACTATCCCGGGTATTTGCCCCAAAATACGAAAACACTCATTGAAAGGGACATATCCTCCCCTATGTTTATATCAGCATTGTTTATAATAGCCAAAATATGGAAATAGCCCAAGTGTCTATTGATAGATGAATGGATAAAGAAGAGATGGTATACACACACACACACACACACACAATGGAATATTATTGAGCCATAAAAGAGAATGAAGTCTTTTCAATAACGTGGATGGAGCTAGAGAGTATTATGCTAAGCAAAATAAGTCAGAAAGAAAGACAAATACCATCTGATTTCACTCGTATGTGAAATTTAGGAAACAAAACAAATGAAAAGGGAAAAAAGGAGAGAGTGAGAGAAAAACCAAGAAACAAACTCTTAACTGTAGAGAACAAACTGATGGTTAACAGAGGGGAGGTGGGTAGAGAAATTATTTAAATAGATGATGGGATTAGGGCATGAACTCAGCATGATAAGTACTGGGTGATGTATGGAAGCTTTGAATGACTACATTGTATACCTGAAACTGATAGAACACTATATGTTAACTAAACTGGAATTAGAATTTTAAAAAGATGGAAAAAGAAAAATGAGAATAGAAAATCATAAATCAATACACGAATACGCTCAGTTGATTTTTTGCCAAGTGTGCACAGACTGTCCATTGACCAAAAATAAATAAAAATTAAAAATGAACTTAGACCAAAGCCTCACATCTTATACAAAAATTAACTCCATGAATGGATCATAACTTCAATATAAAATGCAAATTATAATACCTTAAAAATACAAGTAATGTTTAATTATATCTTGATAAAAATAAATATTCCTAAATTGTCATTTTTTTAATGTTTTGGGTTTTTCCCCATATAAAAATATGTATTAAAAATATAATTGAAAATAGGTGTTTTGCTTGCAAGTAGAGTTCAATTATATTTGGTTTGTACATAATAGTAGACCACAATGGAGAATGGATTGCATTCACTCTTCATGCAAATCAAGATCTAGTTACATAATTGGACACACAAAAATTTGCATACAGAAATCATCTATGCTTTGACTAATATTTCAGTCAAGAAACAAATACATTTCCTGTTGACCTCAAGTTTACTGACTCACTGGTTTGTTTTAGGAACAGACAAAATTAACTAATTCCTCAAAAAGCACAAAGTACCCAAATTCACCCAAGATGAAATAGATAATTTGAATAGCCCTATTGCTATTCAGGAAATTGAATTCATAAATTTAACCTTTCCAAAAGAACTCCTTACTTACTTAAACCACCTTTACTTGCTGCTTTAATATGTTCTTCCACCTGCTATCCCTGTCTTACCACCAAGTTCACGTTCTTCATAACACGTATCATAATTTGTAATCATGCTTTTTTTTTAAGCTTTTAAAGTCTCCCTTCCATAGAAGTGCAAATACCATAAGGACAGGGACAGGAAGCTATTTTAAAAATTCAAAACCATACAGTACCTGAAACTACATAAGACAAAGGGCAGATGAGAATCAGTGAAGTCAGAATTTATAATGCAAATTTTTGGCTTTCGCTATGTAATTAGTCTTGGAACCTGCAAGTTATCCATCAAGACATCTCCTATTATTTATGCTTTCTCTGTCATTTGCCGAACTGAGTGTTGTCCATCGTCCCCCATTTCATCTCACTGAGAGGAGGTGGTGGAGGAGGAATAGAGGAGAAGAGTCAGCCCTAAGGATTAAGCGGTGGTGGTGGTGCGCTGGAGCCCGGTCTGCAGGTTTGCAAGAGGGAAAGGTGTGCATCTCTTCCCAGCTCCTCCCTCTGGGTCATCACATGAGTCTTTTCTAATGGGCTATGGTGGGAGTATTTATACCTCAGAAATGAATAAACACTATCACTCAGGACTTCTTTCCCTCCTGAAGAGCCAGTTGTTAAACCTTTACCGGCACACCACTGAAACTTCTGACCCGTAGCTAAGAAATTAGATAAAATTATTACATAAAACAGATCTGAAGTGGAAAAAGGAATGGGTTGGAGAAGAGTAAAGGAAAACAGTTATTGAGCTCCTCATATGTTTTCCAATTTAAACTATCCAATAATTCTGAAAAATAGGCATTATGATTATTATTATCCCTAAATAGAGATTGAGAATCCAAAACTATAACATGGTTGATTATGGATTTAAGATTAAAGTCGGGTCTTTCTCTTCCCCATGCCTTTGATATTTCCCATATATTATGCTTCCTGAAGAATAACTCTTTGCTACTTGTAAGTACCTAAGGGATACAGGTCTCTGGATTTGTTATTGTTTTTTTTCTTTTAATCAGATTCAGAAATGTTAAAGGAGTGTCTTTAATATTGACAAATTTACAACATGGGTATATGGTTTTTGTTTGTTATTCATTATTCTAACTGAAAGAAAACAAATCTCTAAATCTAATTTGGAATTTTCTTTTTTTGTGGGGTGAGGGACAAAGGGAGACGGAGAGAGAATCTCAAGCAAGCTCCACACCCAGGGTGGAGCCTGACACAGAGCTTGATTTTACCACTGTGAGATCATGACCTGACCCAAAATCAAGTCAGGTGCTTAACACACTGAGCTACCCAGGCGCCTTCATTTGGAAGTTGCAGATGTTCTAAATCTGTTTTCCTTTTTCTTTTCTTTTTTTTCCCCTTCTTCATCATAGTAGCACAATAGTCTAGCAGAAGAAACTTGATTTGAGGTTTGAGAATATAAAAGTGGTATTGAAAAATGGCTCAAAAGTGTCATAATTTAGAGAAATGCAGCCTTGACAGAAATAAATACTAATATACAAGTTAGAAGAGTAAAACCAAACCACAGAATCCTACCAAAATAAAAAACTAGATAAAGACCAAATTGAAGTCATTGCCCACACTAATGAGACTTTGATATCTCAATCATAAAATACATGGTTGAAGTCAATCAGTCATAAAACCCATTGAAAACTATGATACATTTGGAGACAAAGCCATCTAATAAGAGCATGTAAAATATCAATAACTTGGTAGTCACGTATGAAGAAAGATATTTCATGGGGTTTAGTCGACCTGCCATCAAGTTGGAGCTTTAGCGTTTTATTTTTGGGGCAAAAAAAGTTCAATATGTTACAAACATTGTGATGGATGCCAGTAAACAGCAGCAATAGAAGCCTATTATTTCAACCCACTTATTTTCTTTAAAATGTGGTGATATTAAACTGAATGAAAAAAATCATAATGGAAATTCTAAAAGTCTTCTACAATAAGACAAGTTGCTAGTAACATGGATGACCACCCCAAGAAATAATATCAAAGAAGAAAGGCTGAGCCGTCACAGAAATGAATGGCGCTGCTTAAATGATAAACAATTTTCAAAATGTAGTCTGCAGTGATAAGAAAGTATAATAGATTATTCACAAGCTGAATGAATGTTCTTAACAATGTCAGAGGGAGCCAGGCAGCAGGCGAGCATCTGCTTAACGGGGGCTCTTAACTAAGTAATATAAACTATTGATCAGATGGTAAACTGATCTGAAAGAAAATCATTTCCATATATCTTATGTCTCAGATAAATACAGTGTTGACAAACGTCGGAGCAACTGATGTGGGGAAGTGGCAAAAGAATAAAATAACCTGAGCCAATCCCCCAGCTCTAGGCACTGCCCCACTTAACATCCGTTCTTCAACTCTTCAGTACCTGGCCATGGGAAGGAAAAAAAAAAAAAAAAAACTGTAGTATTTCTGTGTTGCCAGAGAATAATGCTGACGGTCCAAAGATACGTAAGCTCTTCTCTGTAGGCACCCTTATAAATACCTTTCCCCCTCTGTTTCCTAAAATATTTAATACTCCAACAAGCCCAATTTAGCCAGGCAAATCTTGGACTAGCCAAGTATTTAAAAGTATTTAAGAAACACACACATACACACTCAGCATATGGAAAATGAATTTGAGAGATATGGTGACAGTTGCTGTGTTTGTAGATTTATCAGCAGCACTCAGCACAATAAACCATCTAAACCTATATGCCAAATTCTCAGATATGATAAATGACAATCATTTAGTAGAGCTAGCCTGAAGACTTCTTAAAACCAAAAGTAGGGCTATACCTTGCACCATTGGTGAAGAAAAAGAAAAATTATAGGAATCTAGTCTTCCCCACCTTCCTTATTTTTCTCTTCCACTCCTTCTTTCTTTGTTTCTTATATATCTTTCTATCTCTCTCTCTCTCTTCGTCTGTCTCTCATTTTTTTTTTTACTACTCACTTCTGAAATAGTAGAATTTAGATTTTCATTTACATGGATTTGCATCATTGGGTAAAAATTTTGCTATCAAATCAACAAGTTAATGCAACGTTCTTCCAATATTGTACCTTAGAATTGCAATCTATATTATAAGATTTTTAAAAAGATGCCAGTGGGGCGCCTGGGTGGCTTAGTCGGTTAAACGTCCGACTTTTGCTTAGGTCACGATCTCGTGGTTAGTGGGTTCGAGCCCCGCGTCGGGCTCTGTGCTGACTGCCAGCTCAGAACCTGGAGCCTGTTTCAGAGTCTGTGTCTCCCTCTCTCTCTGACCCTCCTCTGCTCACGCTGTCTCTCTCTCTCTCTCCTAGAAATAAATAAAAATATTTAAAAAAATAAAAAGATGCCAGTAAGGGTCATTGAATTGAGTCACGACAAATCAGTTACAGACTTAACCTCTATTACGTTCAAATGTGAATCCTATAATATCCTTTTTCTTCAGATATAACACCTTGTTTGAAGTTTGAATCCAATGTCAAATTAGTATAACAAGATAGAATTTTCAAGGCAGAGGGAAAATCCAGCATTAGGGAATCTTTGACATTCTTTTGTGTGCTTCTGTGGTTAGGGAGCATACTGGCAGTGTATGAAAGCAAACTGCGTTTACCAGGCGAATGTGTTAGATTTTTGGCTCTGAAATGGTCCTTGCTTTACTTCTTGGGATAAATCTGAATGACACCTCCACACCGTCTTAGTACAGTAACTGTAAACACCCTTTGTAATAATAGTAAGACATTGGCAGAAATCAGAATGAAGATTTACTTTAAATTTAATTTAAATTAAATTTACAATTTAATTCAATTGTTAGTCCAAATGAGAGACTAAGGACAATGTGCACTGGCTTGTTAGGACCATTATTAAATATCTCTGGATTTTAAATTTTAATACAAGTTTTGAAATGCAATTGATGAGTTTCCTTTCACATCACACAATTAGCCCTGTTCAATTAGCCTCGTAACTTTCCTAAAGGAAGAGGGCAGAAAAGGAAAAGGAAGGGAATTGAAACCTTGCCTGTGAACATCCAAATGGGCTTCCAGGAACATTCTGTGACTCTAGAAAGCAAGAACCATGGATTCTAGAAGCGTTCTGCCGTGGGAATGCAAATAGGCTCAGCTGAAGAAATACAATGTTTGCTTCGCAGAGGGAAAATGTTTTCTCATTGCCCAGCCGCGGAGGTTTGTGGGGGATAGATGACTGGCGCTCCCCAGATATCCATGGGCTACTCTGTATTTCTCCCGGTCTCTCTTACAGGTCCCTTACGACCACGTGACTAGTGCAGGATAAGAGTAGGTGAGCAGTGGGGCGCCCGGGTGGCTTAGTCGGTTAAGCGTCCGACTTTCGCTTAGGTCATGATCTCGCGGTTCGTGGGTTCGAGCCCCGCGNCTTTCCTTCAGCAGCAAGGAAGGGAAGTAACTCACGTTTTTCACGTTTCCAGTGGTGCGACTTCAACACAGAGAAGGGCTGCCCGTGTACATCCGTAGGCAGACAGAAAAATACATTTATTATGTTAAGTCGCTGAAGTTGCTGGGTTTACTTCTTGCTACCTCCTACACGTGCTTAGCCTCAGTAATTCACCCTGAACAATCTGAAACAAGTGACATGAATCAGTTTGCAAATTCACAGTGTAGAAGAGGTATATATAGCTTTTTATTTATTGACTCATTTAATAGTTTTATTTTCTATAATTAAATCGATGTTCAGGCCCTGCCCATCATGCTAGGCAGGTACAAAACTTGAGCACTGGTCTTTCCTGACTGTCATCTTTTCCCCCGCTCACCACCACCCCAATCCAATGCCTCTATTAAAGTCGCTGGGGTTTGCAGCAGTAGAAAGGCACCCAGACCTTGAGTCCCCCGTCTCCCCGTGCTATGTCACAATGTTCAACCTCTAAGCCAATGTAACCTTTCAGGTCCCGATGCCCCACTTTCCTCATTTATTTGGGGACTACATGTGTCCCTCCTGGTTTGGCTGTCCCTGATTCCCTACTGGGACCCTCTGCTCCTGGATCCCCTCTTTGGGACCATGGCATGTTCTAGACACAGCTGTCAACCACAGGCACCTGTCCTCTCATCCCTTCTCCACTCAGCTTGGGAAGAACTTACTCTTTGTCCAGGAAGAGTTACTGTCCTTTCATGACTAACTAAGACACATTATCCATTCCCCAAATTATATCCCTGCTCCATTCGAGGACTTAACAATTTTGAAAACAAAAAACAGAGCCAACTGTTGAAGGCAAGCAATGGAAAGGGGTAGAAATAGCAGCTGGGAAAAGAAAATAAACAAACATAGATTAGGATTTCTAAAAATGGCATGTTGCTAGAAGTTCATGAATGACTTCTTTTTTTTCTTATTTCCTAGAAGATATTTTTATGTTAAATGCATATGTGACATGTCTTTTGGTCTTAATATGTGCTCTGAATCTTTACTCTCCCTCAGGTTTTTTCACCCACTTAAAGTGCAGACAAAGGGGTGCCTGGGCAGCTCAGTCGGTTAAGTGTCCGACTTCGGCTCAGGTCACGATCTCCTGGTTTGTGCGCTCAAGCCCTGCATCAGGCTCTGTGCTGACAGCTCAGAGCCTGGAGCCTGCTTTGGATTCTGTGTCTCCTTCTCTCTTTGCCCCACCCCCACTTGCACTCTGTCTCTGTCTCTTAAAAATAAATAAATGCTTAAAAATTTTAAAAAAGGTAATAAAGTGCAGGCAAAATAATCATCCCATTTTATAGATTTGTCCTCTGAAAGTCTCCCCCAGCTTTGTTTATGTTCCCTCAACATGCCTGATGTATCTGTATCCCAGGGCCCAGCCCAAAGCCCATTCTCTCCTAAAGGTCTTCCCTCATACTCTGCTACAAATACAAATAGTCCTCTTTTCAAGCAAAGCACTTTGTGTTTTCAGAGTGTGCCAACTGAGTGATACGGAGCAAATTACTCCGTAAATACCTCTCCTTTGTGAAACATGGATAACAGATGTCTTCTCCATGGCATTAATTGACAGGATTAAATATACAGGGTCTTATTGTCTGGACAGCCCCTAAACTATGGTAAGCATTCAGTAAATGGCAATCATTACTATAATAATGTTAATAATACTAAAGAATATGTTTTATGGTATTTATCTCTACTTTTACAGTAAGTTTTCACCATTTGAGCTTTCTCTTATGGAATCTGCACTATCTAGGGATATATATTCCCATGACTCTTAACAGGGTAATCCATAAGTAGTTATTTAATAAATAAGTGAATCAATGATCAAATAAATCAAAGGGATAATTCAGTGATGGGGCTCAGCTTGGTTCGGTACATGTAACTCCAAATAACGGAACTTAAGTCTCTATCCAGACCATCGCTCCTATGAGGTTACTCCCTTCCCAAAGCATGATTAGCCCCCAAAATATTAGGTCTCCAATCGGTACAAAGTCCCAGTCGCCACAAAACCTACAGTTTTGTGTGAAACCAGCTGCCACCCTGAGGTATTCAATCCCCATGGCCTCTGTTCTATAGGACAAGTCATCGGTAAGAATCCAGACCTCATAGGCGCCCTTTGCCTGTTCTACACATCCCCCGATGTGATCTCATCAGTCATTTATTGTCCAGATCCCAAGCCTCTCAATTGTGTTTTGAAACTGTCAAGGTCTTACCAATAAGCCCTTATTCGTTCTCTGCTCTAAATAGTTCTTCACCTTCTGCTTCTAACAGAAATGCAGCTGTCCACTGAGGAAAGTGACCTTGCGCACCCTTTAGGTGAAGGTGGTGTTTTTTCCCTCATTCTTACCCCCATGCAATTCAGGGAAACAAGAGGGGTATCTCTTTCTGGAGTGAGCATTAAAAAGTAGGACACTTTTAATAGTAAAAATGGAGGCCTTGTACCAAGGCAGAAGGCATGACCTAGGACCGTCTCGGGCAGCTATTCACCATTGCCACATCCAAACGATTTCTCTCCTTCAGCCATCAATAATTTTTTATTTTCTTTGATGTGTGTGTTGTCATAGCTTGACAGTCCTTTGCTTCTCTAGTTTTCTTCTTTTTTGAAACTACCAGTTTCCTCTTCCTTGCAGAATAAGTCACCGATGAATCCAGCAATCTGTGACTGCCTTCCTCTCATCCGTGACTCCTGCCATAATGACACCACCCTGAATTCCAAGTTGCTTGACATCCTTATCCACTGAACCTTTTTCTCAGTTCAGCCTTAGCCTCCCACTCACCTGATCAGCCACGAGACCTGTAATACACCAATAGTACACATGGATTACAAATAACAGATTTTAAACATAACATTACCCTCCTATTCTCTCAGATTAGTGAAAGCATTCCTGCTCCAAATGTATCTAACGTTGTGAGAACTGGAACCCACTGAGCACCCTTCCACCAGCCACCACCCTATTCACGTCTGTGCTTCTCTCCTCACATACGCTGGTCCCATGGTCTAGCATCATATCTACTGCTTCATAAGTATGCCTCACCAGCTTGCCATAATCTGCCTCCATTATACATCCCTGGAAATTGTATAGCTCAGAATAACTTATAAAATTCAATTCATTCTGCTTCTGTGTTCAAGATCCCAAACAGGGACCTAGAAAATCTAAAAGATTCTGCCAATAGGTCTTCCTTCAAGTTTATGACCAAAAGTCTCAAACTGACACCCAGATTTGACAGTCTTAAAATACATGCTTGGTAGTTCACACTCTCTGTCACTACTGCCCAACACTACTTTCCCCTCTTATGTCTCGTAATTCCATAATTTACTCTTGGTCAATGAACGGCCAACTAGAAACTTCACAGAGAAAATCTATCCAATACCTCCCTTAATTCGTCATTACTAATTACCCTGGAAATTATTACCTGATCGTCCCACATATTCCTCCTGCTGTTAAAGTGAAAAAATCTTGCTTGTATTTTGTATCAGCCATTCAATATGGCATTCTTTTTTATTGTAACATCTTGTTGCCATAACAGATTGTCAGATTTTCATCTGACCTCCCTGAACATGCCCCAGGTTCAGTGTCTGGACCCTTGATTTTTGCACAGGCTTTTGAACACTGAAACCCCCAGGGGCTCTTTTTTTTCCACCCTGTTCTCCATCTATACTCCCTTCCTAAGTGATCTCATTCAGTCTCATGGTTTCAAAAACTACAAATACACTGAAGTCTTTGAAAGTTTTGTCTCACATCACCCTCCAGGTTCACATCCATGTCCATACATCTGATGCTTATTGTTTACTTTGCAGTATAAACTTGTAATATAAATCTTTATTTGGAATCAGTACCATTTCAAACTTAAAGAGCCAAACAGAACCAATGATTCTTCTCATCAGTTTGTGCACAATTGTATGCCATCCCCCAATGACGCCTTTGTCACTGTCCCTGAATCAACCCCCAGCCAGTTCCTCAGCCTCAAACCTAGAGCCATCTTTGATTGCTTTCTTCACACCTTGCTGATATCCAACCCACCAATAATTCTGTCTAGTTTATTTCCAAAATATAATGTCTCTCTGACCACATCTCATTATTTCCGCCATTAATTCTTGCCTGAAATATTAAAACAAAACTTCTAACTGGGGGGCATCCTGATGCCAAGTTTGACACTGTCCATCCATCCCGATGGCAGCCAGAGTGATTGCTCCAAGTGTAAATCGGACCTTCTCTCTCACCTACACAGAGCCAGAGAAAGCCTTTCAATTGCAGTTAAAGTAAAATCCACATCCCTTTTTCATCTACGCTGCCACTTCCGTTTCCCTGCTGCACCCTCCGGGATGGTGCACCCCATTTTAAATGGCATTATGTCTGTCAGGTTAAAAGCCAAGCTCTTTTCCTTCCCTCCCTTCTTCTTGCACAATTCGCCATGATACCCTTTCATAGCTGGGTATTTTTGCCCCTCAGTTCTCATTTGTCAGACAAGTCCTCCCTGACAGTTGGCTTCCTCTTGTCTCTCTACGACATCTCCCTCTTTGGTTTTCCTCATGGAACTTACTAATATGTCATTTATTGTAATTAGTGATCTGTTTAGTTTTAGTTTTTGTTTGCCTATTTATTACCTATCTCTTCCACTTCAGTAGAGGCAAGGGCTCTGGTTTGCTACTTCTCCTGCACCTAAAAGAAGGTGTCACCTAAAGCAGTGCTTCAGAGATTGCTTTTGATGTTATCGTTGTCTTCACCAGCTGGGAGTGATAGTTTTAATATTAACATGAGATGGCTCTAACCAGTGTACCAACTATAGTAATAAAAACAAAATCTCAATATTCAGACAAGCAAACACGTGGAGAAAGGCCTGAGGTGTAACATGATAATTTTCCTCATTTGGAGACAAATGTATTAACTAGTAGAATATTTTATTTATTTGTTTGTTTGTTTTTAATGTTTATTTATTTTTGAGAGAGGGAAAGAGAGAGACAGAGTATGAGCGGGGGAGGGGCAGATAGAGGGGGAGACACAGAATCCATAGCAGGCTCCAGGCCCTGAGCTGTCACCACACAGCCCAATGTGGGGCTCAAACTCATGAACTGTGAGATCATGACCTGCGCTGAGATCAGATGCTTAACCGATTGAGCCACCCGGATGCCCTGAAACAGTAGAATGGTTTAGAAAAGTGTTTTAAAAGTTGTCTAGAGTTCATAGCAGCACTCTCAACAATAGCTAAAACATGGAAAGAGCCTAAGTGTCCATCAACGGATGAATGGATCAAGAAGATGTGGTTTATCTATACCATGGAATACTACATGGCAATGAGAAACAATGAAATCTGGCCATGTGTAGCAACATGGATGGACCTTGAGGGTGTTATGCTGAGCGAAATAAGTCAGGCAGAGAAGGACAAATATCATATGTTTGCACGTATAGGAGGATAAGAGGAACTTAACTGAGGACCATGGGGGAGAAGAAGGGGGGAAATGGTGGGGGAGAGGGAGAGAGGCAAACCATGAGAGACTCTTGAATGTTGAGAACAAACTGAGGACTGATGGATGTGGGGGGGAGGGGGGAGATGGGCATGGAGGAGGGCACTTGTGGGGATGAGCACTGGGTGTTATATGGAAACCAACTTGACAATAAACTATTTGTAAGAAAAAATAAAATAAAATAAAAGGAAGCCTTTACAGGAAAAAAAAAAAAGTTGTCTAGAAGGCATATGTATTTTAGAGGTATAGAGATCCAGTGATAAGTAACTCAGTTTCTCTCATTTTCAACCTTCTCGTCTTTCAAACATTTAACAAGCGTTATTGACTATCTACCTACTATACATTAGGTTGATGGAGCCTCAATAGCAGATAAAAGCAGCATAATCCCCTGCCTTTGTGGCTTACACTCCACTTTAGATTATTGCCTCTCTAACTTCCTGGAATGTGAACTCCAAGAGAGCAGGAACTCCACCCATCTGTGTGGTTCACAGCTCTGCCCCAGCAACTCGCACAAAGTAAGTGTTCAGTAAAATTCACTAAAGGATAAACACACAACTGTTATTAGGTAACGATAAAGTAAGGCAGGTAGACTGCTGAACCCAGTGCCTGCATATTTTGTGAATTTAATGTATGTTTCGAAAAGCCTACTAATAAAAGTCTACCTTCTCTTTCACGGGTGACTAAATGCAAGATACCACTCAGTTGTTCTGAGAGTCGCTGTCTCTTCCCCCCCCAAATTATTTCAGTGTCACCAATGTAAGTAAACCCCTAAATCATAAACAAGTTTCAGAGTTTGTAAAAGTTTTCCACAGCTTGTTGTTTAGAAATATTGTCACCTCATCACTATCCACTCTTGCCCAAATGACTCAGCACTCCACTTTTAATTAGTGCCCAAAGTTAAATGTTGGGTGTAAAAACCCGATAGCCGGTTTTTTTAGAACAGTCGGGACCAGAGGAACAAATGAACTGCTGCCTGTAACAGCCCATGAGAACCGCACTGTCTATCCCCACTCCCAGCCCCTCACCCCCGTGATGGGACAGCACCAGCCATTGCCTCTGCTAACTGGGCCCACCGAGTGACAAATCAAAACAGACGACTTCAAAGTGGCTCACTCACCAGCTTTATAGCAGTGAGCGCCGCAGTGCACATAAAAGAGAGAACTTTTCGCAGACATTATCTCCAGTAGGATTCTCCCCAAGTTCTTTTCCAGAAAGCAAGAAAGAAACACCACGAAAGATTAACCTAGTTGCAGAAAGAGCAGTAAGGACGCGGGCAAAGCAGCGCGCAGGGGCAGGCTGGCATCCCCAGGAAGAGAAGGCTTGCTTTACCGGTCCCCGAGGAGCCCTGCTCACATCGCGTCCACACCGGGAGTCCAAGAACCATTTCTCTGGCTATATTTGGCTGACTGGTTATTTCACTTTCTTTTTGCTCTACTCATCTCATTCTGTATCCCCCTGTGAGGTGAAAACAATCCAGATAGAACTAGATCGTCTTAACAGGACTTGTTTAATTTTCTCTTTCTGAATAATTCATAAAGAACATCTTAGCGGCTTGCTTTTCCTGTGAAGTTGCCCCACAGCCAGGTTTCCCGCCCTCCGTGGCCTCCCTCTGTAAACAAAGCAGCCCTGGACTCCCACTCACCTCTTGACGTGTAGGGGAGGGGTGCCACGTTCCAGTGTGAATATTAGCAGAAGCCCCTTCTTCGTTCTGGCTGCTCTGCTCCTCGCCATACAGTCAAGCTACACGGATTCCTCTCACTGCGCCATTGCTCTTGCCATAGCTGGACCATTGGTCTCCGCCTGCCCCCCCACCCCCCCAACTCAATCTTACCAACTGCTTGCATCTGCCTAGGTGCTCTCTTGTCTTCTTACCTCTTGCAGTGCTTTGTCTGCCCCGCTTATTTGACTTACTCTTAGATGACCTTACTATAGTCGTCCATCCTTGTGATTAGCTTTTAACTCCACTTTAAGTGTCCACATAGACATGTGGCCCATATTTCTAATAATCTAGGATACTAGTCAGGTTCTCCAGAGAAACACAACCAATAGGGTGCATACACGTGTATATGTATATGTATGTGTGTATGTATGTATCCATCTGTCTGTAGATTTACTTTAAGGAATTGGCTCATGCAATGGTGGAAGCTTGGCAAAACAAAATCCGCAGGTCAGCCAGTAGGCTGAAGGCCCAGGGAAGAGTTGTATTTGAGTTCAAAGGCTGTCTACTGGCCTAATTCCTTTGCTGGGGATGGGTCAGTCTTGGTTCTTTTAAGGCCTTCAACCAACTGGATGAAGCTCTCACACACTTTGTAAAGGATCATCTGCTTTACTCAAAGCCTACTGATTTCAGTGTTCTGTCCAAAAAAAAAACACCGTCACAGAAATATCCAGGTTAATGTTTGGACAAATAGTTGGGCCCGGGGGCCCAGCCATGCTAAATATGAAATTAACTATCACACCTAGCAACGTCATTCATGTAAAATAAGAAGTCAGTGTGGTTTTTCTTTTTAATTTTTTAATCTTTATGTATTCTTGATAGAGAGAGAGACAGAGCACGAGCAGGGGAGGGGCAGAGAGAGGGAGACACAGAATCTGAAGCAGGCTGCAGGCTCTGAGCTGTCAGCATAGAGCCTGACATGGGGCTTGAACCCACGAACTGTGAGATCATGACCTGAGCTGAAGTCAGGCACTCAACAGACTGAGCCACCCAGGCGCCCCAAGAAGTTAGTGTGTTGCGTGTGTGTGTGTGAATGGCCACTTGGGGTGCATAAAGCAAATTCCTGCAGGGCTGGGCACCGAGCCCTTCTTCCAGCCGCATCCTCCATTATTCTTTCTCTCAGTCCCTGTGCTCCTCAGCCACTATGTGTCCCATGCTTCTTCCTGAGAGGGGGCCTTTGAATGTGCCGTATCCATGATTTAGATGCTCTCCTCTCCTCTTTTCGCCTAACTCCTAGGCGTTCCTCCATTGTAGCATTCCCAAGAACTCGTTAAGAACCTCCAGACTGATTCTGTTTCCTCAACCCTATGTTATCCTAGTACAGAACACAGTGTCTTTTGTAGCACTCAGTAAAGTCGTGTTTTGACGTTTATTTAGCTTACATAATTTGATTAACGTCTGTCATCCATGTTTGACCATCAATTTCATGAGAACAGAGCTATGTCCATTTTTGCCTACATTTCCATGCCCAGATTCTACTAGTGTGTGGTGCTAGAACATAATAGAGAAATTCCTGTTGACTATATTAAAGGGTCATTAAAGTGAAAGAAGAGCCAATGAGATTTATATTACTTCTCTTGTAGAATGCTTTTAAAAAGGTAGATGGCAGCTACACGCTGCTGAACCAACCAGAACAAAACAGGAGCAAAGTCAGGCTGTAATTAATTCTTTTTTTTTTTTAACATTTATTTTTGAGAGAGAGAAAGAGAGAGAGAGCACATGCTCTCTAGGGGGAGGAGCAGAAAGCGAGGAAGACAGAGGATCTGAAGTAGGCTCCACACTGTCAACACAAAGCACCATGTGGGGATCGAACTCACGAACTGTTAGATCATGACCTGAGCCAAAGTCATATGCTTAACCCACTGAGTCACCCAGGTGCCCCAGGCTGTAATTAATTCTTATGTGTGAGGCTAAATTATCTGTCATCTTCCTGAACTGCCTGCTGCCTGTTCAGGCATGGTCTCAGCATCAGAAGAGTAGTTTTAGGGATGCTTGGGTGGCTCCGTTGGTTAAGCATCTGACTTTTGATTTCAGCTCAGGTCACATCATGATTCTTTTTTTTTTTTTTAATGTTTTGTTTATGAGAGAGAGAGAGAGAGAGCGTGATCAGGGGAGGGTCAGAGAGAGAGGGAGACACAGAATCTGAAACAAGCTCCAGGCTCTGAACTGGCTGTCAGCACAGAGCCCGACGCGGGGCTCAAACCCACAAACTATGAGATCATGACCTGAGCTGAAGTTGGACACTTAACCGACTGAGCCACCCAGGCGCCCCCACAATCTCATGATTCTTGAGTTTGAGTGCTGCATCGGGCTCCACACTCACAGCACGGAGCCTGCTTGGAATTCACTCTCTCCCCCTCTCTCTGTCTCTCTCTTTCAAAACAAGTAAATAAACTTAAAAGAAAAAAGGACAACTACACTGGCCTTCCAATAGCAGGAAAACACAAGTCTTCCATTAACTAACACATGTGGAGATTATGCTGTTTGGAGTGAGAAAGAGAGAGAGACAGAGACAGAGGGAGACAGAGACCTTAAATTTAAAGTTGTTGAGCACAGCGATCTTATAGTTCAAGGGTTCGAGTCCCGCGTCTCTGCCCTGACAGTGTGCAGCCTGCTTGGGATTCTCTCCCCCTCACCTCAAAATAAATAAATAAACTTTTTTAAAAAATCAATAAAGTTGTTGACCACAGATAGTTTCCAGGCATCTGTTACTCAGTGTTACATAATTAACCAGTAATGTATGAACCAGTAACAGTTTGGAGGCAAAATGTTCATCACTTTTAAGATTGGACATTCTGATTAGAATCACACCCAAAAAATTCTTTTTGATTCTTTGAGTATTTGAAACTATTGCATAAGTTATCCCAGAAACTTTTAGTCTAGATAAAAATTTATATGAGGTTTAACCTAGCTATCAGTGTCATTTTGTGCCTCTTATCAACATTGCTGTTTTTTTTCTATTCCTCATCTCCATAAGAGCTGAAAATGCAGATTTGCCATCTTCAGCCCTACCAGGTTCTGAAAATTGCATGCACAAGGCAAAGCAGAAAAAAATAAAACATATCAATGTTCCACTCTAATATTTTGATAATATTTTGATAAAATAAACTCAGGTTTTATTTTATTTTATTTTATTTATTTTTTGTAGTCGGGTTTTATTTTAAGGAGCTATGTCATTACTATGGTTAAACTATGTCGTGGTCATAGTTAAACCCCTGTGTGTTTTTATTTTTTCATTTGTAAAGTAGAAACAGTAAGAACATATAACCCATAGGCTGTTCTGAGAATCAAGTAAAACTGCGTACCTAAAAGTCCCTTGTTAACTAAATAGTACGTTTTAAATTGAGATATAATTTACATGTAACCTTATGTTGGTTTCAGATGGACAACATAAAGATTTCAGTATTTGTATATATTGTGAAATGATCACCATGCTAAATCTCATTAACATCTGTCACCACACGTAATTATAAATTGTTTTTCCTTCTGATGAGAAACCATACTTTTTAAATAGCATCACAATTATTATAAATCAAAGGAAATATTTTAAACGATCCATTTGATATGTAATTATCCAATCAAATGACTACGGACATGTCTATATAGCAACAATATTCAAAGATACTATGCCTAATTTATCAGGCTGTTTATCATCACATGACCCCTATCCTCTACATTATTCTTTATCTTAACTATTGTCTGTTCCGTTCCTGTGAGCATTTCTCTAAAACAAATTAACATATTGCTGATCAATAATAGAGGCACGAAGTCAGTATAACAAACAAGTTGACTTGATTCGTATGCAACCTTTGCAAGCACATTAATTTTGTTTTGCTCCAATAATAATAACTGCAGCTCAAGGCAAAGAATACTAACACCCTTGAAAACAGGGAGCCATAGAATACCATAGAGGAATACCATACAATGTCACTGTATTATAACTAATCAGTTTAGCAGATATATAGTGAAGACTTAAGTGGGTTTGGACCATTGCATAGATATTTCTAACAAGAGCAATATTCCTTCAGATATTCTACAAATCCTAACTCCCCTCTGTCTCACTGAGGCTCAGTAATACTTTTGAACTTCTCTTCTTCTCAAAGTAACCAATCCCTTCAACAAATCCTGCTATTAATTGTGCAACCTTAGTGATAATAGCCATGCAGTTCAGACCTAAAAGCACAGATTTTAGAAGCAGAGAGTCTTGGGGCACCTGGGTGGCTCAGTCGGTTAAGTGTCCGACTTTGGCTCAGGTCATGATTTTATGGTTCATGAGTTCAAGCCCTGTGTCGGCCTCTGTGCTGACAGCTAGCTCAGAGCCTGGAGCCTGTTTCAGATTCTGTATCTCCCTTTCTCTCTGACCCTCCCCTGCTCACACTGTTTCTATCTCTCTCTCTTAGAAATAAACAAAACATTAAAAAATTTTTTTTATTTTTTTTGTCGAGACACAGTAAATGTTAACAGTATGTGTCATCATTTCTCCACTCATCAGTTGATTTCTAGTTTCTACTGGTTCAGTTTTTTCTATATAACAAAGCATTTGTGCAGTTTAGGTTGTGAAAATGAATGCCCCACCCCTTTGTGAACAAAATTCCGCACATTGATTTTCATTCTCTTCTACTGTGTCACATAAAAAGTCTGATCTCGATTATCTGAGGATTATCTGCATATTCGAAATGAAAGTATTGCCTGATAGGGATTGCCTTTCTGGCCAATTATCTCAGCTTCTTAATTTACACTTGGGTTTAGCTTACATCTCAGCATTCCTGGCCATCCCATGTCCTTAATTGTGACTATGTTCAACCATTTATTACTGATATTAAAAGTGCTAAAACAGCAGATATTGTTACCTTCAAGGAGATTCCAAAGCATGTCCCAAACCTGATGCTGAGATCTAAGACTCAGCATGTTTGGCAAAATACTCACTCTACAGCTATCTGTTTTTGGAGTAAGTGCCCCTCTCCATTCTAGTTAATTGAAAACAACTCTAAATTGCCCTCCTGAGCTTAAAGAACCAGGGATTAAGATATAGTAGCGGAAAAGTATCAGGGTTTTAAAGACTTATATAAACAACACAGTTGTTTGAGCGGGTGACAAATAAATTCAAGCTCCCCAGGACACACTTGTTTAGGATTTTCCCAATTAGGCATTTTATTTGATCTTCGGGTCTGGGTGAGCCACAATTCTCTAGAATTGAAGAGGAGATTAATGGACCAGAGACAATGGCTAATTCATCTCCAGGGTTTTGTTTATTGCTTGTCTTTGCTAATTTAATACTGTTATTTCCAAACTTAAATAAATCAAAATGAGAATTGGGCTAGGGCAGCACATCTCTGTGAGCTACACAATTGCGAGGCGATTCTTTATATTAAGAATCTTTCCTTGAAGTATCTTTCCTTGAAAATAATGCTCCCTTCTTGGAGAGGTATAAATAGCAGAGGAATCACACTTTGCATATTATCTTCATTAAGTCTGCTCATTGGTGGCAGGGAGGATAGAGAATAACTTAGCATATTTACAAAGAGACTGAAGACAGGCTTTTCAAAACAGCTTCAGTTTGGGGACCTAGCTGCTCACAATAGCTTAGGGGAAAATGAATACAATATGGGGCACAGATAAAAGAAAGCAGGTTTTTCTTAATGGTGGCTCTAGAATCAGAAATGAAACACAGCAGGTTGGGAAATCCTACAGGAAAAAAAAATTAAGATTTCTCCTATCGGTGGTCAAACAAACTTTTCGATTCTCAAATGCCCTCATCTCTAAATTTGGGAAAGTCATTTTGTAAATACGGTTTCAGTAAAGAGCAATGGTGCTTTTCCTATCTTGTTGAAAAAGAATTTAAAATTGTTTTTTTTTAGGCTACCCCAAATCAAAAGACATTTGCTAATTCTCTGAACATCAGCAAATCAATAAGCGATACGAAGAAACTTATTTGAAGATGAAAGTGCAAACATAAAAGCTTGTTTTGTGTTTCCACTTTTGCTGGGAAATAACTGATGTATATCATTGTGTAAGTTTAAAGTACATCACATGAGATGTTTCGACTTAACACGTATTATGACATGTGAAAGCTTTCATTACTAGTCATTTGCCCTTTTTTGACCAGAGTATAAATTCTGGGCTAAGATCTTGCCAGTCGAACAGCTGAATATTTAGTCATGGGGGGAGGGGGGGCGATGCTCACACTTTTAGATCCATTTACATTAGTTTTAAAAAGAATTCTTTCAAGCTCACCAAAATCCTTGAAAAACTTAGCCATAAAGCACTGTCTTTGGAGCAATATGGAAATGTGTGGCAAAGCCCTTATAATTCTGACTCCTAAACACTGTCCTTTGTCATGCACAAATAGTAAACTCAAAGCTAATTGTTTTTAACATCTAACAAATGCCTCTATTTGCTTGTTCATGAATCCTAGTGGTTATGCAATAATTGAAAATAATTTAAAAGCAGTCCATCCCCAATGAGAAAAAACATAATGATGATCATTAAAGTTTATTAGGTTTGTAAAGAACTCAACAGATTATCTTGTTTAAAAGCACTTTAATTTTTTTTTTAAGTTTTCCCTAACATATGGGGAAAGGAGAAACAGCTCCCCCAGGGCCACATCGGGTCCAGTTTTCTTTTTATTGCTTTATGCAAAGACTCTCAGACAATCTTAGTTGTAAAATGTGTATCTTTATTTTCTTTCTCCTTTCGTTTTATCTAACCACAGAGAGAACAGCCTGGGAATTGAATGTTCTTTTGCCATGCTGTATCCTGAGTAGTTAGTTTGTACGAGGTGGGTCACATCAGGATGACACGTAAAGAACTGTGGTTTGATTCATCTTTTCCCAGTCTGTTTCCATTTAACAATGTTAACTTTCAGTTAAGTTCCTGCTTTTAAATTTCCATTCTCAGGCTACATTCATACTTCGTGAAAACAGTCATGCTTTCCAAGGGCTAATTGAAACTCGGCAGCTTATATTATGCCATTTAGCAAAATGATAAAATTCTTTTAGAAACAAGCAATAGAGAATTTCAAAGTTACCAATCTTCCCAATTAAACAAAGCTTTCAAACGGTCATTAAAAACGCATCCCTTCTCCTATGCACACATACTTATCGCCTGCCTGATAAATTAAGAATTATTGTGGTAACCGATGCAAACTATGTAAAAGATATGAATGCGACAGGAAACCTTCCCTTTCTGAATTTTGTACAGATGATATGGTCTTTACAAAAACAACTTAAATAGAAAGCAGAACTCTCCATGCATTTTTGAAAGACAGAGAAAATACTATGGGACTTCCAAAGAAAAGTATTGAACTTATTTGGAGCACTTGCTAAAGGCCAGGCAATATTGTAAAGTAAGGCTTTACTTACATTCAATTCTTTAATCCTCATAGCAGTTGTATGAGTATTATTGTTTTTATCCACTTTTTACTGATGAGGAAACTGAGAACCAGAAACAAATGGTAGGTCCTGGGTTTTAACTTGAGGCACAGTAAAGCTATTTAAGGAACTCACATGATAGTCTTCCTCAGAGTGATGAAATATCTGTAATATATTTTATTTTAACATATTTTATTTATAAATTATTTATCATTAATAAATAAATTAATTCATTTAAAATAAAACCGAAGAAAGCTGCATGGACTCTATCCACACTTTTTTACACATTATGTTTTCAGACCAACCGTAAAATCACAAGTAGTCATTTCCTATCTGGGAGCGCCTGGGACACAAAATACAGTTGCTGTCACTATCTGTATCCAACAGTTGTTCTCTTTTAATAAAATGAACACTCTGCAGCATTTGTAAACACATGAAACAGTAGGAATATCCAGAGTAAAAATGTATATCCAGAGTAAAAATCAGCATCCAAGTAATTTTTTAATAGGCAAACAGAATAGGATAAGAATTGTATTCAAAGGCGGAGCATATGAGGAAACAGAAAGCTAGGAAGGGACTTTTAAAACTCTTTCTTCCAGTGTTCTGTCCCTGTGGAAAGGAGGTCATTCTTCTCAATTCAACTTGGCTCATAGATGGGAAAAGTTGAAAAGTACACTCATTATGACCAAAACATAACACTATACCTACCAAATTACACTCCACAAACAAGTAAACTAGTGTTCGAAATGATCCTTTTATTAATTTTTTATTTATTTGTATGTTCTTCCCAAGATATCTCTTAATAAAATTCAAGATGGAAATGTTGTCAAGTGTCAGTTACATTACTAGCAATGGATCAGATTTAAGAAATTTAGTAAGTTCCACCTTTCAAAGAATAATTGAAGAAATTCTCATTCAGAAAGACTGTGTCTTTTCTCTCTACAGTCACACAGTTAAGATGTGGTCTAGGAACTGGCTAACATTGATTTATATTTAAAGGAACAATTGCCTCAAGTAAGGACTTTAATATTCTGACACTGATGGGGGACCTGGGTGGCTCAGTCAGTTGAGCATCCAGCTTCCGCTCAAGTTATGATCTCACAGTTCGTGTGTTCGAGCCCTGCGTTGGGCTCTGTGCTGGCAGCTCAGAGCCTGAAGCCTGCTTCAGATTCTGTGTCCCCCTCTCTCTCTGACCCTCCTCTGTTCACACTGTCTCTCTCTCTCTCTCTCTCTCAAAAATAAATAAAACATTAAAAACATTTAAAAAAATATTCTGTCACTGTTCACAGGATCTCAGTAGAAACTACTCCCCAATGTCTACTTTTGATTCCTACTGTTTCTGAAACTTTGGTAGTTTAGCAAAAACCATGACTTGTAAAATAAGAATGTTGCATAGAAATTAGTTTGTTCATTCAACAGAAGTGTAGGATTTATGCTGGGCACCGAGAAAATAAATATGCATTCAGGAAATAGTACATTACAACTGGGCAAAAGGAAAGAAGAAATTGACTGAGGAACATAGTATGATGTCGTGCCCCACAGCTAGTAACTGTGGGTGCTCTTTCCAGACATAGTCCCGAAGGCCAGAATCTAGAGAGCCCCGATGGAATGAGCCATCTTTCAGGAGTGAGGGAATCAATCCCAATCTCACTGTGCTTTCACCCTGTGATCTCTTGCTGGTACTTCCCACCAGGTGAACCGAAGCAGAAATCTGGAGCACAGAAATTGTACCTGAAGAAGTTATAGAAAGATGTCCAGAACAAACTTAGCACAGTACCTTTCTTTGAGGAGCTTATTAGATAATAGAAACACACAGACCTATAAATCAACTGAAACAGTAAAGTATTGTTTGTTTGATAAATGTATTATTAATATTTATTTTTTACTTGAAAGAGAGTGTGTGCTTGTGATCAGAGGAAAGAGGCAAAGAGGCAAGGAGAGAGAGAGAGAGAGAGAGAGAGAGAATCTTAACCAGGCTCCATACTCAGCCCAGAGCCTGAGGCAGGCTCAATCCCATAACCCTGGAATCATGACCTGAGTCGAAGTCAACTGAGCCACCAGGCACCCCTGTTCTATAACAGTATTATTATACCAGCATACTCGGTATTATATGAAGCCCTCAATCTTCACATTGCCTTCTATCAACCTAAGCAACAGATACCCACGAACAAAGATATTGAAGATATGGGAAGGAGCCTGTGGAGAGGAGTGAAAGAAAAGCAATAATAAGGAATAAAGCTGAGAAAACAGAAAAATGTAAAGTTTGGTTTCCACATGGAAAAGCCAACAGGTACGGGCACCAGGGTGGCTCAATCAGTTAAGTGTCAACTCTTGATTTCACCTCAGGTCATGATCTTGTGGTTCATGAGTTCAAGCCCCACATTGGGGTCTTTGCTAACAGTGTGGAGACTGCTTCGGATTCTCTCTCCCTGTGTCTCTGTCGCTCCTCTTCTCACATTCTCTCTCTCTCTCTTTCTCTCTTTCTCTCTCCTTCTGTCTCTCTCTGTCCCCCCCTCTCAAAATAAATAAATAAATCTTATTTAAAAATTAAAAAAAGAAAACCATCAGGTAATATAAGATTCCCCTAAAATTCAGAGTAAACAATATTCAGTTATTGACAACTCAGTCTGGGGCTGAATATCCATATTTCTTTAGCAAAGAAATCATCACTGATCAATGGAATCATCAATATTCGGAATGTTATGTGGTCAAGCCCCTCCTTAAGGAATGTGGTGAACATCATCAAGTTGAGGGATGGCAACCCGGCTATGTGCGTGAATGTGACATTCCTCACGACTCTGTAATGTAGACCACCCCATCAGACTATATGTCTGTATGTTACCATATATGGGAGACAAAGAAGTCAAAATCATATAAAAGGCTACACCCGGCTGCACTCGGGACTCAGTTTTTCGGGTGCAAATGCACTTAGCCCATGCCAGCATGGATAAATTTGCATCCTGAAAAGGAAAGTCTTGGTACCATGACTCTCTATGCAAACAGGAGACTCTCTCCATCCTGTTACAGTTGGAAGGAATCATAAGAAAATGTCTTTCCCACCCAGGGTGCCTGGGTGGCTCAATCAATTAAGCATCTGACTCTTAATGTCAGGTCTTGATCTCAAGGTTGTAAGTTCATGTTCTGTTTTGGTCTCTGTGCTGGGCATGAAAACTACTTTTAAAAAAGTGTTTTCCTTTTTTCTTCCTCTCAACTTCTCTTTTCACGTGGATTTTGAACATTATTAGTGTGCTTTTATAAGGTACTATTGATAAAGCATCAAGGAGTAGACAAGCTCTGTTACATCATAAAACTTATATTCTACTGAGTATAGTTGACCTAACCCAAATAATCATAAATCCTATATACAAAGTGGTTAATCTTATAATGGGAAAGTGGGATGCAACCTGAAATAGTATACAGAAAATAACCAACCTAATCTGGGGACAGGAAAAAACATCGGGAAAACTTCCCTGAGAAAAAATATAATTTTTCTATGGGGAAAATTAGAAATAATAGTCAATTTATAGGAATAAAAAGGTAGGAATAAAGGGTAATATGCACAGTAAGAGATACTTCATGGATATTTGTAATATTTTCCAGAGATATCCAACCCACAAAACTAAAGCAAGTGGAAGATTTTTATTTCCGTCAGAAATCGAAGCAATTAGTAAAAGTGTGAAATCCATAATCATTTGTTGAGCTGCTTTTAAAAGTGTTTATCATCACATTTAGTAAATTTCACTATCGTAATTGACCATATTCTTCCCTCACACATGGCAGGAAGAAGCACACATGCTCCTTACTGATGCCACTCGAAGGCACATGCACTAAACCCCAGGAGCAAAATTTAACTTTAATGCATATATAGGAAAATCACTTTACTCATAACTATGCACAAGTATAATTACTGAATAAGGATGAAATGGCATGCAATTAAGTGGAATACCCAGGGATCACCCAGGGCATAGTTACAGAATAGACGAGACCAAGGAGTAGCTGTTCGGGGAATAGCAAAATCATCTAAGAACAATGTTCTTTTTCCCTCTTCTGTTGACTTCTCAGAGGAGGCTGGAAATGTGTCCTCTTGGGTTTAGATGAACTAATCCTCGTCCAAACAACACTCTGTCCTTTCCTTCTGGTTACACCCAGATTCTCTCTGATCAGAGATGCCCTCTGATTGTCGATTTTAAGGACCAAAAAAAAATAATAATAATAATAACAAAAATATGGGAGTTTCTAGTTCCTGAAAGTTGTGTCTTCGTCATCACCGTAAGAGGTTAGGTCTGGTGTCACCAAGACCTTGAAAAGTGACACACTGACCTTATGTATGACTTTAAGACACAGCTATATAAAAGAATGGTGATTGTATGTCCCAGTTTTCCAAAGGCAGGCTCAGTTTATGCCTAGGACCTCAGTGTAATTATACTAGTACCCACCTTCATTTCCAAAGATATTCTGATTTAAGTGATGAATTGGATAGTTTGCTCTATCTGTAAGAGTAGTATAGGGATGGCATGCAGGGAAAGTATGTTATTAAAGTGAATCAGTGTTTTTAGGGAATACAATTAAATCTAATCAATGCAGCTTCATTTTTGCCATGCACTGCTTGACAGCAAATATGAATAACACAAGGAGAGATATTGAACTAAAAATTTGATATGCTCTATTATAAATTACACATAATGAATGAAATTCCACTGTTACTTCAGGACAGTAACAAAGTTTTCTTCAGCAGCTTAAAAACTGTGTGCCATTTCCTAAATTTCCTCAAGATTTTAACTTTATTAGATCAATTAGGATCACTGTGCAGTCCTAATACTACACTGATCTTTACATGCTTTGACTTACTTTCTCTACAGAAACAGTGGTATTCCCATAGAGCATGTTTATATATGACCTTCATTATCCCAGTACTGTGCAGTGTAGCATGGCTTAATCTTCACTCCATGACACGTGAGTGGACCTACTAGAATTCAAAGGTGTTTTAAGCAAATAACAATGGAAGAGGAACACGTTACAGCCCACCTCACCGTCTGTCTTCCTGTATAGGTTGTGCTTGATTTTTATGTCAATACACTTCCTTAAACTTTGTAAATTCTGCATTGAAACATCTGCGAAGATATTGTGTTACTCATGTAAGATTTCCTGGAGATCTGAGGCCATACCAGGACCCTTTGCATAAAATCGAAGGGAAGCATCATTTGAACAAATAGTTACTGAATATACTTGCAGATCCATCCATTCTGTGTCTTGAAAGCTATCATATTTGTTCTTCTCTACCAAGAATTGATAAGGAGATTTTAGGGAACTAAAAATTTATAATAGAGGATATCCAAAATGCTTCCTACAAGCAGCTTAAGAAACAGTAGTTGAGTCCAACACAGCAGTGACCTATCGGATCAATTCCACATGAAGATCTAACAGAAAATTTTTTTAAAAAGCATGTGGTTTATAGCACTTGTGTAGTATGAAAATCTGTTTTATTTCACCCAGAGAAATCAACAGATCACATGCAAATGGAAAGAGTGAATTAAGTTTCTACTGAAACAAGCTAAGAAAAGAGTCAGACAAAAGTGTAGCTAAAAACTCTTATCGTGGGGGGTAACATTTATTTCTAGATAAATACGCCATGCTCTTTGGATTTGACTCCAATACCTATTTATGCAGATGGAAAAAGAGAACCAACCAAATGTCCCCCTTCGCCACTTCAAGAAGTACTGCTGGGAAGAAGCAATTACAGTCAAATTGCTTACACCTTAAACCCCAGGTGCTCAAGATGGATGGACAACCCCTATGGAGTGAGTCTGTAGCTCTGACACTCAGGGGAGTGAAGGATGCAAAGCCACGACAGGTGTGTTTTGTAGGAGAGAAAGCAGATAAGACCTTCAAAGTTATAAGACTAAAAGGCCTGTGAGAGTCCTATTTCAACAACAAAAGTACATTTTAAGAAAACCAAACCTACATTTGTCAAGGTAAAATGGAAATACAACAGAAAGGAAAAATGTGGGAGAGGAGGGAGAGTCTATAAATGAAAAGGATGAGTCATTGTGCGTAAAGGTTTCCCAGCTGGACTATGGCTTATATATTTATTTAAAAAATATTTTTTTGGAGAAACTATAATGCACAAAGCTCTATAAAGAACCAAAGATGAATCAGATACATAAGGACCCTGACCCCATGAGTGAGCTTTTAGAAGAAAAACGATAATTAACCTATAAATAAAAATATGGGAATATAAATGCATTGATTGAACAACTGTCTTAAGACTAGAAATCGTCTTCAAGGGAACATGCAGTGATTTGAGAACTTAGACATCACGCTTGCTGAGTTTGGATTCCTGGTTCTGCCACCAAGTAGTTGGAGGCCATGGGCAGGTATTTAAAACTGTAAAATTGGGGCGCCTTGGTGGCTCCATCGGTTAAGCATCTGACTTCGGCTCAGGTCATGATCTCATGGCTTGTAAGTTCGAGCCCCATTTCGGGTTCTGTGCTGACAGCTCAGAGCCCGGAGCCTGTTTCAGATTCCATGTCTCCCTCTCTCTCTGCCCCTCCCTTGCTCTCACTCTGTCCCTCTCTGTCTCAAAAATAAACATTAAAACTGTGAAATGAAAATTGTGAGAATAATCTTCACATGACTGCAGTGAGGATTAAATTAGATAGTGCACATAAAGTATTCAATGCTTTGTTTGGCGTGAAAATGTAAGTAGAAGTAGTTATATTATTTGGCCTAGGGAAGCTGGGTACCTTCCCAACAGTGTTTGTTTTATTATTTGGAAAGATGAAGTGAGTTATACCAACACATCTTATATAGGACTCTAGTAGTATTTTTTCCCTCTAGTCTTCTAGGTTATTGGCTGAGACCCCCTGTAAAAGACTAACGGGAGAACAACATAAGTTTAATAGCATATATACCTGCTGTATACATGGGTAGGATCCAGGAAAAATGAGCAACTCCCCAACCGGGCCTAATCCAGCACCTTAAAAACTATCTGCAGCTAAAGACAAAAGAACGCAGGGTGAAGGGTAGCGCTGGTTATGGGAGAATATGGGGGTGTGGAGAACACATTAAAGAAAGGTAAGGCTTTTAGTGCAGGTTTAGGTTTTTACCTTCTCCACTGATAAAGGCTTCTAGAGATTTAGTCACCCTCCTCTTCCTGGTACAGAGAGGAGGACACCCATCCAAGTGGAGATTTTCCTTGTACATGTAAATGTCTCTTACAAAAGAATAACTTCTACTTAGTTTTCAGAACTCTTCCTGTGTCTGCAGTTTCTTAAAAATAACCAGCTCAAGATAGTCCTTATGCCAAAGATGCAGATTTTGGGGTGGCGAATTCTGCTTGCCTCCACTAGGAAGGTAATAAGCAACGTATTACGAATGATCTTTCGGTTGCATATGTTCAAATGAGTTCTGTTATCAATACAGAAAAAACACAGGTGCACATGAGATGAGTTTTTTCGGTACCTAAGCATTTCCTAATGTTAGTTTCTTTTGGGTGGAGGTTTTTCTCCACCAAGATCAACCCCGTCTTTGGATTTTCACAATAGGTTTTAGTTGTTTGCAAGGTTTCTATGCAAATCTCTACTGAGGAAATCCCAAACCGGCTATGAGCTGGTGTACCTTGCCCTTTAATTGATTTCCGGATGGAGAGCACTGCCCAGGGAGTCAGGCAGCACACAGTGCTGTTACGCGATTCTCCTTTATCTAGATTACCCTTGATGTGTTATCAGGAAACCCTGCACGGCTCTCTCTCTTCAGGGGATCAGTTCTTTCCCTTGGGTGGAGATGCCAGGGTTTTACAGATAACACAGTTGGGGGGTTTCATGGCCATACCTCTCACGATCACAGACTGAGAAGCAAAACCTCTCTTGCAGGTAACACAACCCAGCATCTTCAATTCTAGCAAATGCCTATTCAACACAATATGCTCTTTTAAATAAAGCACTTTAAAAAAAATTATTTTGTTTGTCAACACACTGTTTGATGCTCAGGATGATTTACTCCAGAGCAAACACTATCAGATACCTGTGGTTTCTCTGTACTACCTCAGGGGGGCTTCAAAACCCGCCACCTCAGATCTCAGCACTTCAAAGAGTTTCCCCTGAAGCCCTGTTTACAGCATCAGCAAGAAAACAAGGGCCTGCTTGCCTTCACACACCTTTTCACCACATTAGTATCCAGGCTGCACCTAAATAACAGCTCTCTTTGCATCAGTTGCTGGTGGATCTGGGAGGTGGCTGCCACGCATTTTAACTTTTTCAAATCACAAATCACAAGCCAAGTGAAAAAACGATCTAAGTGGACTTTTGCCAGATCTTATCGCCAATACTTTTCTCTTGATAGGATATAGCTCCACCTTATGGCAGGAGATTATTTAAAGTGGAGATAGGACATGGGAGCCATAATGGTGGCATGTGTGTGTGTGTTTTTCCATTTTCTCTAGAATCCTACTTCTCCCTTTCCTTCAACTGCAGTTGCAGTTCTACGTGCGGAAGAGGTAAGAAGGTGGTCCTTCCATTTGTCATCCATGGGGGTCTGTAAACTCCTGGCGCTAAACTTAGTGAGCTTTGAGCGTGAGGATGACTAAGGAGACGAAGGAAGGCTGAGTTTATAAAGCTGGGGGGCGGGAGGCATATGCTTTGATAATCTGCATAATAGTGCTATATTAAGGTTCTCTCTGATAACTTATCACTTTAACTCTCCATTCACCTGTTTTTTTTTTCTGCGTCTTATTCATCTTTCCACTTTGCTTGACACCAGTGTCTGCAGGCTGATTCCTGGAAACCAAGACTCAACTGCTGCTGGCCTCATCAGGGACTCAAGTTTTCTTTTCGACTCTTCAAAACTTTACCATAGATACTGGCTATTCTTTGTTGTTGCTTTTGTTGTTGTTGTTGTTTGAGAGAGGGACAGACAGACAGAGAGCACACTCTCCAGCACACACCCGAGCAGGGGAGGGGCAGGGAGAGAGAGAGAGAGAGAGAGAATCTCAAGCAGGCTCCACGCCCAGCCCAGAGCCCAACTCAGGGCTCCATCTCAGGACCACGAGATCATGACTTGAGCCGAAATCAAGAGTCAGACACTTAACTGACTCAGCCACCCAGGCACCCCAGTACTTGCTATTATATCTCATTCCTTTACAGCTGTATCCTCAGTAAAGTGACTACTGTCTACTCTGATTTTTTTTCCCCCTACTTTGTCATTGAGTATACTGGCTATGTCAGAAATATGTTAAAATCTCATAGGGAATATCAGAGATTAACATTTACTCAAAGAGCTGTAGATCTGTTGGAAAAGAAAAGGGAATTCACTTTTGTTGCCATCCTTTCCATGTGCCTGTAACTCTGTTAGGCAATAGGAGATATTTTATCAGATTTAAATCCACAAATATCTTTTTAAGATATCCATATTCTCAATTTACCTGTAATATTTCAAGTGGTTTTCAGAAGATCAGGAGGCTCATAAATCTTGAGACAACACTACACCACATTGTTCTACCAGACCAATTGGCTGAACCTTTGAGAAAAGTGTTCTATGGCAGATGAACATTTGGCATCTTTCAAATTATATGGAAAAGATAGCTAACAACTTTTCCTGTAAGCTCTCCCAGAACAAAAACGTTAGCGTCTTGAACAGAATTTTACATATCTTACTCTATTCAAACAGTAAGCCTTCCGTAGGTACCTACCAAAGGTAAGAAACTATAGCAGGCATTATAAGAACATAACAACAAAAATGAAAGAATGTAATTTCTTTCCTTAGTGGTAGGAATTGAATGAATTAACTCATTCAACAAACATTGATAAACAACATTTGTGTTCCTGGCAATGGGAGAAAAGCCAAAGTTATGTCTGCAGGAGAAGGTAGATGTATAAATAATTTTTATTAAACTCACTTATAACTATCGCATTTACAAGAGAAAGGATTCACTGCCTTCTAGGTGAAAGAAAGGAAAACAAGAACTTTGAAAATGCTTCCTTGGGGAAGCCTCCCTGGAGTGGTCTTTTGGGTGAATCTCTCAGATTTCCTATTTCACATTACTTGGTATCAAATGAAATAGCTTGATTCCAAACATGACATTAAATGAGGCGATATGTATTTAATCCATTTATTTTCTGTGGCCAAAATATCTAGATTAGCATAGCATACATTTTTATCTTGTAGAATGAAGCAGGTCTAATAACTTCTCTATTATTTCTGTAAATTCTCAACATACTTACTAACATCTCCTGGTCAGCGTTGAATCTAAGTTTCTGCCTCCACTCATGTACTTCACAATGGGGACTATCTCCCCCCTTGCTGCTTCTCCAACATGTAGAATCCAGCTTTTCCCCTTATTTCTATTATGTAAATTACTCCCATGAGGAATTTGTGAGTATGTAATGCATGTTGGGGAGTGGAAGATGGGTTTGGGGAAATTAAACGAAAGATACTGATGACGTAGACGATGACGGTGATAGACGATAGATAATAGAAATAGATCATCTCACAAAAATACAGAAACTCTTTAAATTGCACACTCGATATTTTGTAATTAAAACTTTTCTGGGCTATTTCCAAAGCACATCGTCTAGCTTCCTGCCAAATTGCTCAGACTTTTTTCTCTTTCTTCCCACATCTTTCCTCATCACCCACCAGAATTCCAAATTCTTCTTTGCCTTTTTGCAGGAAAAAGTGACAGTTACTCCAAGCTCAGCACAGTCCATCTTTGCAGATTCATCCCACCAAAGATTCTCTGGAAAACAAAAGAGTCCTCATTTTACATAATCCATTAGCTTTGTAAGGCAGACGTGGTTTTAGAGAGCAATATTTATTTTCCTCAATTACATTTAAAGAGGTCTGTTAAAAGTAAGACATCAGGTCCAAAATGGAGGTGCTTATGCTAAGCACTACGTCACTAAACTGAAATTTAAGTTAATTACAGCATGGGCTCTGCCAGAAATGGTATCTTCAACCAGTCAATCAAGAACCACCTGATAACACGAGCTAGGTAAGCTGCCTAATAAGCCTCTGCGAACCCCTGTAAAGAAAACCATCTGGCAATAACCAATCCACTTTTCTGCCAAGTACAGCTTCCTTACCCATGCATCCTTTTGCCTATAAAAGTCTTTCATTTTGTAGAACTCTTCAGAGCTCTTTTTTCTCTCTGCTAGATGGGATGCTGCCCAAGTCATGAATCGCTGAATAAAGTCAATAACATCTATAATATGTACTCAGTTGAATTTTGGTTTTCAGCAGGTCACAAGAGTGTGTTGTACATAGCAACACCTTAGTAAGTGGTAGATGTTAATAAATTGGTAATATAACACAACTATGTAAGAATAATCATAATAATAGTTAAGACTAATCAAATGGACATGAAAAAATTGTTATGCATTATATCGAAGACTGGCAATTTTAATTTTATTCATCAGACAAATTTATCTGGCTTAAATTTTTATTGTTAATACTTAACACAATACTGTATATAACAGTGTGAATTATGTAGTCAAACATCTTTGCTCCGGGATAAACTGAGTGATTATTTGTTAGACACAATGTAATAATAGTCCTTCAAAATTACCCACAGGATAAAAATTTTTATCTTGACAAACTGATGCAATTACTAAAATAATTATCTATCTGTCTGCCTGTCTCTCCATATACTGTAGAAGAGGGCAAAAAAATAACAGAGATATTATCTTATTTAAAAAACAAAGAGGTTGGGGTGCCTGGGTGGCTCAGTCGGTTAAGCCTCTGCCTTCAGCTCAGGTCATGATCTCACGGTTCATGGGCTCAAGCCCCACGTCAGGCTCTGTGCTGACACCTAGCTCAGAGCCTGGAGCCTGCTTCGTATTCTGTGTGTCCCTCTCTCTCTGACCCTCATGCTGTCTCTCTCTCTCTCTCTCAGAAATAAATAAAAAAACATTTAAAAAAAAAAACCAACAACAAAGAGGGGAGCTTGGGTGGCTCAGTAAGTTGAGCTTCTGACTTCAGCTCGGGAATCTTGTTATTCCTGGGTTCCAGTAGGGCTCTGTGCTGACAACTCAGAGTCTGGATCCTGCTTCAGATTCTGTGTCTCCCTCTCTCTTTGCCCTTCCCCAACTTATGCTCTTTGTGTGTCTTTCTCTCTCTCAAAAATAAATAAACATTAAAGGAAAAAAAAAAGACTACTGGAGCGCCTGTGTCATTCAGTAAGTTAAGAGACCCACTTCACCTCAGGTCATGATCTCACGGCTCCTACTCAAGGGTTCAAGCCCTGCATGGGGCTCTGTGCTGACAGCTTGGAGCTTGGAACCTGGAGCCTGCTCCATATAAACATTAAAATACATAAACATTAAAAAACTACTAATATTACACTGTATGTTAACTAACTGGAATTTAAATAAAAACTTAAAAAAATAGTAGCCATTAGAAAGACACATTATTTGTCCTCTGTCCTGTCTTTTGGTTAGGCCCTGTTGACATCTTTATTTTTACTCTGCCTATGTTTTGCCCTAGATCTTATGCAAAACTCATTCACATCTTGGAATCTTAGTCCAAGGGCAACTCTACATATTAGGTTTTCTTTATTACTCCATATACATCGCTCATTTTCTTTTCCAAACAACTATCTGCATGGTTTATGATGAAAGTTGGTAGTCAATGAACACGGTCCCGCCCTACTACGCAGAATTGTGCCATATACTTTAATTTTTTGGTTGTTACCACTATGTAAACTCCAAGAGAGTATTTTACTTCTTTTACATCTATCTCCACAGTATCTTGTTTTTTAGCCTTGTGATTAATATCTAAGTAGTACTCGGTGCACAGTTTTTTAATGTATTTGGTAGCTATTTTTTTAAAAATCTTATGGCACAGCTTTTGAAAACTCCAGTTTAGAGAATTGAAGGTTTCCCCTCAATAATATCTCCCGCCATATTTTGAGAAAGCATATTTTAAAACACAAAACTGGCATGCAATAAGTTCTTACACCTGTTTCTTGATTTTGAATTTATATGTAGAGGTCCTGTCATATCATCCAGATGTTTCCATGATGATCTGAGAAAGTCATTCTGTGTGTTCCAATGACATAACACCCTAGATAAAATCTTGCATGTTAGAGTCACTTTTCCAATTTCAGACCATAAAAGCAACATAAGGAAATCAACCAACCAACAAATAAACAAATCTATAAAAGTGATTAACAAATTATAAGTCAAAACCTTTAAAATTGAATGAGTTAAATAATTTCCACATTATGCTATTTTCTTACATTAGGCAAACATTTATTCTTCAGCGTTTCAGTTAATTAAGTGGTTAATAGAGACAAAAATCATTGGTTTATTTTAAGTCTGTAGCTTAATCCTAAGAAAATCCTCAGTCAATAATCTATTAGGTACTGCGTGCTATCTAGAATGTGATAAACAATTATTCACATGAATGGAAAGACATAAAAGCAGATCTGCAAAATCAGTTTTGTTTGGCTTAGAGTATATTTTGATTCACGTATGTCAGCATTTCTCAAATTTGGCACTTTTGACATTTTGGACTGGAAGATTGTTTGTTGTGAGGTCTGTCTTGTATATGGTAGGATGCTTATCAGCAGCTCTGGCCTATGCCCAGTAGAGGAACCCTTCAGTGGTCTCCAAAAATGTCTCCAAACATTGCCCAGTATTCCCTGGAAGGGCAGGGAGTAAACCACCCTGATACATAAACATTTGTTTTGTTTTGTGAATGAAACATTCACAACATTTCACTTTCAACAACTAGTCACTCGAAAGGTCTGACACAACCTGACTGATATTCATATCTTACCAATGTAACTCAAATAAAACTGGCCTGATTCTACACCAGGCTTAGCTGGTGGCCTACAACTAAATAGACAAGATCAATGGATTGATTGATTAATAGACAGACAGTCAAGTACCATTTCCCATACATCTTTGCGTGCATCAAAAGGTTGCTTAAAGCGTACTAATGAAAGTTTACTAAAAGGCTTTTAGAATTAAGAATCATGGTAGATGGTGGATTCCAAAGATGTGTCTCTTACTTGGCAGAGTTCTATTTAGGATTTCTGAGGAACCATGTTGCTCTCATAACATATGGAAAGTTATTTTCTCTCAGCTTCAAGGTCCTAAGACAACTGCATAATGTAAGTATAATTTCAAAGTAGTTACGGGTCCTAACTATGGAGAGGACTAAAATGGTTAGCCAATGCAAGCTCAATTAAAGTAAATTTATTTCAAATTCGTTCTTAAGAGAAGATCCTGTTCTACATCAAGTCTTTTACTTCCATAAATTCCTCAGTTACAATTCCATCTGAAAGTACTCAAACATGCAGTGTTCCACACCTAAGAATGTGTAACATGCCACTCTTAAAAACTCAAGGCCCAGCTGTTCATTTAATATGGCTCCCAACTTTGATATCTTTCTACTGGAGCAACTATAGATTTGTGCTCTCATTCTAATTCTTTCTGTGAGGAGCAGGGAGATTTCAGAATTAACTCTTGAAGAATTGATTATTACTGAACTCTTTTTAATCTCATTGAAAAAACTCGGCTAAAAATAGCAGGATTCCTCAGACCTTTGATTAACTTTACATCTGCCTTTGATTCTATGGATATGTCTTTTAAGCTCTGTGAGTTTAAGATAAGTCTCCGGTTATTAATATGCTTGCAAAATCTACATCTGTCGTATCTTTGCCAGAACTAAGCAAGACAGCAATTTAAATATATAAGAGAAAAATGAGTGTTGGACTTTCTTTTTACTTTCCTGCTAGATATTTTTATATTCTTTTGAAAGGAATTGGATCATTGCCCACTTGCAAGAGTGAAGAGGAAAATAATTACCCTTCTTTATAATAAGGTCATGGTTTTATTATCATGAATCATGACAGACCTTAGAAGAATTATGAACTTGATAGTTATCTATCAAGAAGAGGAGATTACCATTAATTATGATGACACAGGTACTTATTATTTCAGCAGTGCTAAATAATTCTCCAATATTTAAGTGGTTAATATTAACTCATACCATCCAGCAGAGTACTCTTCTCTGTTTTAACAATAATATTTTGAATTTCATCAATGACACACTTATAAACATAGCAAGAGGCCACTATCTTAATAATGATGTGACCTAGGAGAATATTATAGAGGGTTTTTTTAATGACTGCTTTGGAAAATTGGTATCATTTTCTCTGACATTTGCAATAATAGGATAAATCTTATCATTTGTTTATTTTGTTTCCAAAACAGTTTTGCACTTAATCAGCAATACAGAATACTGTTATTAGTATTAGCAATAACAATAATTAATATTTACTAATTACCATGTGTTAGATATCTTTCAGTATATTATCTTATTTGTCTCTGAGGCAATCTTTTGAGATAGGTATTATCTTTCGAGAGAAAGATTATCACTCCCAGGAATGAGCAATCTCAGACAAGAGAGTTTAATTAAGTAACTTGCCCCAGATCATCCAGTTGGTAAGTAGCAGGGCTGAGATGTATAGGACAAAGAGAACAGACTACACACCACTCTACTTAATCATTGCTACATTATGTTGCTTGAGCTCTAGGATCCCACCAATAAATATGAAATAATATCCATCTTTTATCAAAAATCAGATTTAAGAAAGTAGTACGGGAATAAATAAAAGTGCTACCTATCCGCTCTCCTCTGCCTACTCTAGGCTATATCTTTGAGTCAAATCAGAACACCAAAAGGCCTCATTGTATTCTTATTCTTATTATTTTTTCAGGAAAGGAATATCTCAGGAACACATGATTGGATTCATTATAATCCATCATGTACTCTCATTATTAGTCTAGGCATGGATTTTATTTTTTAGTTAGTTAGTAAGTTGATTACTTTTTATAATATGGTAAGCATCCCAAAACAACTACCTACTAGGACCTTGAAAAAAACCTATATGTAACTTAAAAAAAAAAGTCAATAGAACTGTAATAAGATCTTAACTTCCATTAATGGTTTCTCCACATTCATTTATTGAAGATTTTTAAAAACCGAAGTATAAATTACATAGAATGAAATACACATCTTAAATATAAATTTTGATAAATTGAGTTTCATAAGTTTAGGAGTTTGCATATCATTGCAAAATTCACATGCACAAGGCACAGGATATTTTCAGAACAAAAAGTTCCCTTGTGTTTTTTTTTCCCAGGAAATGCCACACACACACACACACACACACACACACCAAAGCCACTATGGAACTGAATTCTATCACAATCAACCTAGCTCTAATTATATCTAAAATCACATAAAATATGTACTCTGTGTATGGTTTCTTTTGCTCAGCTTGATGCTTTTGAGATGTGCTCATATTTTTGGTGTATCAGTAGTTCATTCCTTCATTTCACAGAGTAGTATTCCATTATGTGAATATTATCTACTCTTTTTCTGGATTTTTTTGGTAATTTCCCATTTTTAGCTATTATTTACAAAGCAGCAATAAGTCTTGTGTAAGTCTTTGGTGAACAAAAATTTTGTCTTGAATAATTAGCTCTGTGTATAATTGCTGACTCATAGGACAGGTAATTTTTTATTGGGATATAATTGATGTATAATATTGTGTTACTTTTAGGTGTACAATATAATGATTTGATATATGTATATATTATGAAATAATTACTACAGTGATTTAATATCTATCACCACACATAGTTACAAATTTTCTATCCTGTGATGAGAACTTTTAAGATTTACTCTCTTAGCAGGTTTCAAATATACATACAGTATGGTTAACTATAGTCACCATGCACCTGCTGGCCTTATTTATCTTATAACCAGAAGTTTATACTCTTTGACCATTGTCATCCATTTTGCCCATCTGCCACCGCCAACTCTGGCAACAACCTATCTGTTATCTGTATCTCTGAGTTTGTTCTTTTTTCTCTTTTTTTCTTTTATTTTAGATTCCACATATAAGTAAGACCATAGAGTATTTGTTTTTGATGGGCTATTTCACTTAGCCTAGTGCCCTCAAGGTCCACCCCTGTTGTTGCATATGGGAGTAGGTTTTTCTTTATCTCATGGCTCATTAATATTCCTGTGTGTGTGTGTGTGTGTGTGTGTGTGTGTATGTGTGTGATATTTTCTTTATTTATTCATCTGTCAGTGGACACTTAAGTTGTTTTCATTTCTTGGCTAGTGCAAATAATGCTTCAGTGAACATGGGAGTGGAGAAGTCTTTCAGAGATAGTGATGTTGTTTCCTTCAGGTAAATACTCAGAAGTAGAATTGCTAGATCATACAGTAATTTTATTTTATTTTTATTTTTATTTTTTTTGTTTACTTATTTTTGAGACGTAGAGAGACAGAGCACGAATGGGGGAGGGGCAGAAAGAGAGGGAGACACAGAATCTGAAACAGGCTCCAGGCTCTGAGCTGTCAGCACAGAACCTGATGCAGGGCTCAAACTCACGAACCGCAAGACCATGACCTGAGCTGAAGTCATTTAACCAACTGAACCAGTGAGACACCCCTATTTTTAATTTTTTAAGGAAGCTACATGTTTGCCACAGTGGCTGCACCAATTTCCTTTCCCACCAACAATGCACGAGGGTTCCTTTTCTCCACATCCTTGTCAACACTTTCTATTTCTTGTCTTTTTGATACTAGATATTCTAACAGGTGTGAGGTGATATCTCACTGTGGTTTTGATTTGTATTTCCCTGATGATTGGTGATTGTTGAATACCTTTTTATGTTCCTGTTGATTACTGTATGTCTTCTTTGAAAACTGTCTATTCAGATTCTCTGTCCATTTTTTAATCAGATTTTTTCTATTGAATTTATGAGTTATTTATTAAAAATTTACCATCTTGGTTACCAGAGGGGACGTGGGTGGGGCAATGGATTAAATAGGTGATAGGGATTAAGGAGGGCACTTGTCATGAGCACCAGGTATTGGATGTAAGTGATGAATCACTAAATTTTACACCTGAAATTAATATTACACTAACTGGAATTTAAATACAAACTTAAAAAATAAATAAAGCAAATTTACCATCTTAACAACTTTCAATGGTACAGTCCAGTAGTCAAGTATATTCACATTATTGTAAAATGTATCTACAATATTTTTTCATCCTGAAAAACTAAAACTCTGTATCCTTCATATAACTCTTCGTTTCCCCCTTTCCCTCCAGCCTTTGGTAACCACCATTTTACTTTCTGTTTCCATGAATCAGATTATTTTAGATACATCATGTAAGTAGAGTCATACAGTAATTGTCTTTTTGTGATTGGTTTATTTTACTAAGTATAATGTACTCAATTTTCATCCACACTGAGGCACATGACAGGATTTTTTTCCTTTATAAGGCTAAATAATTATATAATTATATATACATAATTATATCTTATTATATATGTATAATATATATATAAATACTTTATCCATTACTCTGTGATTAGATATTTACACAACTTCCACCTCTTGGCTAATTGAGAATAGTGTCACCATAAACATGGATATGCAAATACCTCTTCAAGTTCTTGATTTTAGTTCTTTAGGACACGCACCTAGGAGTGGAATTGCTGAATCGTATGGTAGTTCTAGTTTTAGTTTTTGAGAAACTGTCATACTGTTTTCCATAGTGATAATACCATTTTGCAATCCCACCAACAGTACACAAGGGTTCTCATTTATCCACAATATCACCAAAACTTGTTATTTTATGTTTTTTGGTTTGTTTTCTTGTATTAGTCATCCTAATGGGTGTAAGGTGAGAGATTTTGTCGATTTTATTGATCTTTTCAAAGAACCAGTTCTTTATTGATTTTTCAGTTTTATTAATTCCCTTTCTTACCTCTATTTTTTTATTCTGCTTGTTTTAGAATTTTTTCACTCTTCTAGGTTCTTGGTGTAGGAGTATAGATTATTGATCTTTTCATCTTTCCTAATATATGCATGGAGTGCTGTATATTTGCCTTTTAGCACGACTTTACCTGTGTCCACAGAATTTGGGTGTGTTGTGTTTGCACTTTCATTTAGTTCGAGTCTTTTTTTTCCCCCTTCAGACTTCCTATTTGACTCATGTATTCCTGACAAGTATGTTGTTTAGTTTCCAACTGTTTTGAGATTTTTCTGTTACCTTTTATTATTGATTTCTACTTTGATTCTATTGTATCAGAGAATATATTCTGTATGAATGCAGTTCTTTTAAACTTGTGGAGATCTGTTTTATGGAATATGGATATGACACTTGAAAAGAATGTGTAGTCTTTGTTGTTTAGCGGTATGTTCTATAACTGATATAAATTATGTGATTTTTCTTCTTTAATGTGTTAATGTGTGAGTTACATGGATTGATTTCCATATATTAAACCAACTTTTCATTGCTGGGATAAAACCCACTTAGTCATGGTAGTTTAATGTCTTTATATCTCTCTGGATTCAATTTGATCATATTTGTTTGGAATTTATGACTATGATTATAATGGAGATATGTCTGTCATTTTCTTTGTTTATAATGCCCTTAACTAGAATTGGCATCAGAGTTATGTTGGGCTTGTGAAATAACTTGGAAAGTATCTCTACCCTATAATTATATGAACGAGTTTGTAGAATATTAGTAGTGTTATTTTATTAAATATTTGATAAAATTCCTTTTGAGGTGCCTTGGATCTGAATTTTTCATTGTGGGAGTTTCTTTAGTTACAAATTAAAATTAATAAATAGATGTGGAGTTTTTAGATTTTCTACTTATTGCAGTCATAGCTTGTACTCTACATGATCTTTTTCCATTTATCCTGTCAGTTTTAGTATATGTGCTGCCAAAGTGAGCATCCATTTATCCTTTCAAAACATAATTTACATGCAGTGAAATTTATAATTTTAAGCATATAATTCTAGGAGTTTTAACAAAGATAATATCATGTAAGTACCTCCAAAATCAAAATATACAGCAGGAATTATCCTCTATCACCTCTGGGCCAAATCTGGCCCATAATCTGCTTACGTTTGGTCCTTCAGCTAAGAACTTTTTTTTTATATTAATAAAGGGTTGTAAAAATAATAACAAAGAAACAAAAAGAAAGAAAGATCAATGACAGGGATTCTAAAATATTTACTGTTTGGCCTTTTATAGAAAAAGTTTGCCAACCCCTTATACAAAGCAATTCCACAACCCCCCCAAATTCTGCTGATCCCTTGGCATCTACCACCCCCTTCAGTAAGGCCCTAAATAACCCCCAGGCTTTTGTCTACCTGTTATACTGGTGCTTACAAGAGCACCGGATAAATCCAATGTCAAATTGCGTAACCTGCAGAGTCTGGCTTCTTTTACTTAGTACAAAGCATTTGAGAGTCACATGTGTTACTGCACACACTAGTAATCCCTGCTCCCAGAGCCTGGTTTCCCAGCTTCTGCGTGGAACAGTGAGTCAGATCTCTTCCCTTCAACTGGTCAGAAACTCAGCCCCCCTTCCTCCCAACCCCCCAGTACTGGGCAGCCACCAGAATTTCTGTTCTGCAGCACAGTATTTGGCCATAGACTCAAAAATGATGTACAAATCACTGGGCTTTCTTCTCTGCATTGGACCCTCCTTTCTGTTCCCATCCCTTGCAACTTCTGGCTGACTCAGCAGACCCAAACGGTGTGAGAACACTGGGCCTCACTTTCTTGTGCTGCGGTCAGGAAAGTTCAGGAAACTGAATGCCGAGTTCACTGCATCATTTACCTTCTCTCAAGAACCACAGCCTGCACTGAGAAGTGGTCCCTTTTTATGTTTTGTCCATTTCTTAGGTTGTTTTTTGTTTGTTTGTTTTGGTTTTTTTTGGCGGGGGTGGAGAGAAAATCCATTATCCATTATCCCTTTGTAGCTGGAATTAGAAATCACTTTGTTCTGAATCATATAAAATAACTAATAAATTATCTGTAAGCATTGAAGAAACACTGAGATCAACACAGACAATGTCAGTGTGGCATTCTATTATTTTTGTGATACTACATTTATACAAATGGGCTCTATAAATTCCTAATCACATGTAATATATATTTATTGAATTGTCTATAGAAGGCAACTTTGATTTTAAAAACCTTTGTGTAAAATTTACCTGTATTGCTGCCTTTCAATTTTGTTTGTTATGTGTAGCTATCTGGCTATTGTGTATAATGAATATAACTAAAAATATTGAGACACAACACAGTGCAATGGTTTTTCCTTATCCACGGGGTATCTGTTTCCGGACCCCCAGTGGATGTCCAAACGCTACATATACTATGTTTATTTCCTATATGAACATACCTATGATAGTTTAATTTATAAATAAGCACAGTAAGACATTAACAACAATAACTGATCATTAGAACAACTTTAATAATATATTATAATAAAAGTTATGTAAATGTGACCTCTTTCTCCAAAGATCTTATTGTACTGTATTTATCCTTCTTATGGTGATGTGACATGATAAAATGCCTACATTTTGAAGTTGGCTTTGTGACATAGTGTTAGGCTACTATTGACCTGACTGTACATCAGAAAGATTGTCTGCTTCTAGACCACAGTGACCACAGGTAACTGAAACCCTGGAGAGCAAAACCACAGATAAGGTGGGGGGGGCACTTTATATATTGCATGTAATCCATTAAAAGACACATCTTTAGAGTATTACATTCCTCTGTTAAGAGAAAAAGATAATAAATAAGGAAGGTCCGGCTGCCATTGTGAAGTTTTAGCCTTAACATTGCTATGATGCTCAAGATATGAATTCGAAAATGCTGTGTTATGTACCAGTTTACGAGTCAAGCTTTCTTTGTTCTTTGCCTGCAGAACCTTTGGGTCTTGTATGGAATGAATGAAACAATTGTCTTCTGGGTTCCGGAAGTATCTCCCAGGGAAACAGGGAAGTGGGATGGAATGAGATTGTGGTTTGAAGTCTGACTAATAGGGACTTACATGTTTTATTGAGCATATCACATGAGACAAAATTTTTTATTTCCCTGTGCTTTATCTTCTATTTTAATCATAATGGAGGCAAAATTTCGAACCTAAATAGAACATTTTGAGATTTAGATGATGCCGTATATACAAATAGGAGAAACGCATTTGTTAGGTGTATGCATTCTCTCCCTATTCCACAACCAGCACTACTAAAAAAAGTTTTCATATATTTGTATTTCAATTTTATATGTGTGTAGATGTACATATAATATATAATATAAAATATAGACATATATTTGTAGAAGAGAGAGTTAGCAGTTTTAAATCACATCTCTATCCTGTGAAATTTAAAATTTACCACCTTTGTGCACAACTTTCCAATCTGCCCAAGAAGTGTTATGTTCAGCTGCTCAGGAATTTCTTGAGGAAGCATCAGCTTTCCATGGGAAAATAGAGCTTTTGGAAAGTCAGAGAAAGGAAAAATGAAATTCTGGGAAATAATTTATTCATCAAGGTCATGCAGAGGAGACAAGGTTTTGGAATTACCTTTAACTGTCATTTTCATTTCCCTGAGTCTCAAGTTTGGGTTTCTCTTACAACTATGAGCCTAGTATGTGTTTGTTTTAAAAACAAAACAAGTGAAAAATCTAGAATTGTGCAGAAATGTTGCCCAAGACCAGCACATACCTTTCTGGAAGCTATAGTATGTTTTGATTCACTGTTATAGTCCAAAATGTAGTACTTTTCAGAAGAATGCTCCTTGGAAATAGGGAGTCTGAGTCCAATCAGACATCAGTGTGAATATTGTCATTGTCATTAACAAGATCTTCTGACCTAATGGATGGAGGTGACATATAGTCACTGTGCCTTTCAGCAGGAGTGCCCTGTAGAGCAATAACACCCAAATGCCCGAAATTTGATGGTGACAAACCAGACTATGTGCTTTTCTCCTTTTTAACCCAAAGTCCCCCTTTAGTCAGAAATAAAGAGGTACTTTTAAATAACTCTGTGATAAATAGCAAGGTTAAATTCTTGGTTAAAATGTTTTAATCATCAGATTGCTTGGTAGAAATGAATGTGTTCACTCCAGCAAACATACAGCGTTACTCCAAATACCAAAGACTAAAAAACGAAATGAATACACTTGAGAGAAAAAGAGAAAAGAAGAAAATCTGCAAAGCCATATAAGGGGTGTGTGGGAGAGGGGATGGGGGGTGAGCAGAGGCACAAGGAAAGAATAACATATTTACATTTATTTTGTTAGTAACTTTAAAGCATTGTTTTAATGTTTATTTATTTTTGAGAGAGAGAGAGACAGAGTGTGAACAGGGGAGAGGCAGAGAGAGAGAGAGACACAGAATCCAAAGCAGGTTCCAGGCACTGAGGTGTCAGCACAAAGCCTGATGCTGGGCTCAAACCCACCAACCGTGAGATCATGACCTGAGCTAAAGTTGGACCCTTAACCGACTGAGCCACCCAGGTGCCCCTTTTGTTAGTAACTTTTTTTAAAAAAGTAATCTCTGCATCCAACGTGGGGCTCAAACTCAGAACCTTAAGACCAAGAGTCAGATATTATATCAACGGAATCATCCCGGCACCCCCACACTTGCATCTAAACTCAACCCAGAAATTAAAATCTACACTCAGTTGCCATTTTGCTGTCCCCAGGGCCCATGCTGCAAAATCGTTTTAAAGGATTAGCAAGGGACAGTGGAAGGAAGATTTGGATGAGACCTGAGATCAGTAACCCTAGCCAAGTTACTCAAAGCTTTTTTATATCTTCTGTTTCAACCTCCTGAAAATGGGTGTAGAAGAATAATTGTACTCCACATGGATGTGATGAAGAGTCTATAAAATGAAAAACCATGATGGTCATACAGTGATAATGTAAACTTTCAACAAAACAATTTTTAGTAACTCTTATTTATGAGTATGCAATATTCAACTTTACAGTATTAGCCTTGTTAGAGTCAGCACACAGTAAATTCCACATCAAAGCAAATTATATTAATTTCCAGTTCACAGATCATTTTTAAGTCAAATATTTTCGTTTTTTTAAAAGTAGTATTACAATATTTCATCATAGTCTGTTTTACATAATTTATTGCTAAAGTTCTACCACGAATCATTTAGCATATCTTTCTACCCCTGACCCTCTAACTCCTGGTGTTGGGTATATCTTATAGGACCACTTTATTTCATAACAATGCTATGGAAAACTCCTATAATAAAGTGGTTTTTAATATTCTAATTTGGCATTTAATGGATAAAGTCTTAAAAGTATCAGCTTCATGAATTTTCCTATGGGCTTCAAGGTACAAATTAATAGCAATATTGAACCAATATGGATCAACGGAATGATATGTCTTTCTCTCATACATATCCTTCCCCTCATCTTTCCACATCCCCCAAAGCCCTAACTTCTGAGTCTTTTTTTCCTGTTGATTCTGTAGCAGTATTAACATGGAGTTCAGCAGTTTATTAAGTAAAGTTTCGGAAAATGTCTTTTGAATATCTTATCAAAGAACAGAGTGTGGGATCCCAAAGTCATCCAGCAGGAGGCAGCATTGTCTTTGCAGCCTACAATGGCGCACAGGTGTATTTGATAAAGTCGTTTGGTTTTACAAAATGGAACTGCACAGGGCTATACCTCTAGGGGTTAACTCCATCACCTCACCAGTTCCTCTAGGATTCTCAAGCAAGAAAGTCTCTCTACCCCGTATTGCTTCCGCACAGTGCTGCTAATCTTTGACGACACAGACTGACATTTTACCAATCTCAATAACACCTGGTAAGTGCCTCCTGTTGATAGTAGTACTGTGTTTTAATGAACAAATAAATGGCTTATCTACCCTTCTTGGCAAGAAACCCCAGTTATTGAGGCGAAGCACCAGCTCTCCCTATGTTACTTGGGCTAATTGACTCTTTGGATAAAGTTAAATCACACTTATCCCCAGTGGGATGTATGTTTGCCAGTAATCAATAGCTCAACAAGATCCACATGGCAGGTAATTAAGTGGAAAGTAATTAATACCCATCAAAGGTTTTATTAACTGTTTGCCATTCCTTCACTCAAAAGTCCCACTGTACTGTAAATAAGGGAGGAAGAAGCAAGTGGAGGGGGCAGGGACTAGTTTTGTTTTGTAGGAAGGCAAATAATTGCAATTTTCTTGCTCGGTTAGCCCCATTTTGAGGCTGGGAACTGCTCTTCAAGTTACCATTTTATTGGCTTGTTCTCTTTGTTCCAATTTTGCACATACTCAGAAATAGGATCTCACAAAAATGCACTATTGTAGAAAACCTGTTTTATTCTGATACACGAAGAAAAGGGAGAAAATAAGAATGACACAGTATTAGGAAACTGTGTTGAGGAAATGGAGTGCCGATAGGCTAAACTTGGGGAGAATCATTTCTACCTCAAAGGAAGAGAAAACTGTTTTCTCAGTGAATGGAACGCTCTAGATGTCTTTAGTTATTTTTTGTTACTATCTTAGATTCTTTAGTTTATATTACTTGTTAAAAATATTTTATTTTCAGGGGTGTGTGGGTGGCTTAGTCAGTTAAGGGTCCAACTCTTGATTTGAAGTCAGGTCACGATCTCATGGCTATGGGATTGAGCCCCACATCATGGGGCTCCAAGCTGACAGCACAGAGCCTATTTGGGTTTCTCTCTTTCTCTCTGCCCCTCTCCTGCATGTGTGTACACATGCACGTATCCTCGCTCTCTCGCTCTCTCTGGTTGTCTCTCTCAAAATAAATAAACTTAAAAAATTTTATTTTCACTTTTATTGAGAATGAATACCGTCTATAAAAGCTTCACTTATATCAAGAAGGATTTTATGGTGTGGACTATCCTCTTTGTTTAAACCTACAATTCAGAGAACAAGAGTCTTTTCCTTAAGCTGTTCCTTCTTGCTTATCTTTTGATCTGGGAAAGGAAATGATTCAGTTTCCACAGAAGTCCTGCCTGCAGCTGGGACTCAAATAAGACAGGAAAAGGGCATGAGAAAGATGACAGAGTTAAGAGAATATGAAACAGGTTAAACCGCTGGGAGCCAGGACTTCATTTACTTGGAAATTTCTCACCTAGTGACCTGGTAAGGCGTAGGGTTTTAAGTCCCGGATCATTTACTTTCAACCTCATTCAGTAGTAGATTTAAGAATATGGTGGCATATGTTAATCATAGGGACATGGGGCGATTGCTCTCAAGTTAGATCTGTGTTCCCAAACCTCTATTGTATCATACTCACATCCCTTTTTTGTAATTACTGAGACTCCAAAAACAGTTTTCTTTGGAAGTAATAGAGGCCCACATGTTCAGGATGACAAAGGCTACGAAACATATGAATAGTTGACAAAGTGTTATGTGCATATTTTACCCGATTAAAACGATCACATGCTTATAGAATTTTTATAGTGCCATACTAAAAAAATATTTTAAGTATGGCACTATTTTATTCATGAAAATGAGTATTTTAATTGTAAGTCTGAGGACATAATTGAGAAATAAGCATGTATGTCCCTGTAAACTTGCCCTAGAAAGGGAGCTAAACTTATAGATGCTTCGAGTATTGTCCATTTTTCTATGTATTACTTTTCTTTCTTTCTTTCTTTTTATTTTAGAGAGAGCAAGCATGAGCAGGATATAGGGGCAGGGGAAGGGAGAGAAAATCCCAGGCAGACTCCGTGCCCAGCACAGAACCCAACCCAGGGCTCGATCCCATTACCCTGGGATCATGACCTGAACTGAAATCAAAAGTTAGATGCTCAACCGACTGAATCACCCAGGCACTTCTCTTTGTATTACTTCTTTGCTCAGAAAAATACTTCCTGTTTAACTTAGTTTAATGTCATTTTTATTACTATCATTCAAACATTCTTATAAATATCCATATGTTGATGATATCTATATAATAAAAACGAGTGAGGAATGCGATCACATTATAAATTTTTTTTTCTTTACAATGTGCTTTCCCCCCTTTTTGCTTGACCTGTCCATTTGAACTTCTAGAGTACTCACTTTATCCTATGGATGTGTATAATACGATTACATATAAAAACATTTACATACATAAGTTCACATAAATATACTAAATGCTGAACTTTATCTGAGCCTTATGCTCCTGGAATGCCACAGAGGTTGGAGAACTCATCTCCTCCCCACCCTTTTGGAACTTCACAGAAACCCCGCCCTCCTGTGTTAGGAGATGAAACCCATCTTATCCTTCTTTCAGACTCCAGGCCTCCTGTTCACCCTTCCTCATATCTCTCTTGTTTAATTGTCTCTGCAAAAGCCAGAACCCCTTTCTTTCAGTCCATTTTGGCGATGTCACCCATCAATGAATGTTCTCTTTCTTGCAGCTGCTTGAATAATAAAATTATCTCATTAATTGTCCAGTACATTTTGTCTTACACCATACACACACATGCACATACACACGCACTTGCGTATGTGTGCACACATACTTTTTTTTTTCTTTTTGTATTTTTCTCTTCCAAGAAATGCAATCATATTATCGGATCTGTCTTAACAGGGCCTTATGCAAATTCCCCCAATAAACTAGGGTACCTTTAATTCCTTATTTTTAACAGCTTTTTAATTTTTGTTCTTTGGTTTGGATGTACTATAATGTATTCTCCTGTTGATAAACATTTACTTTGCCTTCGATTTTTGCTATCACAAACAATAGATAAATATATATGTTCACTTTTGTATTTAAAAGAGGATACCATATAACTTAAAAAGTACATAACATTTCACATTTCCAGATGTAAGAGTAACCCCCTTGCCAGCATCCCTGCGAACGACAGGTGTTAATTTTGCTAGTCTGATTGGTACCTATATTGACATGACTTGACTATTCCACTGTCTTTGTTGACATAGCTTTGTTATTACTGGGCATTCTTACTCAGGATGATAAGAACTGCAAACAACTTTATTTTTTATTCCAAGAACTTTCTGAAAGATTCATCAACTCTTCAATAGAAAGTGTCAAATGACAGTTTACATCCCAAGACTAAACATCTTGCCTCAACTTACCTCACTGTATCCAATAATCTAAATCTTATTTCATGATTCTTCCTCAGTCCTCATTGAGTCCCTGCATTGACAAATCTACTTTAAGCCAGACTTCAAAAACTTATCAATATCCCCACTTGGACCTCCTCTTTCTGAAATACTAGTAGGCTCTCTGGAGGTGGTTCGAAAAGCAGAAATCTCAGCTCTGTCTTATCTACAGGCTGCTTTGGTGTTATTTTGTAAAGCCAATATTTACAGGAGGAATTCCAAAACTTCTTTCCATGGGAAGTTAAGATCACCCATTTTGCAGATAAAGGTACAGATAAATTCCAACAGATAGAATTGAAGTGAACTGGTGTGTATCAGGTAAATAATGCATGACCAAGTGACTGAAAGGAAAGGTCTTAAAATTTCATCTTTTGCCACTAATATGTTTCCAAGAATCTTATCAATCGAAAATGATAAGCTTTGCATTCTAAGAAGAGAAATGGCTCTTTCTTCTGGACTCTTTTAAATTATTCTGATATTATAGGAGGGAGCTAGGATGTCTTTAGGTTTGACAGACACCTCATAGCTTCTCAGGGGGAGTCTGTACTCTGTCGCTATGGGAAGAAAAGTTTAGAGGAGTTCTTAAAATTGGAATATTCAAAAACACACCACAAAAAAAGTAGATATTTTTCTGGCTTCTTTATATGTATTTTGTCATTTACTTCTCACCAGAAAATACCTCAGAAGTAACTATGATAACAGTCTTTGCATAAATGAAAAGAAAATGGAAGCTCCAAAAATCTAAGTAACTAGTCACTGCTCACACAGGTAAGGAGTGACAAACTAGACTTGAGATCCAGATATATCTGTTCTTTTAGGACTTGTCATTGTCGCCTAACCACTATACATTTGGGAGGAAAAACCAGTTACCTCTGTTAGAACCATAAAACACTGTTAAATGGAGACTTTAATAGTATGTTGATGCTGTTGATGCCTCAAAAAATCCCTGCCTTAATTCCTGAACCAGAATTACTGTAAGAAGTAGGAAAAAAACAATACAGCAGTGGGATGCCCGGAGCAAGCAGTTTTACTGTCTGCATTTCCGCAGAGGAAAACTATGCACATGTTAAGTGTTGAATGGCCAACATTCTCGAGTTGTGCTGGATCTGTATCCAAATTTGCTTTTAGCAAAAGCATGGAACTCAAGTAACTTGATAAAGGATTTGGAAACCCAATCACAGAGAAACGAAATCCAACTGAATAGAAAGGGTTTCAAGAACATGCAAGAAGGTAAACTCAGACAAGAGTATTTTTAAATGTCTTCAAGAAAATGAAACGCTTGCTCATTTTTATTAATATTGTAGGAAACACATTGGTAGAAGGTTAGGTCAGCAGTGAGAAGGCAACCAAAAATAGATTCTGGGCAACTGATTCATGGGTCATAACCATTATGACAACATTATTTCATCTACCATTTTTTTTTACATACTTCTTACTCTTCATCCAGAATTTATTCCTTGGGTAAATCTTCAAGGGGTTGCTATTATCAACCCCACTTCTCAGCTAAAAACCTGAGGCTTTAGAAAGACAAAGACATTTCCCCAAGTTCAAGGGGCTAGGGAGTGGCAGAGCCTACATGCAAAGTCAGACCTTTAACCATTAGGCCAGAGTCTAAAACGAAGCAGTTCCTCATGTATGGATTTCCACAATTAAATAATTCTAAGCAGTTAAAGTAAATTCAATGCTAAATATTCCAATATCAGTCTTCTGATAGGTAGAAAAGAAAAGATCCCGCTACCTTGGTTAATTGGAAGCAATTACCAGTACAAAGAGTATTCCTCGGAGCTACTGATACTGTGTGCTACATAATTTTAAAGAGGAACGTGGTTCCTAATACACCCCAGCACGGATGCCACTCCGTAATTACACTGGTAGCAGCCTTGTAATGAGGGCTTTCTTTTTCCCCTCCAATCGATATAAATGCCTATCAATGTAAAATAGCCACACAGCTTTCTCCAATTGGAGAGGAAGAAACAAGCCCAGACTGACATAGTATCTATGATATATCTAAGTGCGGTGCTCTTTTTTTCAATATGTGTTACTGGGATTATTTAACATGCATTGAGGACGGCCGGTGTGCAGGAATAATTAGAACAATGGACACCTCAAAGGGAACGCATAGATGCCCTGCTGTACTGATAATGAAAGGTGCTATCAGAGGCAAATCGCACCCAATTAAGACATAAAAAGGAGACATTATTAATGCTTAATTCTGACTGTGTCAAGAATCTCTGTTTGCCTTCCTTTATGGCTGATAAAATCGTTGCCTTGGCCTTACAGCAGAATCAGTGGCTGGCATTACCTCGTGTTATATTCGTTGTCGCCTACTAGGGATTTCTGTGTTTGTGTATTTGTGCACTTTGTGATTTGTGTCTTGCTCATAATATCTCTTAGCATTAAGTTTGTTCATAATTCTTTCAAAAAATGCAAAGCCTCAGAGCAAAACCAGAAAAAAAAAATCTTGTTTCACAAGATTCAGAAGTATTCAAGATGAGCGTGATTTAAATTTGCAGGAGCTGTATGGACTAGGGACCTGGGTCTTCATTTGGTTTCTTGTTTTTTAAACCATATGTACTTTACTATGCGTATCTGAAAAAAATACATTAGGAGGTATGCAGTAAGGTGTTGTGTGTGTGTGTGTTTTGGGAGGGTTAAAATCATTGCACCTGACCTCACTAGGAATTGACGGTAATCCTTAAGCAGTGTGACTAAATGACCTTGATCTTGATCTCCCCTGGCAACTTTTCTGGGGCTCTCTGCTCCTGTCTCACACCATCTCTGTTGTGCTGGGTATATGATTCCTGCTGCGGGACCCTTGCTCCATCTTGGTTCTTGGTTGACAACTTCTTGAAGGGGGGGTCTTTCAATTTAAATTTTTTAAATGTTTTATTTATTTCTGAGGGAGAGAGACAGAGACAGCATGAGCAGGGGAGGGTCAGAGACAGAGGGAGACACAGAATCTGAAACATGCTCTAGGCTCTGAGCTAGATGTCAGCACAGAGCCCGATCCGGGGCTCGAACCCATGAACCGTGAGATCATGACCTGAGCCGAAGTCGGATGCTTAACTGACTGAGCCACCCAGGTGCCCCATGTCTTTCAATTTTGAGCCTGTCTTTATTAATGTTAGGAATGTCTATGCAATGATGCATTTATTCTATGTGATGACTTGGGTTGTTTTTTGGTTTTGCTCTGGTATATGAGAGGGGTCATGATGATCTTTGGAGTCAACACAACTCTTCCTGTTTGAAATTCAAAATAAGAAGTGGTCTTCCATTATGTAGCCCTGCCATGACACTTTCTGAGGAACACCATGCATGTTCTCCAGGCAATAGGACCTTGGTGTCCTGCATAATATGACATAGGTAACGCCTGTGAAGGTATAAAAGATGAAGTCAATTCAATTCAGCAAATACATGTTGAGCATTTAGTAGAAGCCAAGCTTATATAAGCCAGTTTCTCAACATCAAAATAATTCATACCCTGGTCCACCAAGGACTCATATCCATGATGACTCAGGCTATAGGAAAATTCTGAAAACAGTACTGATGCAGCATAAGAGTCACAACCATCCTCCTACACATGTTCTAAGAGAAGAGAGAGAGAGAGAGAGGCACATTGCTCTTCTGATAATAATTTTACCTCTTCAAATGTTACACTTTGCATAATCAGAACAAATAAAATCTAATCAACATTTTGTATCTCTGCTGAGTTACCTTCACTATTGAGTAGCATGATACTTCACTGCTTTCTGCCAAAAGGGACTACATAAGTGGTTGTCAGCTGAGGCTGAAAAGGGGGAGAGTTGCGCGTGACCAGTAAAGGGACTTATCAGGGCCGAGTCTTCTACAAGGGTAGAAATGAAGGGGGAGAAATCGTTGCCTTCTGTTTTGCCTCAGTGCTCCCTCAACCTCCTAAGTACACATTGTGCACTGATGGCACGAAAGCAGTAGGGGCATAGATGGCAAGAAAGGGCCAGATCAATGCCTATCTGTGTCTCTTGGGCCAGTGCCATACATGTGATATGGAATCTGGAAACTTCCTGGCTCCTTTTATAACCCAGCAGAATAGTGTGGTGCCCAATCTAAATACTCAAGAAAATGGGAATTAGATATGCTTGAAATTGTCCAACTCTATGACAGATGGATTTCTAAATTCACAGAGACAATGGAATTGTTACATCTTAATATACCTTCCACTTGAACATCGACTACGGTATTCTTTTCTGGTCCTATATTATACGTTGTTTCTTTAAAATTAGTCATTTTTAATATGCAGCATTATGCACACAGATGTTAATTAATTAATTTGTTTGAAAAGTTCTGCTTCTAGCCTAGAACTTCTTCCTTCATATTTCCCTACATCAGAATGGCCAATACTTCCTCTGTATGCTGATTATCTGCCTTCCCCAACCATGGCAGGCTTTACAATTTAATTTTCTCATGCATTCATATGGAGTCTCAAAATCCTTCTCCACACAGCTCTACTCCAGCCCCATGATCCATCAGAGTTGTCCTGGGAGATTTAAAAAAACCGTCCTTGACATAGATGGTTGCAGACACCATAATTTGAAGTCCATCCCTTACATTCTTGTTGGTGTTGTGTACTCAGTGGCTTGTGGCTGGATCTGTGTGAAATCGTTTCTTCTTTAATGATGCTTTTCTGCTTTTGACCTTATATCTTTTGTTAAGTTTTTTGTACTTTTTTTGTTTTGTTCTGCCTTAACCAGAGTATGAATCAAATGTAGCTCAGTATTCATAACTTCCCATTGCTCTTCCCTCACTCATTTCAGAGTAAGTCTTTACCTCTGTTATTACAATACCAAGAATTAGTCACTTCAATTTTCATTGTGTGGACTATGGGGCCTGGAACCAGACAGCTTGTTTTATATGGCCTTCCGTTGGTTTTTGTGTTCAGATACAAAATGGAGATACTTAGGGGATCAGCCTCCTACACGTGCTATGACGATTCAGTGAGTTAACACAAGCGAAGGACTTAGAACAGTGCCTACCACGTGATACGTGTCTGATACATGTTAGTTGCCGGCAGTTCCGGTCATACTGGTCATCGCTGTTGATCCTGGCTAGATGGATTTACTCTTTTTTACCTGCACATTCTCAATATATAAGATCTGATCTCTTACTTAATCAACTTTTACTCACAAAGGCTCACACTTCTGTAAGAAGGGACTAACAACAATAATAGCAAAAGAACCAAGTTCTAAACTCACCTGCTTCCTCGAAGCCATATCTCTTTGAAAGTGTTCTCACGTGGTCCTCAGAGTCTTCAAGGAGAGTCTTTCCAGGCTTCCCTGCCGCACTGTCATGCCCTGTCTCCCACCAAGCATTGCAGTCTTTGCTGTTGCTCTGCTCAGCCCTGCAGTCAAATTCTATTGCTGTCCAATCGATCTTTCTGTGATTATAGGAATGCTTTATGTTTACACTCTTCAGTACAGGAGCCACTAGCTGAAAGTGGCTACAGAGTACAAATGTGGCTCGTCTGACTGAGGACCTACATGTCTTATATTATTTACTTTTAATCACTTTAAATGTAAATAGCCACATATTGCTAACGGCCATTGAATTGGACAGCAGTAGGGCCTACACCGATCAGAGTCACGCCACGCTCTGCATGGATGGGAGGGAGATATCCACGTTCCTACATTGGGATCACTTAGCCATTTGGATGCTTAAACAGTCCTATGTGTGCTCCATGCCTCACAGAGCCCTCTTTGAGAAGATCTTCAGTTTCTGTCTTCAGCTCCTCATTCTCTAGGTCACAGATACTAGCCAGGTTGGGGAGGGACACAAAGGAGACATTTAAATTATGTTTCTGCATCTACCTCTCTATCTACCTTCACACCTCCAACCCAGTGCCCTCTTTCTAATTTCTTTTCTTCCACATTCCATTTTTCAAATCAATTTATGCACATCAACTTCCCTGATGGTACACAGCAACCTGATAGCTGTTGCACACATGCATTAATCCAAATATTGTGTACATGGCATAACAAAAATTTAGTATGTCCTGCGTTCAAAGCTATTAGCATCAAGGAAAAGTGAAATAGAAACTTCTCTATTTCTTCTCCCCTCTTCTCTAATCTCACCTCCATTGTCTACCAAGATCCAGGAAATTCTCCCAACATGCAAGGATTCAACAAGCCCATGATGCACTTCTTTCCTCTTTACACTTCCAGTCATCCTCAATATCGGAATTACTTGAAAAACGCAAATTTATAGCCCTGAAATTCTCTTGCTACACAGTTCCTCAGTGTTAACAACCTTCTTTCCATTCCTCCTTTATACACATAGGCGTGGCCATACCCCGCCTTCCACATAAGTGGGAGTTAATCCACCTACAAGCTCTTAAACCCAGAAACACTCTTTCCTGAGCAGCTGTTATCTTTCACCTACCCTCACTTTGTTTTATGACATGCAAACCTGGATTATAATTGCTTGTATTTCTTGCTTCTCTTCTTTAATATATTGTAAATTTCTTGAGAGAAAAATAACCGTTTGTTTTCTATTTACCTTCAATGCCTTATGCATGCGAAGTGACATTTCGCTGTGCGTGGAATAAATAACTGTGTTGGATAAATGTATAAAGATATCTTCCTATATTCCTTGGATGCTGTCCTGGGGCTCATTTGCATGATTTGTCCCTAACAAAACACCCTGCACCTAGTTTTCATAAAATAAATCTATGCCGTTTGATCATGGACCTGCACTTTACCAGTGATGTTTTTGTTGTGGTGGTGGTTTTGTGGTTTTCTTTTTTTCTTTTTTTTTTTTTTTTTTTTGNAAGAGAGACTCTTCCCAGCATTGTTGTGAAGTGATAATAATGAAAAGCACCTAGTACAGAAGTACAGCTGTTATTCACCGTATCCCTCCTCAAAAATTTGACTACATTGAATATATTTTAATAAACCAGGGATTACTTTTCTCCTCACATATTGAGAAAGTAAACTTTTTTTTTATAATGCCTAGTTTTTATGAGAATGTAAGGAAACAGGCGTGTTCTTATAAATGCTGGTAAGAGTGTAAATTTGTGTCAATTCATTCGGTAATAGAGAAAGGAAGGGAAGGAAAAGGAAAAGAGGAGAGCAGGGAAATGAGCAAGGAAAGAAAAAGGAGATGAGAGAAGGAAGAGAGAAATGAAAAGAGATTGGTGGGGGTGGGAGAGACAGGCAGAGAGAAGGAAAAGGCACATTGAGGTAGATAGTAAGTGTAGCAAGAGGAAACGGAGAAGGGAGAAGGAGACTTAATTCCACAGGTAAGAGTAACACTTCCAGATGCAGAAGAGAGGGGGCACCGGAGGCTTGAGCCCCACACCAGCCAGTGCTCGCACTGCTTCTGCCTTCCCCGCCCTCCTGTGTGCTGCCCCTCTGCTCTGCTCTTTCCCTCACCGTCACCATCTGACCCTGATCCCGAAGAGGGGCGCACAGGCATCCACTCCAACAAAACCTTCTGGCCTTGGGCTTTGTTTTTCTCGGCCACACTGAGTATTTCTCATAATCTTTTGATGGTTGCATGTGAACATAGGATCAATAGGAATTTGATAGCTGACTTCATGAACATCAGAAAAAAAAACGACAACAGAAATAATGTATAGTATTTTCTCATTCATTCCACAGAGCAGCTCCTGTGCCGGTGTGATGTGATTTATAAGAAATACGTGTTTTGTCTTTGTCCCTGTTTCTGGCACAGAGCTCCTGAAACCCTAATTTCCTAAGTGGGGGGCATCTTTTGTTATTTTAATGAGGTGACTTTTGCTGGTATCTAAGGATGAGGGCTGGTTGCCAGTGGAGCCTACCAGTACAATTAGGGGGCTGGCTTTCAGTCCTGCCGCAGACCTCTGGGCAGGGGCCAGGACATGGAGGTTGAATCAGTTGCCCAAGGCCAGTGATCTAACCAGCCATGCCTATGTCATGAAGACCCCAGAAAAGCCCAAAAGGACAGGGTTTTGGGGGCCTCCAAGTTGGTGAACAGGTAAGATTTGGGGAGAGTGGAATGCTTAGAGGGCGTGGGAGCTCCCCACCCTCTCCCCATGCCTTGCTCTATGCATCTTGTCCATCTGGATATTCCTAGGTTGATTTTTTTTTTCATAAGGAAAACTGATACTCTAATAAGTAAAATTTTTCTCTGGGTTCTGGGAGCCGTTCCAGTAAATTACTCAAACCCAAAGAGGAGGTCATGAGAACCCCTGATTTATAGTCAGTTGGTCAGAAGCACAGGTGGCCAGCTGGACTTGTGAATTGTGTCTGAGGTCTAAGGAGGGAGCTGTGGAAACTTTTAGTCCCAGCCAGCCAGTCAGTCAGTCAGAGGCATGGGTGGGCTCACACGGGCATCTAAAGGGTGTGGGTGGGGGCAGTCTTATGGCACCAAACCCTATAGAACCTGAAGCTATCTTGGTAGATAGTGTCAGAATTGGGTTGAATTGTTAGAGACATCCTAATGGTGGCCAAGAATTGCTTGTTGCCGGTGTGGGGAATTTCCCCCTCCTCAACACACACACACACACACACACACCCCAGTATTGGTACCAGAATCTGTCTAATAGGAAATGCTGGCTGACCCCATTTCTGCCACTATCTAGACATGTCGCTTTGGCTCACTTTGCCCTCCCTGCCTCAGTTTTCTTTCTTTCAGATGGAAGAATCAGTAGTTTTAGTTTGACATCTGAATTTCCCAGAACCTGGTGAGTTCTATGGCTCTTCAGTTAGAGACTGACATCAGTTATGTCTCACAGAAGGTCAGGAAGCATCCAGTAGACAGAGCTCGGCACAGTGGCTCTGCTTTTTTACATTCCATGTGTGACTTCCACTGAAGAAGAGTCTGCATCTCTAACCCCCGTATACTTAGTGGTGACATGCCTCTGTCCCATCAGCCAGAGCACACACTCCTAATCCTGCCTGCCTCCTTGCACCAGCTATGTTATCTGTGGCCTATCCTTCACTCACGTCCAGCTCTCTCCAGCTCATGGGTATTAGTGAGTTCACTTTGACTAAACAATTATAAGCTTCACTGGTGGAGAACTTACCCCTAAAGGACAACCTCCTGCCTCTTGAGCTCCCCCTTCCCAGCCTTGTTGTTTGCAATCTCACTGAGTATGTTCTTGGGTGTTTTTGCCCAGGCTGCTCCCCTCCTTCATCAGTTGCTTCTATGGCCATCTGAGGTCATCCTTCAGATCTGCCTTCCAGAATGTGACACTCTCAGTGCTTGAGAAGCTAACCTTGGAGGAGCCAAAGTGGAATTACACCCCCCACGACACTGAGTGTGTGGAGTCCTAAGATAATTCTTGCAGAAGAGAAGTTATTACTCTGTTCCATCCTGTGATGCCTTTTGTCCTCTGTAACTAAAACTGTAATTCCTCTCATTCTCAGGCCTTTCCCTCCTAGGATTACTTTGTCCATTCTATGCCTGCCTTCATCTCCTTCTCTTCAGACTCAGACACAAATCATATGACGATGATGGCATGATACCAATTTCTGAGTTAGTGTGGGTTTTCCCACTCACCCCATCTTTCATCAGGATGAGAGTATAGACCTTTGCTCCATAGCCCTTTCTTCCCAGGGGATTCCTCATGTGAAAAGAGTGGACTTGGGCATCTCAGTTCATCAGACTTTTCAAATATTTCCAAGCTCACATGAAAACTAGAAATGCCTAAATCTGATTGTATCCTGGGGATGAGCTCACAGATTCCCATCCTCTTTACAAGTTGGTGAAAGGTGAGTTTGACAGTGAGTTTGAGATATGACTCAATGCATATACTTTAAAACTTAATTTATTATTTTTTTTTTTGAGAGAGAGAGAGACAGAAAGGATGAGCAGGGGAGAGAGACAATCTTAACCAGGCTCCATGCTTAGCACAGAGCCTGCCAGAGGGCTCAGTCTTACAACCCTGGGGTCATGACCAGAGCTGAAACCAAGAGTTGGACATTCAACCAACTGAGCCACCCAGGTGCCCCAAAATGTAAAATTTTTATGGAAGAAATAGACAAAGTGAATATAAGTTGAGGAGGTAGGCAAAGGATGGAGAAGTTTGGGAGAGTATGTATATGTATATGCACACATATACATATATAAAATACATATCTACACTCTATATAAAATCCTATGTCTCTGTGTGTGTGTGTGAGTGTGTGTGTGTATAAAATCAGTGACCTATGTCCGATGTGAACATTTCTACTTACTGACCCACCAAGGGGATGAATTTAGAGCACCAAAATAAGAAAGTATAAGAAAGCAAGAGCTTACTATAACAGGAAAGTTAAAGTCTGAACCAAGGCCCCCAAAGAATCATAAGAAAGAAAAACAAGCAAGTTAATCATGTCCCTAGCTTCCCATTGGCTATTAAAAGGCTTTAGACCCACTTTTGCTGTTTCCCTGAAGCAAACATACTGATGTACACTTTGTGCATATTAAACCATTTCCTGGGTTTATTGTTTCTCCCAGGATGATCTCATTTTTAATATTGTATGTGGTTTTGAGAACAGAATTAATTGTGTTAAATTGTTAAATTTAAATTTTATTGTGAAATACGTAAGAAACATGAATACATACATTCTACATACAGTTTATGGGTGTGTACATGTATGCAGATCAAAACTCTTATTTTTAGGATTGGGTAAACAAAGCATGTTAACTTAGCAGAGGACTATATATCAAAACCAAAATAACTTTTACAGAATGCTTATCATTATTATCAAACTGCCTAGGTGCTTAGAATTGTGCTCTGCAAACAACTAAAATGATTTCACATCGTCTAAAAACAAAAAGTATATTTTCAGGAACGAGTGCGTATGAGAAGAGATGAGAATGGAAAAGCAAAATATGAAAGGAAGGAGGTACATTTCTAGAAACACTGATACTTACATCCACATGTAAATTTATTATAATATTTTAGAAATGCAAGTATAAGGAGAGCCCAAAGAATTCCAGCCTCAGTCTTCCAAGTACAATTGGTCAAACACAGGTTTCTGGAAGGTTCTAGCAAGCAATCAGGTCAGGATGTCTACATCAATGTTTTGGAAAATAGGAGACAAGACCCTCATTGAGTCATGAAATCAGTGTAATATATTAGAAGGGTTTTTTCATGGAACAGAACAAAACAAAATAGAAAAGACTAGAAACATGAAACAGGAAAGATAATGTCAGTGTATCATCCGAGGCAAGCCTGCTATTTCAAGAAACCTTGTTTTAGATGTGTATGTACATGGAGATGGATAGAAGATACATTTTGTCCTGTGGCTACCTGCCAAATGTTTTGATAGCTTCCACCTTTTACAGTATTAGTGAAAAATCATTTGCATAACACCAATAAGGGGATGTTCTACTTTGGAAGTGCTGCAAATGGTGACCTTTCTGCCAGTACAAATGACAAAGCACTCCACAAATAAAACCCTGCGGTCGCAATAATCAACATGAAGTGATGATGTGGGGGAAGAAAAGGAGGGGAGGCAAGAGCCATGGGGAGTGGTTGGCCGTGATAAAGAGCCACTTCAATCTATCAAAGAAAAAAAATGTAGCTATTCGATTAGTTCCTGCCCACAACCAGTGGTTTATTCTCCATTTCCGCATCCCCTACACCCCCGCCCTTTTTGAGTTTTTTTTTTCAAATATGTGAGTTCTTGGACAATACAGATTTTGACATTTCTCATAATATAGAATGGCTCAAAAATCATTACAATCAACAATCATTACAATCAACGGGGTGAAATGGCTGGAAGATGTTTAAATGCCTTTAGTGCCAGCTTGCTCACTGAAGCAGACCTCAGACCATCTCTTGTCACTGATTAGGCCATCACTTAATGCATTTCCAGCAATGTAGCTGGGGCTCTGATTTCCGAGGAAAAGGGAGAAAAGGAGGGGGAGGAAAAAGTTGAATGTTTTCATATGAACTGAGAGGTTTCCCTCCATCTTTCTGTGGTCTGTAACTTCACACCATCAGTATCTCCCTTCCAATTACACTGACAAGAAATTATTTTGGATTCTACTTTAGGGCAAGTTTCTTTTGACGTGTGTTTGGGTTCTCAGTCACAAGGGAGCATTAAGAGTGAGGTTTCCCCACCATTGTAGCATTTAGATAATTTATTAGGGAAATGAGCTGTCTGCTCATCGCAAAGAAGGTCAGTAGAGACCATGCCGTATAATGGAGAGAATCCTAGACTGAGAGTCAGTTCACATGAGACTCTCCCCCAGTCGCTAAATGGCAAAATAAAATGGAATCATTCCTGTACCTCTCTGGATTTAGTTCCCTTGTCAACAAGTATGAGTACTTAGACTAAATGCTATCAGAGATTCTTTTCAACTGAAAACTCCTATAATTTCTTTCTAAAGCCGTGGAACAAATACAAAAATGCTCACCGAACAATCCATTTCTCCAAATTTTCCAACCTCCTTTGGACTCAGATTGGAGCTACATATTAGTTCCAGCCAATGGGTTGTAAGCAGAAAAGAGGTATGTCACTTTTAGGCTTAGATACCTAAAAACAGGTTTGATTTAATATTGCCAGATTTAAGGGGGCTCCTGGGTGGCTCAGTCAGTTAAGCGTCCAACTCTTGATCTCGGCTCAGGTCATGATCTCGCGGTTTCATGAGTTTGAGACTCACATCCAGCTCAGCCTGACAGTGTAAAGCCTACTTAAGATTCTCTCTCCCTCTCTCTCTGCCCCTCCCCTGCTTGCACTCTCTTTCTCTTTCTCAAAATAAATAAACTTAAAAAAAAAGATTGCCAGATTTGGCAAATAAAAATATAGGATACCCAATTAAATCTGAATTTTTGGTAAACTCAAACATTTTTAGGTAAGCATGTGCCATGCATTATTTGGGACAAACTTACACTGAAAAGGTTATTCATTGCTTATCTGAAATTGAGAAGTAACTGGGTGCCCTATTATGTCTGATAATTCTAGTTTAATATTTAAGAATCTCTCATTGCCTACTGAATCTGTACTACCCTTGTTGACCTACAATCATCACTAGTTGTAGGAAGATGGGATTCCTGGAAAGCTCAGTAAAGTTAATTGCCTTAGAGAGTCCTACAAACAGCATCAGAATTTGAGGAAAAAAAAAGATGACTTTTTTGGATTAAGTCCTTGCAATTTCAAGATGTATTTTTTTACAGCTTTATTTAGATATCATTGGCATATAACATTGTATCAGTTTTAGGTGTACAACCTGTTAAACTAAAAACTTACATATTACAAAATGATTACCACCATAGCATTAGCTGACACTGCCACCACATCACATAATATCATTTCTTTTTTGTGGTGAGAATATTTAAGATCTACTCTCTTAGAAACTTTCAAGTATGTAATATAGTAATATTAGTATTATTATTATTTTATTATTATTATTGAGAAAGCACAAGTACGGGAGGAGCAGAGGGAAAGAGAGAGAGACAGAGACTTTTTAAAAATTAAAAATTTGAGAAGG
>NW_027529428.1:7690566-7726773 GCF_008692635.1 Crocuta crocuta
TTCAGAGAGGGGCAGAGAAGGGAGGGAGGGAGGGGGTGAGAAAGAGAGAGAGAGAGAGAGAGAGAAAAGCTCAAGCAGGCTCCGTGCTTGGTGCAGAGCCTGATGGAGGGCTCCATCTCATGACTGTGATATCAGGACCTGAGCCGACATCAAGAGTCAGATGCTTAACTGGCTGAGCCACCCAGGTGCCCCTGTAATACAGTATTATTAAGTATAATCACCAAGCTGTACATTACATCCCAAGAACTTGTCTTATCACTGGAAGTTTATACTCTTTCACCAACATCTCCCCATTTCCCTCACCCTCCAGCCCCTGGTAACACCGTTCTGCTCTTTGTTGCTATTAGTTCAGTCCTTTTAGATTCCACATGTAAGCGATATAATATAGTATTTCTCTTTCTCTATCTGGCTTCTCTCACTTGGCCTAATACCCTCGAGGTCCATGATCTTGCAAATGGCAGGATTTCCTTCTTTCTCATGGCTGAAGAATATTCCTTTGGATACACAGACTTTATCCATTCATGGACATTTAGGTTGTTTCCCTATTGTGGCTATTGTGAATAATGCTAAAACAGACATGGGAGAGCAGATATCTCTTCAAGATCCTGGTTTTGTTTACTTGGGTATACAGCCAGAAGTGGATCATTCAGTACTTCAATTTTTTAATTTCTTGAGGAACCTCCATACTGTTTTCCACAGTTGCTACACCAATTTACAATCTCCTGCTAACAGAGGTTTCTTTTTCTCCACAATCTCACTGATAATTGTTATCCCATGTTTCTTCGGTAGTAGCCATTCTAACCGGTGTGAGGTGGCATCTCATTTTAGTGCTAACACTACAGGAAGTTATTTTCCCCCCAGATAATTTTCTGTTCCAAGAAAGGGTCTGACATTCCAAATAATCTAAATTGACTTGCCATAGGATGTTCCTATGAATGTTCAAACCATAGAATGTTCCAGTTTATTACACGAGAGATTCATATTTTAATCATCTCTGTCTCTCTAGAATAGAGTTGGAGAACTCACATGTCTTCAGGAGAGAATATGTGAATGAGCAAAGTGTTCCAGGAGTTAGAGGCAGTAGGTAGAGCAGGACTGGATGGGGTATGCTCGGAACCAAGGACAGGCATGTGCCTCTTTTCCAATTAAGTAGCCAGTGGGAATATAAGCCCAGTGTTGCCAAAGATTCCTGTTATTCAATGGAAGCCAGAAATTCAAGGGTAATAGTGTGTAAAATCAGCTATATCATATATTGAGAATATATTTGCTTAAGTACTGACCCATGATACTAAATAAAATATGCTTACAAACTAATAGTTGCAACCCCTTGTTAGTTGTTTAAAAAAACAGAATAATTCTAGGAAAACCGTATGATTCAAGAGAGGGAGCAAAATTAAGAAAACAAAACACAACTATGTAAGATGCTACCAGGGAAGGGTTCTTCAAAGACATGCTTTTAAGAAGTAATGATAGTGAGGGGAGCCTGGGTGGCTTAGTCGGTTAAGCGTCCGACTTTCGCTTAGGTCATGATCTCGCGGTTCGTGGGTTCGAGCCCCGCGTCGGGCTCTGTGCTGACTGCCAGCTCAGAGCCTGGAGCCTGTTTCGGTCTGTGACTCCCTCTCTCTCTGACCCTCCCCTGCTCACGCTGTCTCTCTCTCTCTCCTAGAAATAAATAAAACATTTAAAAAAAAAAAAGAAGTAATGATAGTGACGGTGGTCTATGTTCCATTTCTCCTTTGGCTGGAGATAATCAACAATGCATTACTTTAACAGTCCACCCACCCTAATTTTACTTGACAAAATGACTGAGGAAGCTTGTTGGGGGTCGACTGGGGCGTGTGGGAAGACAAAAACTAATGGAAGAAAAAGTTAACCAAGCTCGATTTATCACACCTCCATGTAAGACCAACCATGTTCGTCTTCTTTACTTTCACCTGCGCCCGCCCCTCACCTCTATTCCAGATACACTGACCTGCTTGCTGTCTCTTCGACACAGGAATCCTGGCTCCCTGTGGGGCCTTTCCTCTTGCCTGGAATTGCCTTCCCCAGATACATACATATGGGACCTTCCTCTATTTCCTTCATATTTTTACCTGAAAGCCCCCTGTCAATAGGCCTCTCCTAGCTACATTATCCTCATTTTCATCTGGCCTCTCTACCTCCAAAGGCCCCCAGCCCTGTTACATGTTCCTGTAACACTCAACTGTAAAGCAAGTTAGTAGTCCTTAGAGTCATAATAACACAAGTTTCTTATCTCTTCTCCCCTTTCCAACTCTTTTCCCTTTTAAGCTAGAGATTCAAGTTCCTGGCCTAGGATCCTCAACTTATTTTCTACCCCTTCTGTTAATTGTTCTTTTCTGCTATTGTATCTTTTTAGAATTCCAAGTGTATAATTATTGACTTCAAATATTGATTTTCTTTTTTTAATTACTTTTTTTGATTATTTATTTACTTATTGTGCGGGGGGGGGAGTGGCAATCAGGGTAGGGGCAGAGAGAGAGGGGAGAGAGAGAATACCAACCCTCCACACTGTCAGTGCAGAGCCCCATGCAGGGCTCGATCTCATGAGCCATAAGACCATGACCTGAACCAAAACCAAGAGTCTGAGCCACCCAGGCACCCCTTTCTGCTCAGATTTAAGTGAGGTTTAGGGAAGCATGATTGGATTCTCTGCTTTTTCAGATTTGACTTGTCACCTTGTGGGCATCATTACATGGAGATTTGACTGGTCAGTTTCATTCTAGGCAGCTCAATTCTTGGGATAGTCCATTTCCCACAAAGGAATCTTCCAGTCCCCTGCCTGAGAGGTATAAGCTAAGCTGCCAGGTTCTGAGTCATACATGGAAAGGCAGGTGTCTGATGCCTCACCATTTAGTAGGTGGTTCTTCCTTTATTCTCTGGTTTCAGTTCTGCTTCCTTAGGCTTCTTCTGGGGTTAGATGTTGCCCAATTCTAGAAAAAGGAGGCAGAGATGTGGGAGTCTGGTTGCTACTTAAACTCTCATCCAGTCCAATGTTCTGGATTCACCTTTACCAGAACTCTCAATTCCTGAGCCATGCAAAACTGCTTGATTCTCAGCTGCCTCTCTTGCTACCTTATATCTCCATTTATGTGGTGCTTTCTATCAGACTTCTTTCCATTCACTCCTCTGCCTCACAGCCTTTCTTCCACATCCATCTTTTGAATTTATGGACATTTTAATGACTTTCCTCTTTTTCACTGTGCTTTGTTATTTTAATGACTTTCCTCTTTTTCACTGAGATTTTGAGAAACTGAGATTTGACCCTGAACCTGTAAAACCTCATAGCCTGTCTACTTTACCATGAGAAACTGTTGCCCAGGACGGATTTTGGTGGCAAAAATGAGACCTGTGAAAAAGTGTGGACCAAAAGAACAACCGCTTTGACCCAGAGAACAACCACCTCCTGCTTGGGTAGAATATGGTTTCACACAGACACACAGAAGAAGCTTCAGTGTGTCCGTTGCAGACCTGCAATAATATGGAATACCGTTAAGTCATTGGGAGAAACTGTTTCTGGGGAAGAGAAAGGGAAGGTCATTTTCCCTACAAGTCATGCCTTTCAGGAAGGACCAGCAGAGAAAGTAACCATGGTGGTGATGGGGTTTCCAGAGACAGTCCTATGTAAAGATTGTTGCAGGGGAAAGTGGAGACGAAGAAAAGCGAGGACTTAGGATTAATTTCTTTAGGATGTTGAAAAAAAAAACTCCTGAGATTGCATGAGACTCACACAGTATAGAAGTAACTGTACAGGCAAGTTGGGAGCTCTGAGTTCTGGAATAACTCTTATTTTAACTTGTTTTCCAACTGAGGTGGTTTGGGGCAGGGATCGGATGGAGAGGCTCACTATTATTTTGTTGGCAGCTTTATGCCCACACCATTCCTGGAAAGTTAAAATTATGAGGCAAATGAGATTAAGTGGTATTGAGTTGAATACTGTGTTGTTTTCATGGCAATATATTTAATGTCATAACATATATAAAAAATTTATAGATTTTTTAAAAATGTTTACTCATTTATTTGAAGAAAGAGAGCACATGTGAGTGGGGGAGGAGCAGAGAGAGAGAGAATCCCAAGCAGGCTGGGCACTGCCAGCACAGATGGACTGGATCCCATCAACTGTGAGATCATGACCTGACCTGAAATTAAGAGTCAGATACTTAATCGACAGAGCCACCCAGGCGCCCCTAAAACTTATAGATTTTAAAGATATTTTTCCTTAGGAGGTCAGAAAATAAGCAATTCATTTTTTTAAGTTTATTTATTTATTTTGAGAGAGACAAAGACAGCATGAGCAGGGGAGGGGCAGAGAGAAAGGGAGAGAGAGAATCCTAAGCAGGCTCCCCGCGCTAGCTGCAGAGCCCCGTGCAGAGCTTGAACCCATGAACTGAGAGATCATGACCAAAGCCAAAACCAAGAATTGGATGCTTAACCAACTGAGCCACCCAGGTGCCCTGAAAATAATCAATTAATTTTTAAAAATACAGTAAACTTTGGGCACCTGGCTGGCTCAGTCCGTGGAGCATGCAACTCTTGATCTTGAGATTGTGAGTTTGAGCCCCACATACAGTGTAGAGGTTACTTAAAAATAAAGTCTTTAAAAACTAATAAATAAATACAGTAAACAATAATCTTTATGGCATACAGATTTGCTGAATATCTTAAAGGTAACTAACCCATGAATGGGCAGTGTGGAAACACTTGACTTGCTAACTTCCTGTCTCTGTATATATGTTTGGTTTTCATACATAGTTTCATTTCTACTTTTTTTTTTATGTTTATTTTTGAGAGAGAGAAAGTGAGCTAGTATGAGTGGGGGAGGGGCAGAGAGAGAGACACACACACAGACACATACACACAGAATCTGAAGCAAGCTCCGGGCTCTGAGCTGTCAGCACAGAGCTTGACATGGGCCTCGAACTCATGAGCCCTGAGATCATGACCTGAGTCAAAGTTGGACGCTTAACCAGCTGAGCCACCCAGGCTCCCCATTTCTACTTTCCTTTTGAGGGTATTGTGAGAAGACATATTTTTAAAGTTAAAGATTCAATTCTAAATGCTAACTTCAGCTTCTCTTTTGTTTTAAGGGAGATGTTTTTTTCCCTCCTCCCAGAACAAGGGAAAGCAAGGCGATGTGCAGTTCATTAAGATGAGGGATCTTAGCAGAAATGGTTGCTGGAGACCCTGTTGAAACAGATTGGTTATAGCACCCATGTCTAATAATATCAAGGAAAGCAAAAATATGACAGGCGTCCAACTTGGCAGTGTTTTCCCCAATAAGACCATTTCGTTTTTGGCAGCCAAAAAATAAAGCTTCATCAGATATACTTAAGAAATGATTCACTGCATTCAAACTCCAGATCTCAGTCTCCATCGAGGGACAGAAGAAAGCCAGCGCTCTTACCTAGAGAAACAACATCACAGTAAGGTGTTTCCAAGGCGTTCTTTCTAGTCACAAACACCTATGGACTGAAATTTTCCTGTGTCTTCCATGATAACGAACAACAGCATGAAGACAGATGTTCTCCAAACTGAATTAGGTAGAGATCAATCAATCATTTGACCTGTAAGAGATTTTAGGTGAAAAATGTAAATTCTTAGGTACACCACTACTATAGTGATTAATCAGTGCAGTAGTGCTGTGGAAATTACTACAGATACTATGTTCTTTTTTCTTTTTGAAAAATGGCCAATATTGAAAGGGACATTAACACGCCGCAGAGCACTGATTTAGGAATGTTTCCAACCCCGACCTAGTTAGGTGTTTGGCCCTAGGACTGATACAAAACTTCTCTAGGCTTCAGGTTACCTATCTGCAACATGAAAGAATAAGAAGATCCAACCACAACAATATGCATAAATATTAAATAATATAATATATGAAGTGTTTTGAAAAAGCGATTGGCATATTTAAGATTAAAGGCATTATTTTTACACTGATCTAGACAAACATGCTCCAAGGTCAGTTTGGTACTGTAGTTAAGATCTGGAAATGTCAGATTTTTCCATCTCACAATACTTTTATTAATGTCGTTCATTAAATTTCCACATCTTTCCCCCTGTTTTGCTCTATTTCGTTCCCTATTATCTTCTCTCAAAACCCTGTTAGTCGCCTTGCATTGTCTCCCTACATAGTGGAAGATGTTGGCGGCCTGGGTTTTTTTGTTGTATTTTATTTTCAAAGATGTGTTCTCAGACCTTTTAAATGTGGCTCTGCATCTCTTTTTTGTATTGTCAACTTTTTAAACAGCTTGATTCATTTAGCTGTGCGCGGGCATGTTGTTAGGATGAGACTCTCACAATCCACTTGGGAGAACAAATAAAATCTTGCAGCCTCTGCTGATGCATAATCAATAAGGACCTGGCTGCTAGAGATTTTACTTATCTTATAGCTACCTCTGCAGCATAAATGGAGATTAGAACACTCAAGGATTCTGGGGGTATTCATAAACTTTGCTAAAGGATTTTGGTTTCAGACTTAATGAACCCACCTTGAATGCTTTTATCATTTTTCATCTGCTGGAGATAAATTATCATTCTAAATTCCCTCAAGACATCTGATTTTAGCACCCCGATTTATTCTTAAATTAGTAGGTTCAAATCCTTATCTCATTCCTGTTTCTGAGCAGTGCTTCTGAGAGGAGATAAAAGCATGGAAAGTGTCCTGAGCTGACAGTAGTGAAGGGGACCACAGACTCCTCACTGTATTATTTTGTCTCTTTCATTTAAGAGAAGAGATGGCTCAAATACTAACTGGATTACTTTCCTAGAGCAGACATAACAACGTGTCACAAACTAAGTGACTTCAGCAGCAAAAACTTGTCCTGTCGTTCTGAAGGCAGAAGTCCAAGATCGTGTGTTTGTGGGGCCATGCTCTCCGAAGGCTCCAGGGAAGGATCTGCTCCAGGCACCTCTTCCAGCTCCTGATAGTTCCTCATCTTGTAGCAGAATGACTCTGACCTTCACTTGGCACGCTCCCTATTTGAATATCTGTCTCTGTGTCCAAACTTCCTCTTTATACGGATGCCAGTCATTTTGGATGAGGGGCCCATCCTACTCTGATCTGACCTCATCTGAACTAATCCCATCTGCAAAGACCCTATTTCCAAATAAGTCACACTCTGAGATACTGGGAGTTAGGACTTCACCGTGTCAAACGAAGGGGTGGGGTGGGGGCACAATTCAACCCATAACACAATGGAACACATAGCTTCATTTATGAATCAATTACCTTATTAAGACCTAGTCCATAATAAGAAGTTATTCTCTAGCTCGGTCCCTAGTAAATGAATTTTTAGCAGGGGACTCCCAGGGATTACACTCAGGGTGCTGAGTCATAAAAACAGCTAGAAGGACACAGAGATAACTGTTGACTGTGAGCTGACAAACATAGAAATATCTTTTCTGTCTTTTCAGTGTTGTGGCTGAGGTTTACTGTATGTAATGTTTCGGCAAATCTAAAACACACACAAGCGAAGCATCTAAGATTCTGGCATACAGCACTGATCCCCAAAACAATAACACCTCTGAGTCTGTTTAAAAAGTCAGGCTAGGCTACTTCATGAATGAAGACTTACACTGAGGAATAAAATTGTGAATATATTAACTCTAATTAAGAGAAATTAATCCTCAATTGTTAAATCTTCTGATTCATATTTCATGAATGATGGAACTTGATATACACTTCCATCTCTCACCCAGCCACTCTAAATTCTTGAAACTCACAGGGGTGTGTCCTCACCACTCACAGTGGTGTGCAGAATTTAGTGAAAAGTATGGGTTATGCATTTTTGGTATGCATCTTCTGAAAACTAATGGAACTTTACTTGGGAGACAGTCCCAATAAAGTTCCATTAATATGGAACTTTATAAAGTTATAAAATTCCTTTGAAGGACTACAGTTGTAGGAAATCACGATTCTGTGCTAAAAGAATGCTTAGCACACAGTCATTGCTGGGGGAAAAAAATCTGTCGAATGAATAAAAGTGATTTACCAAGACACTGGTGCTTATCCTATTTTAAATTTTTTTCCTTAAGCATTCTTTCACTATGGACAAAATTTGACCTGGAGACAATGGGAAAAGTGAATAAGGGAGAAGAAAAAGCTGAAGACAGAAGGGTGGGAAAAATGACAAAGAAAAAGAGAGAGGAAGAGAGAGAGGGCATGGAGGGATAAAGAAGAGATTACAATTCCTCAATTGTGTGTGTTACGCCACACTGCTCTTTAAGAAGTCATTCTTATTAAAGTACGCTCACACCCTCAAACAGAACTTGGAATTTGAAATGGCATTCAAAAACTCAACATATCCATTCAATGTAAAATAAATGATTTGTCAAAAGGGGCAAAAAAAAAAAAAAAATCCAGGAGGCTGAGTCACGGCAAGAAGCCTTCAATCCAATTGGCTTATTTTGATTGCATTTGCAAGTACCTGATGAAAATGTGCAAATCAGCCCATCTCAGCATTTCAGGCTTCCTGTTGATTGTGTGACCGAGTTGCCAGGCACATAACACATTTGTTTTACAGCACTGCATGATGAACTCACAGTGTTTTACCTCCAGGACTGAAAGTCCTTAATTTGTTCTTTGAGGAACAGTCTGTTTTCATCAGGAGACACGCTTTCGTTGATCAAGCAATTCTACAGAGAGTGACATTAAAGAAAAAGAATCTGGGGATAAGGGTTAGCAAGGAAGTATCTGCCCAGTGCCCAGGAAAACAGAGCAGCTCTTATTTTCCAATTAAACACATTTATTAATTTTTAAATGAAATTTTCAGAATGTGCCTACATCCAGCACAAAAACAGTCTCCAGGGCGAAGGAAAAAAATGAAACAAAAGCAATGAAAAAAAATGATCAGTGAATCTGTAGTGAGTGCTGTGTTTAAGGGAAGTAATATAAGTGTCAAGGAGTATAAAACGTGTTTAAAATATTGTTTTGGTAAAACACTACTGTCTGCATCAGAATCTATTATCATTTTGCTAAATCTAGCTTGAGTAAGTGGTAGGGTGAGACAAATAGATGTATAATAGGTATTGCTTTTCCAGTTGGTCTAGACTTCCTCTTGGGAAATACATTGATGTATTTATTCAAAGTATGTATTTATGGGGGCGCCTGGGTGGCTTAGTCGGTTAAGCGTCCGACTTTCGCTTAGGTCATGATCTCGCGGTTCGTGGGTTCGAGCCCCGCGTCGGGCTCTGTGCTCACTGCCAGCTCAGAACCTGGAGCCTGTTTCAGAGTCTGTGACTCCCTCTCTCTCTGACCCTCCCCTGCTCACGCTGTCTCTCTCTCTTTCTCTCCTAGAAATAAATAAAAACATTAAAAAAAAAAACAAAAACAAAAAAAAAACAAAGTATGTATTTATGATTTATCTCCTACGCGTTAGCTACCCCCACCCCAACTACCTTCTCCAGACAGGAGACGTAAGGGTAAAATGAAGATACTCTCCCTCCCCATGTGGCACCTGGCCTACGTTCTAGTCTGAGCTCCTCTTAATAAGCCACTGGGGGCAAAAACAAGGTTCTGGGGGCTTGGGTGAGGAAAAACTAAAAGAGATTCATATTGTGCTCATGGCAGGAAACGTGTAGTAATTTAGGGATAAGGGCAAACACAAAAGCAAGTAGAAGGTAAGGGTTTAAAGAGACAAGAGAGGACCAAGAATACGGGGAAAAGCTTACACCTGAGGTAGTGAACATGCCTGGAAAACACTGAAAAAGCAGACTGTCTAATATCCAATTTAAAAATATCTCCTGAGCAGTACTGTGTGTCAGGATCGTTGTCATTACCTGTGAATACTCAGAGTAATCCACCCTACTCCTGGGCTATCCCCAGACAAGGAGACCGGGCATTCAGAAGCGGGAAACTGGAGCCCAGATGTCTAGTATAAACAGTAGGCACAGGGTAACTCTGGGCGATCTTGGGTAGGTCAGGACTGAAGAGGAAACCCTGAGCAGATTCTTAAAGGACACAGTGGGGCTCCAAATGAAATCCACTACAGAAATCTCTCCTTGTCTCTGTCTCTCTTCATGTGTGTGCGTGAGCACACGTGTGTATGCATTTATTTATCGCATATGAATAATTAACATTAAATAGGAATTTAAGTTTGAATCTCTAATTCAGTAGCCAGCCATCTCTGTTCGGTTTCTTATGCTGTAAAATTGATCCTGCTGGCTGTAAAATTGGTCCTCACTTCACAGAGCCTCCGTGTTGTCATCTGTACAATAGGTTTCTCTTTCTATTCTGCAGGACATTTCTGAAAAACAGATTCAAGAATACACGCTAAAGCAATTTGTAGATGATAGCAATGACTTTGTATTTGCACAGCTCGGAACTCTTTCTAAAGCTTTTTGCCCTGGATCCTCGGTCTTTCTGTTCACAATCACCCTGCAAGCTAGATCTTCACGATCCTACTGAAAAGACAATAAACATGGTTCAGAGAGGCTAACTGAGTATCTCAAAGTCACACAGCAAGTAAATGGCAGAGGCCACTTTCTACCTCAACAGCAGTCCTTTTCCATAGCCTCCACTTCTTTCAGCTGTTTAATGGGACATCAGATAATCTGCAGTAGCGTCAGCGTCACCGGAAGCATCTTGCCTTCTGGTCACAGTGAGCCAGCTCTATACAAATGACCCACTGTCAGATATCTTGCACTATCCAATTTTTCTCTTTAGTTAAAAACAAATATCCAGAGGTATGGAGAAGGTAGACTAAAAAAAAGAAACTGGAGAAAACATTGAGTTTTAAAGCAGAGCTCTTATCGTGCTGGGTAATTGCTTTTCATAGTTTTTTTTTTTTTAAGCAGAAATTATAGATCTATAATATGCTAATGAACATTCACACTCACAGCGTGCGCTGTAATGACTCTGGTGGAGAAGCGCGAAGCTTCCATTCGGTTCTGAACAGGCTGCCAAATGATATCATACCTAGTTTCCAGCAATCATAGATTAAACCATATCTGCAGCTACTCCAAAATACACACGCGCACGCACATACCACCACCACCACCACCACTACAAAATAATATTTTAAATTATAATAAAATAGAGATATAATCAGAAAGGAAAAGGAATCTTCACAGCAAAGAGTGAAAGTAAGCCAAAAAATTACACACTTTTAAAGGTTAAACAAATCACAGTAAGTCAGATCTGATGGAAACTTCGTTCTCATCTGAACTTCCTGTCAATCACAATTCTGAGAAATGTCAGAATGTAAGAGACGTAACCTCAGTGAAGAAAAGTTGTAGTGTGGGGCACCTGGGTGGCTCAGTCGGTTAAGCGTCTGACTTCGGCTCAAGTCATGATCTCACAGTTCATGGGTTCAAGCCCCACATCGGGCTCTGTGCTGACAGCTAACTCAGAGCTTAGAGCCTGAAGCCTGATTCAGATTCTGGGTCTCCCTGTCTCTCTGACCCTCCCCTGCTCATGCTGTCTCTGTCTTTCTCTCAAAAAGAAATAAAACATTAAAAAAAAGAAAAGTTGTAGTGTTATTAGACACAGGGTGTGGCTATACAGCTTCTCTCTTTGATGTGGACAGGCTGGAATGTGCGCATGTTTTACATAGTGGGATAGACTACTCAGTCCAGCCCCTGCCACCCACGCCTCCATAATAACATAGTTGCCAACATTTCAGATCTGAGCACATCAGACTTAAATGATTTACGAATCATCTCCCCACATGAATTTGCCAACTGATGGGAGAAAACCCAGTGTCAGGACGTAGCCGATTATTTTTACCATTCCTCTGTCTCTGGCGAGTGACTGCCTATTGCACAGCCATGATTTTTGCAAAGCTGTCACCTCTTCCTTCCTCTGTTTAAGAACTAGTGTAGATTTAGCTCCTTGTCATAATTTGAGTCTATATTGTTAGTGCCTTTCCTCAAGAAGAAGTCCATTCTATTCTCCTACTCCTTCGGAGGACCTCCATGCAACGTTGAGACCATACTCGCCTCAGTACCAAATATATACACCTTATTTACTTCCCCTGTTTATGGCAGTTTTGTCTAAGTATGTCCAGATATACAAATGAATGTATATGTGTGTCTTCATTTGGGTTCTTCCAGAACCCAGTAAGGATTTGAAAGGAGGCTATTTGGAACATAATCCAAATAAACAGTAATGAACAGACAGTGATAAGTTGTGTTAATTCTCCTATACTTTCATACTGCTCTGCAAGCAGGTAGACCTAGCTCTAGGTGTCATAAAATCCATTGGGCAAAGAGAAGCAGATCATGGCATTTAGAACTCAGAACTCCATGCATTACATGGTAAAACCCTAGGGAATATAATGAGACATCAGCATCATTTGCAAGAGGATTGATACAATACAAATGGGATAATAGTAGAATCCACATCATCAGGATGCTCGTAGGATGAAATGTATACATATGTGTAAACCACATAGGGTCTATGCATGATAAGTATTCGGTAGGCATTATTAGGTTATACTCATAATTAATAAGATGGTCATGATATATATTGTACCGGTTTGTTGTGTATGCATTTTTGTTTTCTTAGTAATCACTCACTTTGGAGATTTTTTATGTATCCCTTGTCTGTTCCAGAAGTTATTTTAATGCCATATTAATAAATAATATGTAAAAAACTAACATATAGAAAACAGACATTCGGAATGATAGCAGGGATTAGTGAAGACTAAAAATAGCTATCACAATGACCTGCACATTTGTTGTGACTGGCTAGACATTTGTTTACAAGTTAGTTAAAAGACAACATAAAACAGCAACACTGCAAGCCAAAACTAGCTTCTTATTTAATCGGGGTGAAAATGCTAATAAGAGAACTGGGAACCTTTTCTCAAGTCAAGGGGCCTGAGTATTTGAAGGTCCAAGGACAACATAAGAAAAATCTGGACTGCATTTTCTGTAAAACTTCTATTCTGTCACCAGGAATATAGAACCCTTCAACATATGATATGGTTGCCATTTATACAGACATGTAATGTGTACATAGCCACGTGAGATTTCTCCTGCTTCCGAAATCCTGAATAACTTCAGTCTGCAGAAAGTAGACTTGTTCTTACAGACTCCGACAGCCCCTAGAAAGCAGGTTAGTGGTTCTCAAACTTTCTTGGTTCATGACACCCTTACTCTTTAGTAATACTTCATGGGCACCAAGGCCAGAATTAAGACCTCACAATTCCATTTATTAAGGGGTTAGTTCCAAGAAATTGGAAAAGTAGTTATGCTTCTAGCAATATTAGTAACTGTTAAAATATAGTTGATCCTTCAACAACACAGGAGTTGGGGGGCACTGACCTCCTCACAGTCAAAACTCTGTGTATAACTTTTGACTCCCCAGAAACTTAACTACTAATAGTCTGCTGTTAACCAGAAGCCTTACCAATAACATAGTCTATTAACACATGTTTTGCATGGCATATGTGTACTGTATTCTTATAATGAAGAAGCTAGATAAAAGAAAATGTTATCAAGAAAATCATAAGGAAGAGAAACTACATTTTTAGCACTGGGCTGTCTTTAGGGGAAAAACTCTAGGCATAAGTGGGCCTGCACAGTTCAAATCATGTTGTTCAAGTCAAAGGTCAACTGTAATAATAATTAATAATAATAATATACACAAATGTAAAGAAAAATCATAATTCATTTATTTCTTAAATAATACTGACAATGGGATGTGTTTTTCTGTTGGGCTCTGCCTGCTAACCCTACTTCCAACTTCCAACACTTGCATTCCTTCCACTGAAAAGAATCTCTGGCCTCAGAGCGCGTGTTTCTCATGTGCAATGGCAGGTGAGATACGAGAAGGAATGAACATCTTCCAAGGGCATTCCCAACCAAGCAGTAAGAGTCACTACAAAAATACCCCAGCTGCCTTGGCCATGAGGGGCATAACTCTGAGGTGTTTGCATTAGATTATCTCCCAGAACGCCTCATTGGGGTTAAGCTCCCATTACCCACAGTGGGAGTTGGCTTGATAATGTTCCCTTGTATTGGCTACCTTCCCTACTCTAACTTTCCTACTTCCTCCTTCTAGTGTTGCCTGGATAACCTCCTAAGCAGTATACTTGTGTACTCGAACCCTTGTCTCAAGATCTTCTCCTTGAGAAAATCAAACTAAGACAAGTGAATTAATGATTCATCAGCCATACACCATGTACCAGCTATTCTTTCCTTGTAAAGTTTCTTGTTTCTTTCCTTTCTCTTATCCCAGATGCTAACTTGGAGTGATATTTATGACAGGCACAGAGCTAACCAGTATATTCTTTTGGTGCCTAATCACACTATAGTTCGTTCAACTGAAATGCATCAAGCCCCGAGGTTTCATACGCTGTGTTTAGTGCTGGAAATACCAATAGAAATCAATATAAATAAGACATGTAATTTTTGCTTTCAAAAATTCAGACTCTCAGGAGTAGAAAGACTTATGAACTGGTGACTATTAACATGCAGTAAGTGCTTGAAAGCCCTCAATAAATAGTTCCCATATAGTTGAATGTAAAGGCATCTCTCTAGCCCCCATAACCGACTTTCTTTTTTTCATTCTGTTATCTCTTTATACAATATCATCAGAAAAGAGAAAGAGCGGTGGGTGTAGGTCATAAGTCACATGTTAAGACAATGCCTCTTTGTCATCTCTGCAGTAAAAGTAGGGTCTATTTGGTCCACTTGTTTCAAATAATGCATTGTAAGAACAGGATTATGAGTCTCACCTTGTGCAGACATATGGGAAAGAAAGCATGAAAGAATTAACACAAATTCATCACCACTGCTAAGGAAACAGCTTAAAATTATTAGTCATGGCAGGATAATAACATCATGTTTATTAGTAAAAGAGACTTATGAAAAGAATCATGTGGGAATCTTCCTCTTTACCCAACTCATCAATAATGAATGTCTCTTGTGAAAGTCCTGTTTAGCAATCAAGGATCAGGAAAGTGCTACCAAGAGGTCCATGTGTATTAAGTTGAGTAGTCCCTTGCTGGATTAGCCATGACTTTTCATATGGAATTAAGTTAAATTACTGGATAGATAGATATTTAAATAATTAGATAGATAGATGATAGATAGATAGGCAGACAGACAGACACAGAGGTATATATTGAAGGATATAATGAATTCAAAACTCCTTGCCCACCATCAACAACAAAACATAAAATTACTTAAAATAGTTAGGCATTATTTCTAATTTAACTGTATTTTCTGTCAAAGGTTTAGAGTCAGTATCATTAGGAGAGTAGAAAGAAAATAATTCTATTTTCCCACATGATGTTATAAAGTGATTTATGATGTGACCGTCGATCACAGCTAGTGGTCACAATTTGAACACCTCAAGTGTCAGGAGCTTGGTGAAAGGAAGCAGCCACGGTGGCTGCCAGTATGATGGGTTGAAGAGAATGTTTCCCTTGAAAGATTTAGGGCTCTGTTGATCAGATAAAGCCTATAATTTGTGCCCCCAGAGTTAAGTGTTGAAGGAAAGGAGATAAAAAATTCAACTAACGGGTTCCTCAAATGAATCCCTGATAAGGAGATAGTGTGTTTATATGGTTATGATTGCCATGTGGCTACGGGAGCCCTCTCTTGATGAGTGACATGAAAAACAGAAACCTCTTCATTGCCCTCCCCTTTCATTCACCTTCAGATAGCAAGAAAATTGAGTTATATACACAGACGTGTGCACATTATCATGCACGCCCACACGTGCATGCACACACACACACACACACACACACACAAATAGGCAAGAATATTATAAACCCCTGTACAAAGTCAGACATGGTAACTACCTTCCTGAAAAATTTCAAAGGCAGCTACTGGTTAAACACAGGGAATTGATAAGTTAAGGTGAAATTTGTAGTATAATATATTCAGCTCCTATGCATCATTGCCCAAGACAGAAGAACAGGAATCATTTCAGAAAAGTACACTTTACTTTTTTTCTTTATTATTTGTAATGGCCTTTTGGAAAACAGTGACAAAGTAACTGTCCCTGTCATCCCTTTGTTAGACTCAATGCATAGAACTCATAAACATTATACATGTTCTGTTTTGCAGTATTTTCTGGTTGCATTTCTAAACAGAAAGAAACTTAGGGTTTTATGTTTGTATAATTTAAGGGATTTTAAGTGTGTTTGGGAAGCGGAGGGAAATAAATAGTCGGTTTTGCAAAACCCCCCTATTTTGAACTAACTGAAAGGGGAGCCGCCTGAATTGATGACTTTGTTGAAGTCAATGCCATCTTTTTCCCTCCTGTATGTTCAGTACCTCACACTAGACTAATAAAATGTTGCCTAGAAGCAGTCATTAGAGAAACTACTTTACCAAATAAGAATGTAAATAAGAATGAGTCACAATTTGTAGAGTATCAATTGTTTTAAGGGAATATTCCAAAGAACAATTTACATAAACCAATTAAAGACAGCCCCCAAAAACTTGTTTACATGATCAAATCAAGCTAAGGGCCCCTATAACTAGAGAGCTAATAGTCCAAAAGTTTGCAAACATTTACATAGCAAGCCTGGCACAAATGTTTCATGACACTATTCCCCAATTGTTCCCCAATTCCGATACGCACCCATTTTACTTATATTGGACAAAGAAGACAGCGCTGGCAATTTTCCATACACAGATACACACACACACACCCATCCTTTGTTGATGGTTAGCACAGAAGAAATAAAACCCTCATGCACATATTGATCCTTCCATCAGGGGCTTCAAGAATACCATAAAGGGTGAAAAGTAGAACATCTTAAAAAAAAATAGAAAAATGAAATCAACATACTGATGACAAATAAATGGCCCCCCGGAACAAAACAAAGCAAAACATAAAGAATAGAAATAGTCCTTTTATCTCCCAGAGAATAATTTTAAATAAGATGCAAAACTCATGCTATCAGAGACCAAACAAAAAACTGTTGCAGTCATACTTGTGGTCAAATGCTGATAAATCGATTCAAGGTAGAGTGGAAATGAGAAGAGAATTAAGACAGCACCTTTAAAAACATGATTCTCTTAATCAAACTAGGAGACCAGACAGCAGGCAAATGCCAAGGAATAAGGGTCTGATGTCTGCCCTTTCCAGGACATTTGCGTTAAAAAGCGATGTAATTTTTAACATGTGAGAGATAACGGTGCCTTACCAAAGAAAACAGTGCATTTAAAGTAGGTAATGAAGAGTTTTCCTTGACAGGCAGGGAAAGCAGACACTGTTACTGGACTGACTCAGGATAATTTGCCACCAAGTCTGTAAAAGATTCTTTTTTAAAAAATCATACAGAAAATAATCGTTTTTCGTTTTCGTTTCTGTCAGTCTCTATTCATCAAGTTATCAATAAGGAAAAGACATGACTTATTTTTGTTATTAAAAGAAACTCTTAAATTTCCTCCACTGACCTCTTCATCCTTTTAATTTGCATTTCGGAGGATCTTATACAGCATCCAAGCCAACATCAAAGATGTAAGAGGTGAAATGATTTGCTAATTCTCCTAAATATTTGGAGACCAGACTTCAGCTAGACTGGGCTCTCCTGATTGTATCTGTAAGAGAACTGAGCAGAGTGAATGTTTTTTTGGTGCAGACACAGAACAATAGCCGAGAAAGACATAGCAGCTCAGAGTTCCATTTTTCCCCCCTCTCATCAGTGTCACAGAATCATCAACTATTTAAGTCTCCTGGTACAAACCACATTACTATAATCAGCCACCCAACACAATGAGTCTTTTACTAAAATGGGGAGAGCCTCAAGAAAGTCTGTTTTAAGACTTTCAGTATAGTTGGTCCTTGGCTTCTCTGCTACGATAGTAAAGGGAAGTCAGTCTTTATTAATGTCAACTCTGATACAATTGCTGGGGACATGGGGACTTCAGTTGTTGCGAGGTGGACTGAATCTACCAATTCTTTTTAAACCAACATTTAACAAAGCTTTCTGAAAATATTACATATGGCATGTATCAACTTATGACATGTGGCCAGTAACAACAGATGTAAATTTAACTTGGGAAATTAGATATGAAAGGCATACCAACTCATTAATAATTTGTATTATTGAACTCTGGAGACAATGCACAGTAATTAGGCGTGACACAGTCAGTGGACAGTTTTGACCACCAGTGCTGCCACGATCAAGGGTACATTGTAGGAATTTACAGGAACAGAGGAGATGGAGATATACTTTCTAAATGTCCCAAGCAACTTGATATTGAAAAGAGCCTTCTTGCATAGATGTCAAGGTTACATAGGAGCAAAGACAATGGTAGCTAGGAAGAGCTGCATTACTGGTGAAAGACATATTTTCATTGGAAAGGCAAGTCCACAGTGGATAGATAGCATTGTTTAAGGAGTAATAATGTCATCTATTAGAATTGGTTATTATATGTGGGCAACAGCCCAGTGGTTGGTAACACAGAGGGGATGCTAGAAGTAACAATTAGAATTTCAAATATTAAGTTTCATCAAGAAACTTAAATTCGACCTGAGACATCACCAAACAAAAGAGTCCATAAGAACACACACACAGATATAGTTACCAAAATGATGTGCTAAAGATAATTATCATTATAATTTTAAAAAGGAATTTGTCAGTAATAAGAGAGGAGTCAAGAAAGGCTATTAGATGAATTACAGTAAGAGCTTGGTCAATTGAATTTCAGTGTAAAAGGATAGAGTGCGTCTAAGTCGTGAGGTAAAAGTAGGGCCAGGTAGGAATGATTCCTCTTTCAGAGGGATTTTGAGTAATTAGATTGGACTGAAGCACTGGGTTCTGGACTGTGAACTTCTTGATGGCCATGCTGAAAATGACATGATACATCAGAACAGTGTTGCCTACTAGAACTTTCTGTGATGAAGGAACTGTCTTTTATTTGCGCTGTCCAATATGGTAGGCCTATGTGGCTATGGGGCATTTGAAATGTGGCTAGTGCAACTGAGAAACTGAATTTTAATTTTATTTAATTCTAATTAATTAAAATTTAAATTTAAGTAGCCACATGAGGCCACTGGTGTCAGTGTTACACGGCACAGCTCTAGGGAGTAGGGAATCACTGTAGGTTTTAAGCAGGGAATGACAAGATAAAAACCATATTTTAGGCAAGTTAATTTGGCAGCAGTGTTTAGGAGAGTTAGGTGGAAAATGAGTAGTTCTCCTGAGATTGTACTGAATTTGTAAATCAATCTGGAAGAACTGACATCTTTAAATATTAGGAGTCCTCTACTCATGAGTATGCTGTATTGCTACCTTTATTTAGGTTTTCTCATTTTTAAACACATCTGAACAGGGTTTATAAGCCTACAGCAACACAGTTCATAAAAACAAAATTACGGAAACAACGCAAATGTTCATCAGCGATATAATGTGTAAGTAAAATCGACGGCATATTCTATTTCAAGGAAAAGGCAAGAGCTATTGCTATACGCAACATAATGAATATATTAGGTAAATGAAGTAAGACACAAAATGATAATCTTAGTATTGCTCCATTCAGAAAAGATACAATAACAGGCAAAACAAAATTGTATTATTTATGTGAATAGTAAATCATAGAGAAACAAAGGAATTATTTATTATGAAAGTCAGGATCATGATTTCTTCTACATGGAAGGGATATAGTAGCAACATGGGCTATTATGAGGACTATTATTAACTGGGTTATTTCTCAGTGTTGGGTGGTTTGTGTTGAAAGGCAGTTTCATTGCACACATTTGGAGATGACTAAAGTCATAGTACCCATACAGGTAAAATTATTTTTTAAAACAAAAACAAGCATTGCCCAAAAGCTTTGCTGGTACTGTCCACAAAACCTCTACGCTATGAACACCCATCAGTTTTCTTTAATATTATTTCCTACAGTGGTGTCAAAGGTCATGCATATTCTGTTTATACACTGAAAATTACAGGGCTTAAGAAAATATGCTACTTATTGGTAACAATTTGTCCTGCTCAACAGTCTTTTATTCTCTTATTTACACTTATTGGCTAGTACTGGAGTTTCCAATATTGATAAGATTCTGAAATTAGGTGAGCTTGCTAAGGCAAACATAATGATAATCACAGAACACCAGATTACTGATTAATAGAAAGCACTTCTCACCTTTCTGCTCCAAAAATAATAATAACAACAATAAGACTTCAAAATAAGTATACATATTTAACAAAAAATTTTTTAAAAAAAAACAAAGAATGGTAATGTGAGTCAGTGTCCAGTATTTTATAAATTTCCAAAGAATTTCACCCATGTGAAAGTAACATTGGCACAGGCCAGCTGGATGGGTTAGGAAATAGTACAGCAAATAAAAGGGGGATTAGGACTTTTAAAGTTATAAAATTTGAGACAATAATCTCAGGGGCAGATAGAAGACTTAAAAGAGAAATCTTGCCTGCATTGTCTGAAGTTTTCCTACACTTCTTATTTAGTTATTCCCTGATTCCTTGAAGTGCTTTTCAGTGTCAGAGAGGAGTGGAGGATTTGGGAATGGGGAAGGGGTGACAAGCTGGGAGGGGGGAGGGGAGGGACAGGCAGAGCATCTTGGGAGTGAGAGAGGATCCTGACGAAATGGAGAGTTATTAGACCCACTATGGAAATAAAATTAAAATATTCTGAAATTCAGAGGCCTGAGCAAACGAAAACCATGGGGAGCTTCTCAGGACCGGAAAGGGGAATGCAGTCTGTAGCAAAACTACAGTGAGAGGCCACAAAATAATTCCTCCTAAATGCTGAGAAATAGGCACACGGGTGGTGTGTGGCTTTGCTTTGTTCTAGATTCCGAATCTGAGTTCATGGTCGACAGAAGCGTCTTTCTCTTCTATCAGTTAACACTGAGCACACATCTACAACATTTAACCCCTTTCTGTAGATATGGCTATGAATGTGTTACACACATCTTTGTACAGTTAAAAATAAACCCCCAAACCAAAATACCTTACCATTGCTTCAAATGATGTTTTCACAACAATCCACATTGTCTCCTGATTAACTTCTCTACCTGCATTAAGAAAGTAAAGTTGTACCTATAAGGACTTCATTGTGTAAAATTTAGGCACCAGAATGATATAGATACACCCCTTTTGAAAGCTTCTCCCCCCCCCACCCCTTCTCCACTAATGGATTTAACATCCTTAAATTGCAATAGGCAGGACAGAAAGGTGATGTTTTGACAAAATGAGCTTTGTTGTTTAGAAGCAGCCCCCAAGGCAGAAGCTCTGAATTGGGGGCCTGATGTGGGTTTCTCCATAATGCAGATAAAACTTCATGATATATTTAAATCCTTTTCCGCAAACATTTCCCTGATTTGTTGCCAAGCTGTCACTGAATTTAGTAATCCAGACAGATTACCATAGGGGTTCTATTTTTAGGGTCCTTCTGTTACTGTGGAGTTGAAGCTGATCGGATTACAGCTATATCCTACCCATGCAAAATGCAACCTGCACTCCACTCCCATAATTACAATGTCAGGCTCATTGCTGGCTACTTCTCTCTGAATTTATTTCGTAGCTCCATTGTGGCCAATCCATTATTAACTCATGAGATGGCGTGTTGTCTTTTAGTTTTGCTCTGTGTCTTTCAGTAGTAGCTCACGTGTGTGTGTGTGTGTGTGTGTGTGTGTGTGTGTGTGTGTTGGGGGGGAAAGGTGGGTGATGGAAAATGCATGCTATGGATCGCAGAGGACATATATAATTTTTCTGACTCTGAAGGCAGAAAAATAGCAACCCAGACGTTACTCTCCTATAAATGACAATATCTCCATCTAGTGGTGAAAATGAGTGTAATAATCATATTATCTTCACTGCCAGTTGAGGGAAGATGCATTTGCAAATTTGTCTCAAAACAGAATTTGATTTTACGAACAGAATATAAACATTTTCCTAAAAAGAAGAGATGTTCACATAACTAAATTGGACCCCTTTTCTGCAGCCTTTGCAAGGGAAAAATACCATTACTTCAGAGAAAGTTTGGACTCCCTAAAAGACTGTCCCTCGATGCTGAGGTGTGCAAGATTTGTCAATAAACTCTTTCATGATTTTTTTATGAAGCATCGGAATGGCAGCTATAAAGTGTAATGAAATAACAAATTGAATTAATATCATTTGGATTTTTGTATTTGGTCTAAGAAGTAAATTTCCTAACAAATTTCTCATCTGACATAAAACTACCTTTCATTAATCTCATAGTATTTACACCCCAGTGAACTAGTATATATTGTACACATATAAGCAAGAAAGTTGTCTCTTTTACTTGAAGAAATAAAGGCTAAAGAAGAATTTCATAAATTGTTGCAATCTTGATCCACAAGTTCTTACGATATAAAACCAATAATTGAAGGCTGCCTTTTACAAATACCATGGATTACATTATTATTTGTTAATGAAAACTCAGGATTGTTTCTGATTAATCTTCCAATTCATATCAAGTTATTTAACTTGTAATAAGAAATTTATTTACATAGGTATTAAAATACAGTCCATCAGAGAACCAAGATGGCAGTGAAGACAGACACTGAACTTGCAGCAGAGCCCCACTAGGTGGCAGCACTCGTGTAGGCACGTTTAAAATCGTGGTCCTAGGATTTAAGACTACTCAAATCTCCACTTTTTTAGTGTGCTACAAGAATTTAGTCTCTTCAGAAGGACTGAGTCCAGTAACCCACTGCAAAAGAGTTGGGCCTTCCAAGTCAGAATCCCAATTGATTATTGCAAAATTGAGGAAGTTCCTTTCCTCAGACTGTAATAACAGAATATACAGAGGAAGATCATAGAGAGATAGGTAGAGAAATAAATACAGATGCGTGGGCATATACACGTATCTATTTCCTAGTTCTCTGTACTGAGCAGCCTAAGTGCAGTCACACAGGTAGCTATGCACCCCTAGTGACCAGGTCCTGGTTCCTAAAATAATTTTGCCTTAAAAGAGCTAGGTCTCGTTGGAATAATGAATGATCCCAGGGCTTGTATAATGGAGCAATATGACCAGAAAATATAGAGGTTCTCAGAGAATAGTGGGGGCATGTCACAGTGACATGAAGGCCAGCCCAAAGAGGCTCCCTCCATTTAACCTCAAATGATATGCACACCAAACTAAAATATGGTATTAACGAATTATAAGATGTCAAAGTTATATGTGCCAAAGATAAACTGAGGAACTATTCCAGCGTAAGGGAGATTAAAGAGACCTGACAACTCAATACAACATGTGATCCTGGATTAAACCTTGGACCAGGTATTTTTGGGGGATGTAATGGTAGCAAGTAGCCCTAAAAGACATTTTTGAGAAAATTGCGAAACATAAATAGATCTACAGATTAGATAGGAAAATCGTATTGATGTTAATTTCCTGATTTTTGAGAATTACATTCTGATTTTGTAAGAAAGTATTCATTTTCCCAGGAAACAACTGCTAAGATGTTTAATGGTAAAGACCGAAAGTTAGTTTCAAATGGATCAAAAAAAGTGTGTGTGTGTGTGTGTGTGTGTGTGTGTGTGTGTGTGTGTGTTTAGAAAAAGAGACAGGACAGAAAATAGATACAATGTTGAAGTTGAGGAATCTGCGTGAAGGGTATATGAAAATCCTTTGTACTATTCTTACAACTTTTCTGTAAGTCTGAACTTTTTCAAAATAAAAAAATTGGAAATTTAGTGTCTAGAAAATAATATTATCACCATTCCTGGCACATACAATTTTCATAAATGTCAAGCTTAGATTTCATGATTTTCACAAAACATTGTGAGTTACTCCCAGCGGGTGTGAGGAACAGAGGTAACATGTCTGTGTCATTCATCACTTATTAACTCACAAGCTAAGAAATAACGTATCTGTATGTTATGTTTAGGCTAAAGAATGCACTTTGAAATGATGCTTGCAAACTTTTTGTTCAAAAATACTGGAATGAGCACAGAAGTTTCTTTTTTTTAAGTTTATTTATTTATTTTGAGGGGGGAGGGACAGAGAGAGAGGAGGGGAGGGAAAGAAATCTAACCAGCTCCGTTCGTTGGTTCTTTCAGTGCAGAGCCTGACACAGGCCTTGGATTCAGGAACTGTGAGATCATAATCTGAGGGGAAATCAATGGTCAGATGCTTAACTGACTGAACCACGCAGGCACCCCTTCCTTCCTTTTTAGAATCTTCCTGAAATAACAGAAACTATACACAAGAAGAAGAAATTACTTACAGTGCTAAAAGCGAGAAAACAGGCCATCAACCAGCCACATAAACCTACATTTTTGTAATATGGAAAGCTGGCAAAATCCTACTGATGGATAAATTAGAGAAAATGAAACAAAAGGTGCACAGCAGAAGGCTGAAAACCAGCCGGAGACCATTTCTGTTCTGTGGAATCACAAAGTGGCCAAGTTCAACCTTGGCAAAGATGGCGATGGAGAGGGGTCAGAGGCTGTCCTCAGAGTAATTAGTAAAAGGCTGAATATAGAACAGCTGAGTTTTTGTATTTACAGCTGGCTGGGCTATATACCCCCAAGAAATGCCACAAAAGGAGAAGATAATCATGTGGATACACCCTTCTCCAGCTCCCTCTTGGGGTGCAAATGAGTGAGGGTGTCAGCTAGAGAGAAGACAGGGCCATAGTCCAGCTGGCTTCTTGGCCAACCCCAGAGCCATGCACCTCTAGGCCTCCTGTTAGGAGCAGAAAATAAATCCTGATTTGTTAAAGCCATAATTCATCAGGTTTTCTTTTATCTGGAGCCAAAATCATTTCGAAACCAATTCAGCATTTAAAGGCACAAATGCAATCATCAGAAAAACTAAAAAATAATGATAGAATGAATGAATATTTGTAGGAGCAGGTGGGACTGTGGAGGGTAAGAAAGGTATCTTCATCTTTTGCAGGAGAAATGTTAATACTTCCTAAAGTTCACAAGTTAAGAAATAGATGTATGGGTTTATAATGAGAATATTTGAGTTAAAACATCAGAAGCAGTAAAAATACATTTTCGAGTGGATTTACCCGTTTTCTCAGACAATACAAGAAAACATTAAGAAACATAACTTAAGGGGCGCCTGGGTGGCTTAGTCAGTTAAGCGTCCGACTTTCGCTTAGGTCATGATCTCACGGTTCGTGGGTTCGAGCCCCGCATCGGGCTCTGTGCTGACTGCCAGCTCAGAGCCTGGAGCCTGTTTCAGTCTGTGACTCCCTCTCTCTCTGACCCTCCCCTGCTCACACTCTCTCTCTCTCTCTCTCGAAATAAATAAAAAAAACCTTAAAAAATTTAAAAAAAAAAAAAGAAACATAACTTAAATGTCATCATTTTAAATAAATATAAAATCGTATATGTTGGGAATCTGAAATATAACGGATAATTTTCTTAATAACACGTTAATACCTATTTGTAAAAATAAAAAACACATTAAAAAGTACACACAGAGGGGCACCTGGGTGGCTTAGTCGGTTGAGCGTCCAACGTTCGCTTAGGTCATGATCTTGCGGTTCGTGGGTTCGAGCCCCGCATTGGGCTCTGTGCTGACTGCCAGCTCAGAGCCTGGAGCCTATTTCAGAGTCTGTGTCTCCCTCTCTCTCAGACCTTCCCCTGCTTACGCTGTCTCTCTCTCTCTCTCTCTCCTAGAAATAAATAAAAATATTTTTTAAAAAAAGTACACACAGAGATTCAAGGTATTTCCCAAGTCTCTATTTTGCAGTTGGTTCTCAATAATGGACAGAAGGAAAACACAATATTTTTCTTTTATTTTCTTCTAGTCAACTGAGAATAAAATGTTCACAGGATCAAGAAACTTTACTTAGTCCTTGGAACGGAGGTTAAAGATCTGGAAAGAAGTCATTATATAATAATCTGATTTTATAGGTTGTCAGTGGGTGTTTTTTTTTCCTCTCCCTTACATTTCCATTTTCACTACTTTCTTTTCATTTCTTCTCAGTGTGTCAGGTACATACCCTCAGCTTGATGCTCATGGTCTTAACCATTTGAAACTTCGCCTATAGAGTGTGGCCCAAACTTTGAGCAATCTGTAGCAAGTTCAGGGCAACATTGACACAGCACCAATGACAAGAAGCCAAGAGTATTCAAAAGCAAGACTCATTCATCCAAGGACAGGGATGCTTTCTGCCAGTCTTCTGTTTTCAAATCACTGAGTTCTAAATGGAATTATGCATTCTCATGAATAGTTTGCAATCTTCATAATCAGCAAAGTACTTCTGGCTCATCAACATAACTGGGATTTGTTTGTTTGTTTGTTTCTATCCCGGTGATAAGCATTGGCAGCAATCAGTGCCCTCACCACATTTCCATTTGGTACCAGCACAGTGATGATGATTCTGGTAAAAGTTGCTGTGCCTTATCCTGTCTCCCTTCTTTAACAGGACTGAAGCTCACAGTCACAGATTCAAAGTGCAGACACGGTGAACTTTGGTTCCTGGGGGGGCATCCAAGTGTTCAACAAGTCACTAGATGTGCCAGGCTAAACCCCTGGGGAATCAGTGCTTACACATTAGATTTGAAGGTCATCAAAATGTGGATGGAAGAGGGCGCGTGGCTGGCTCAGTCGGTTAAGCGTCCAACTTCGGCTCAGGTCATGATCTCGCGGTTCCTGAGTTTGAGCCCCGCGTTGGTCTCCCCGCTATCACCCAGAGCCCACTTCACTTCGAATCCTCTGTCCACCCTCCCCCATTCACATTCTCTCAAAAACAAATAAAATGGGTTTTTTGTTTTTAAATGTGGAAGGAAGATAAAAACATACATGTTAACGATGTCACCTGACCGTTGGTGACCAAAATATACCACCTTGGGTAAGACTGGTGCCACAGACCGAATGTGTCCACCCAAAATTCATACACTGAAATTTCATTCCCAAGAGGATGATATTAGGAGATGGGGCTTTTGGAATGTGCTTAGCCTCTACAGGCAGAACACTCACGAATGAGATTTAGTGCTCTTATGGAAGAGGCCACAGAGAGACGCTTTGTTCCCCTGCCACATGAAGTTACAGGGAAGAGACAGCCAGGCGTCTATGAACCAGGAAGTGGGTTCTCACCAGACACTGAATCTAGACTTCCCTGCCTCAGAACTGTGGGAAACTAATTTCTATTGTTCGGGAGCCATCCAGTCTGTGACATTTGGTTGTAGTAGCCAGAGAAGACCAAGGCAACCCGTAGCACCCAAGAGGAGGCCAAGGAAGAGGAACCCATAAAAGAGAAGGCACAGAGGGGCATCCAGGTGGCTCATTCAGTTAAGCGTCTGACTTCGGCTCAGGTCATGATCTCACACATCATGAGTTCCAACCCCACATGGGGCTCTGTGCTGACAGTTCAGAGCCTGGAGCCTGTTTCAGATTCTCTTTCTCTCTCCCCCTCCCCTGCTCACACTCTGTCTCTCTCTCTCCTTCAAAAATAAATAAACATTAAAAAAATTTTTTTAATTATAAAAAAAAAAGAGAAGACATGGAGAAACCAGAAGAAGGGAGTCACGGGAGGAGGGGACAACAGAAAATAGCACATCGAATGCAGCAAAGGAGCCCAGGAAAATAAGGACTAAAAATGGCTCTTGCATTGATAAAGTCTCTGCGGGTTTGGCCAGGGTCATTTCAGCAGAATAGCAAAGAACAAAGTGGAGTGAGGAAGCGGGGCTTGTCACTGCGGTGAAGTCTCTTAGGAAGTATTGGCTTGAAGGAGAACCAGAACGATTGGTGTGAGTCCCAAAAATCCACACTCCATTAATCAAATGCACTGTAAGGCTAAACTAGAGAAAATGGGTGAATTGGCTTTCTAATGCCTCACTTCAAGTAAAAATAATAAATATCAAACATAATAAATATAAAACCTAAGACCATGACTGTTTCCAGAGTACATGTACAGCTTTTCCCCAGGAGGATCATTTTTATTCCTTTATAGTCTTTCAAAAATGTTTTTCCATACCTCTCATGTCAGCAGTTCTGTCTCCTGGGCTGGATTGTAAACTGTATGAGGAAAGAGAACACGCTTTCTAGTTCTTTTACATTCTCTTAAACCTGCCTTTGTATATGCTTAGGGAGAAGTTTTTTAAGTTTATCACTAGATGGCGGTAAAGGTCAAAAGTTGAATGAAACCAGACCTGAAAACTTCCATGCGTAGTAAATTTGAAGCACATTATGAATTTGCAGATTTGTGGGGCTGCCTGGATGTCTCTGTAGGTTGAGCGTCCGACGTCGGCTCAGGTCACAATCTCACAGTTTGTGAGTTCGAGCCCCGCATCAGACTCTGTGCTGACAGCTCAGAGCCTGGGGCCTGCTTTGGATTCTTTATCTCTCTCTCTCTCTGTGTGTCTCTCTCTCAAAAAATAAATGAACAAAAAAAAATTGAATTTTCACATTTGGAATTAATATAAAATTTGTATCGTCAAGTTCTATAGCTAATACATATCTGAGAATAATGCTGACATGCTGTTAGCGCTTAAAAAGCTGATTCTCTTAGGAAAACCAATGGAAATATGAAGCCAAATGGTTAAAAACACAACCTAGTGATGATGTGCCTATTTGTATGATGACTACACCCTCCACAACTCCTAAAGACTCACTTAAAAGCTTTTTAGGCAATACGAGCACCATGCGTAAAATATTAAAGCCCAGTTCTGTGCCTTCTGTCAGAAAACATGCACATCCCCAACGAGTAGGGCAATTTCTTCATATAGTCTTTTAGCCTTCTTCATTCTAGCATTCTCTTCAATTTTGAGGAGCAACTGGCTAATGCAAAAAAATATAAAAGAACATTAGGACAGTGCCTAACAATTCTTACTATATTTAATGGCATTTGTTTTTCATTTAAAATAATTTTACAGTTCCTAATGTTTTGCCAGTATTTTATTTTAGAAAAGTTGTGGGATTCTTTGCTATCTTGAGCATCTTTGTCATTAGCCTCCCTGCATAATGGAGTAGTTATGATAAAACCTTAGTCGTGTACTCCAAATAGCACCAGTTGTGACCTTTGATCAGAGATGAAGGGAACCTCTAACTCCTCCATGGATAGACCTCTGAGAAAGAACCACAAAACCAAGATGGTTTAGGGAATAGCCCGGTGGATCAAAAGTTCCTCCCCTCGGTCCGTTTTGATGGAATTTTTCTCTAAACAGACCCTGTGAGGATTTGCCCAGTGATCAGTTGAAGTGGGGAGCTTCTGTTTACAATGGCACCAGACTCCAAGGCATATACTAGACCAGACACTATATTTGTTTTTATTTTGTTTTGTATTTTAAGGTGGAAAATTCTTGAATCTTTTACATGAAGCTGGGAAAGAACAAGTAAAGGGAGAGATTTTTTTTTTTTTTTTTTATTTCTAGGAGAGAGAGACAGCGTGAGCAGGGGAGGGTCAGAGAGAGAGGGAGTCACAGACTGAAACAGTCTCCAGGACCTGAGCTGGCAGTCAGCACAGAGCCCGACGCGGGGCTCGAACCCACGAACTGTGAGATCATGACCCAAGCGAAAGTCGGACGCTTAACCGACTAAGCCACCCAGGCGCCCCATAAAGGGAGAGATTTAAAATAAAAAATGAGCAATAATGAGTCCCATAAGGGATAGATGTTTCCCTGTGAGATGCATCTATGTGTCTGTTCCACAGAAGGTATAGAAACACAGAGTAACAAGGAGACACGATGGGCAAACAGTGTCCATTAAAAAAAAAACCACTTCATTTAATAAATGATGTTATTATAGTGCTCCTGTAAATCAGAGGTAAGATTTGTGATTTTATATGAAAGTGGGGATTTTTTGATACTTTGTTTTAAGAAAAACATGTAAAACTCACCCAAAACAATATCAATATTACTTGTAATTTTTTTTACACCTTAGAAAAACTATCATACATGACTAGGTTCTAAATTCATGTAAATCATAGCTTAGATGTGGAATAAATGTACACGTACTTATTTTGGCTTTGGTTAATCAGATCTTTCCCCCAGATTCCCAAACCCTGGAAGAAAGAATTAGCTTTGAGTTCCATTTTCTTTAAAATCTGTTAAGGCCAATGCCTTTGGGAACACAGGGCCAGTTTCTCACCTCCCAAATTCACCTTCACAGTGTCAAGAGATGTTAGCCAGCAAACAGAAGGGCTAGGGGACACTGAGCCAAAGACTTCAACCTTTCCCTCAGCAATGGCACCCTTCCACCAAGCACACTTCAAAACTTGGAGAGAAGCTAGTGGAATAAATGGAAGAAAAACAGAAAGTAAGCTTTTTTTTGTTTGTTTGTTTCTGGACAGGTAGAGGAGTATCTAAAAGATTATCAAATCAGACTAAAATTCACACCAGATGGCACTAAAAGTTCATGTATCCCCTCCTTCACCCAAGTGTGAGGGTTTATGGTGAAGAATAGATTATTTTTAGACAACATAAAAGGGTTACATTCAGGGTCAGCTTCGTGGCACACAACTGTGCAGTTGCCTCGGTTTAGAAGTTGCCCATTCAGAAGAGCCCCACGTTCAGTTCAAGGGTCTACGTCCACCATCTTGAAATTCTTAAGTTTTGGACAAGGACCCTCGCGTTTTTATTTTGCCAGGCAGCCATGTTTGGCTATATTTCCTCTGCTTCTTCCTAGTATACTGTGACTTCATTTTTTTTTTTTTATCATGCTATAGATAAACCATTCAGGTATTTTCCTTCTTCTCCTTTTGAAAAGTATTACAGCAGTTGGATTTTCTAGGCATGTGTGGAGAAGGTCTGTGGGTGCTTCTCTGATGTTTCACATCTATGGTAATAGATACAGAAAGACTAAAGTAGAGGACTGAATGTGGAGGATTTAAAAAGCAAATGCACAAACTAAGGATATGTAAAATACAAAAGTTGAGACATTTGAAATGAATAATTGGTTTGCATTCTGACAGCACAAAGTTTCCAGCGGTTACAATCATCATGAAAATGGAATGAGAATAATTGTTTCCAGCTACAAGCAAGACACCATTTCCATTAGAGAGGCAAAAACAAAACAGCCTTCTTTCCAGATGGGTTTGGTGGATGACTCAGCCTGGGACTAAGCTTGAATTTCTGAGGATTCCTGTGGTAGGACCCAACACACACACACACACACACACACACACACACGCACACAGAGTGAAATTCTTAAGGTGCAGATATATTCAAGTCACATTCATTTCCTTTTCTTTCAGATCGATTTTTTGCATCTTCCTCTGCTCCTCGTCACAGATAGCTTCCTACTTTTGCATTGGATCCATTTATGGTTTCATATTTATAGGAAAAGATAGCCCATAAATAAGTTTTCCATACTTAAAAAGCTGACACTATTGAATGTAATGATCTACGGTGAGACAAGGATATAAAGAATATTATCCACAACTTGGTTTACTACATGCAAGAAATCTCATCCCATTTATCTTTGCAGTAACTAGAAGTGGCCTGATATTTCTGACATTATAAGACATATTTTAACACACAGCCATAATAATGGAAGATTTATTGGTAGCAATGCATTGCTAGCCCCTCACCAAAGCAGGAGGTGCTATATATTAATATTTCCAGAGGTTTTTTTTTTATTGGTGCTAGAAGCTGATGCTTTCATTTAATTTCCACCACAATCATTAATTCCCTCATTTTACAGATGAATAAACTGAGGCACAGAGAAAGTAAGAACCTTGCCCAAGCCCCAGAGTCAGTGAGCAGTAAGGCTGGGATTTCTGTCAAGCAGCCTAATTCTTAATTATGTTGTAAAGACGCTGACTCTCGAGTCAAAAAGTAAACAGTGGTGATAATTGCAGAACACAGTGTTTACACATCACCGCTAAAGAAAGGATTTGGAAGGTGGGTCACTTTGGTTGCTAAGCCAATACCCGAGTTTCTACTGGTAGAGGTAAAGAAAGTATCATTTCCACATGACTGCATTTTAGGTTTCCAGACTCTCACAAGCTCTTTCTTTTCCAGTATTTCTGGCTCAGCCTGAAGGAGATACACAAACTCCGATACAAGGATTTCTTTTCAGATCATTCAGTTGTTTTTAAATCATTTCAGTTTGGAACTGAGAAGGAGTTTCATCCAATTTCATCACCACAAGATTTATATCATAGCAAGAGATGAATGGAAAATAAAAATTCAATCAACCATATTGACTATTTGGCCTCTCAAATTAGTGTTTGGAGGCGCTGATTTCTCTTTCACATTCTCTCGGGTGGTTTAATGTTAGCTGTCCCTCAAATTTCTTATGGCCGTATTAAGTGTCAGTCAGTTTAACTCCATTAGTCAATGCTTATAGTAACTTGGTAAGGCCGGAAGTAGTAGTAATAATAGTATTAGAAGTAGTAGCAGTGGTAGTAGTAGTAGTATCTTACTGATGAAAAACTATAGTTTAGAAAAGGTAATTATTAGGGTGTCTGGGTGGCTCAGTCAGTTAAGTTGTCCAACTCTGGACTTCAGCTCCGGGTTCGAGCCCCACGTCGGCTCTGCGTGGTCAGAATCGCTGCCTGGGATTCTCTCTCTCCTCTCTCTCTCTGCCCTTCCCACACTTGCGCTGTCTCTATCTCTCTCAAAAATAAATAAATAAACTTAAAAATAATTGTAATCTTCAGAGTCTATAACTAAGTGGTGGAGGTTTGGGGGGAACTCAGATCTCCCTGGCTCCCAAGTCACTGCCCTCCGTACCCCTCGGCTCCCAGATGATAATGAACCCTTTGCGAATATCCACAGATGTCTTTTCTTCTCCCTTTTCTTTGCTAGCAACATTCTATGGTTTTCACAAAGAATAAAAAACATAATGTATCTCAGCTCTCATTTACTAAGTGTGACCTTTTGAACTGTAAAGTAGTTATGCCAGTAAATTGAACATACCTTGTCAACAGCCCCATGAAAATACTTCCCAAGGTGGTAATCTAATTCTTGTATCACAATAACTAGTTTATGAGACTCATGACTTTTAAAGCCGTGCCACCGTGTGAACTTGCATAGCCACTCCATGGAAGATATCACAAGCAACAGTACATGGAATGTAATGACACGCTATTATCCTACACGTGGCATATCATCTTGTTACAAAGATGGCTGTCACAGAATTGCTCTTCTTCCCCAAATCATCTAGCACCCTGCCACTCTCCCTTTAAGAGATGAAATGTAATTACCCTCCTCTCCTTGGATCTGAGCAGGCTTGTGACTTGCTTAAAACCAAAATAATGTGTCAGAAGTGACGTGTGACTTCCGAGGCTGGGTCGTAGGAGGTGACGTAGGAGCCCTGAACTGCTGTGTCAGCGGGCTGCCTTCCCTGAGGCCACCATGCGGTAAGGAGGCGTCATCTAGTCTACTTGGACAAATGCTAGGATTATCATCTAAAGAGAGGGATGCCTGGCAAGCCCTTAATTTGTCTCAGTCCAGTGAACTACAATGGTAGGAGAGTCCTCTAACCAGAACTGCCTGATCGGGAAGAGAGAGGATTGGCAGTGATTCCCTGCAGAGCCCTTGGTGAGAGCAAACCCGTGAGGGTGCAGGAGCAGTATGATCGCTTTGCTTTTGTTCAGCTGCTTCTCATCCATTCAAAGCTCCCAAGGTGCTTGCCTGATTCTAAAGCTGGACTCCCAGTCTCCCACCCATTCTCAGTCCTTTACTCCAACACACTCATATCTGTTTGTAAATCCCTCTTTTGTGAGTTAGCCAATCAGTTTGTCTTGCTTGCAACCAAACCAGACCAATTCTCCTGACATTTAAGCTTACAGATGCCTGTTGCTTCATATCAACACCTCCATCGATAATCCTCCAGCTTCATTTTTAAGTGAAAGAATTCATTTTGGGAATGTGAGCGGTTCCCAGACATGATGAACCCAGATAAGATGTCTGCAGCTCTGGCAGCCACTTTAAGACTGTGAGATAATCAGGGGCGCCTGGGTGGCTCAGTCGGTTAAGTGTCTGACTTCGGCTCAGGTCATGATCACATGGTTTGTGGGTTTGAGCCCCGTGTTGGGCTCTGTGCTGACAGCTCAGAGCGTGGAGCCTGCTTCACATTCTGTGTCTCCCTCTCTCTCTCTGACGCTCCCCTGCTCATGCTGTTTCTCTCTCTCTCTCTCTCTCTCTCTCTCTTCCTCTCTCTCAGAAATAAATAAAAAACATTAAACTTTTTTTAAAAGACTGTGAGATAATCAATATAAGGGAAATGCCAAATGATCCCAACCCTTCTGGGATCATTTAACTTCACTGCAAGCAGTAGTCTTTCCCTGAATTTCTTGCAGAAAAAAAAAATTTCTATTTATTTAGCCATTGTTACTCATATTTTTCTGTTAATCACAGAGGACCTCAAAATTAATTGATTTACACATAAAAACTATCTTTGTTCATTCCATATGAGGCACGTAGGAAAAGAGGAAGAAAGAAAGTCAAAAGGGAGTCATGCTCAAAGCGCTTAACCTCAGCATTATGGTGTCAGAGATGTCATTGGAGGAGCCACACAGCATACAGAGAACAGAAGTGAGTCACTGCGATAGGTATTCTTATTTAATGATAAGGACAAAAAAGCCAAACAGATGTGGATAATAAAACTAATAAAAGAGCTACCTTAGGAGACATTTAGCCATAGATGAAGTACGTAGAGCATACACATGTTGAACCTGGATAGAAAGAGATAAAAGACCAAAACTTAATATATGGCATATGGATGTGTTAAATTATTCTCTCTTTTGTATCGTTCCTGTTTTCATGCATGTTGTTGAAAATATTATCACCCTTTTTGAGAAATTTATCATCGGTAGTTTGTAGTTTCGACTCCTCCATGCCAATATCAACGAGTATCCTGTGTGTGTGTGTGTGTGTGTGTGTGTGTGTGTGAACAAAATCACCATAGGTTTATGAAAATTCTTACATCCGGAGAAAGGAATAATAGACAGATTTTTGGCAAATGCAAAATGCTGGCTACGTGTTTTATGTGATTGTTTGCTTATCTGAATATTTTAAAATGTAAGGGTATGTTATCTTCTAGGGACTAGGTAGGGTACTAGACACCCAGGAGTGGATAAAACAAACGCAGTCCCTATCCGTACAAAACCTAGAGAAGAGAAAGAACAATTGAACAGACAATTGTAATATGGTATTCAGGGAGCATTTGAGTGTCCAGGAAGACCTTTTGGAAGAACTGATGTCTTGACCCAGAGCTAAAACCTTAATGTGAGTTAGAAAGGCAAATGGTGGAAATGGGGGATTTTCCTAGAGTTTAACCCTTTAATGAATAATATTGTCAAGAGGCTTAACCTATACCACAGTTGACCAAGAAGAATATCTCATCCACAGGGAAAAGCTAATTTATTTTTTTTATTTTTTTTTACCACTTATTTATTTTTGAGCAAAGAGAGACAGAGCACAAGTGGGGAAAGGACAGAGAGAGGGAGACACAGAATCCAAAGCAGGCTCCAGGCTCCGAGCTGTCAGCACAGAGTCCCACACGGGACTCGAACTCATGGACTGCGAGGTCATGACCTGAGCTGAAGTCGGACAGTCAACTGACTGAGCCATCCATGCACCCCTGGAAAAACTAATTTCTTAGCATCGTGTTTAATTTCAATATCTGGTCGTGGAGCCAGAGACTATAGTCCTTTTTTAAATTTTATTTTATTTTTAATGTTAATTTTTGAGAGAGAGAGACAGCATGAAAAGGGAGGGTCAAAAAGAGAGGGAGACACAGAATCTGAAGACAGGCTCCAGGCTCTGAGCTATTGGCACAGAGCCTGATGCGGGGCTGGAACCCATGAACCGTGATCATGACCTGAGCTGAAGTCAGACGCTTACCCGACTGAGCCACCCAGGGGCCCCTACAGTCCTTTTTTATAGGACTCTAAATGACTGTAGTCCTTTTCCACCTCTAATTTCCCACTCAGGTACTTCTCCTTCTCAAAAAAGCATACCAGGGTGGTATCTTATGTAATCGCAAAAGAACTAAAAAATCCAGAGGCCGTAATAAGCATTTCTGCCAACTTCCGTTTGGCTGATATATTAGGACCCAAGTCATCATGACTGTTTCATAGGATGCATGGGACCAGATACACATGGAAGAAAGTGAAGGTCAGGGGTCAAGGCAAATAAAGCTACAATCAGTTGAATGCAGCCAGGAAGGTCAGAAACTCAAAAATCCAACTTGATTCTTTTGGTGGTGATAAATGAATAGATTCGATTCAATTCAATCATCACCTATGTCATTAGAATACTTTCAGAGGAAAATAACTTATGTCTTTCACAGAAATGCAAGAAAAATTCAATAGATGAAGGATAGCCTTTCCAACAAATGGTGTGGGAGACATTGAAGATCCATAAGCAAAAA
>NW_027529428.1:7726955-7743249 GCF_008692635.1 Crocuta crocuta
AAAAAAAAAAAAAAAGAAAGAAAGAAAGAAAGAGCGCATTAACCTAAGTTTCACACTTTACACAAAAAATGCGTTCAAAACCTATCACAGACTTTAGATGTTTTTTTTAATTTTTTTATTTATTTCTGAGAGAGAGAGACAGCGTGAGCAGGGGAGGGTCAGAGAGAGAGGGAGACACAGAATCTGAAGCAGGCTCCAGGCTCTGAGCTGTCAGCACAGAGCCTGACGCAGGGCTCATACCCACAGACCGCAAGATCATGACCCGAGCCGAAGTCGGACACTTAACCGACTGAGCCACCGAGATGCCCCACAAACTTTAAATGTTAAATGGGAGACTATAAAACCTCATTTAGGAAAAAACAGAGGAGAAACTTTGAGGAATTCAGGTTAGTAGAAAGTCTGTAGATGTGACACCAACAGCACAATCAAGAAAAGAAAACTTGAAAAATTGAACCACATTAAAATTGAAAGTGTTCCTTCTGAGAGAGACCAAGAAAGAGGGTAAAAAGACAAGCTGCAGGGGCCCCTGGGTGGCTCAGTCGGATAAGTGTCTGACTTCGGCTCAGGTCACGATCTCACGGTTTGTGGGTTTGAGCCCTGCGTCGGGCTCTGTGCTGACTGCCAGCTCAGAGCCTGGAGCCTGTTTCAGTTCTGTGACTCCCTCTCTCTCTGACCCTCCCCTGCTCATGCTCTGTCTCTTTCTCTCTCTCAGAAATAAACATTTAAAAAAAGTTTTTTTTGAAAGACAAGCTGTAGACTGAAATATTTGCAAACCGTATATTGAACAAAGGACTACTATCTAGAGTATATAAATGATTCTAAAACTCAATAATAAAAAATAAACTGTCCAAATACAAAATAGTGGCAATAACAAATGCTGGCAAGGTTGTGGAAAAACTAGATGGCTCATACATTTATTGTGGAAAAGTACAATGGTGTATACCTGCTCTGGAAACAGTTTGACAGTTTCTTTGAAAACTCAACATGCAACTACCATTATTTTTTAAAGAGAGAAATTTTAATTGCTGCTACTGTTTCATCTTCACACTGGTTCATGAACCATAGCAGAATGTTCAAGTGTTATAATACCAATGCAATACATCCATTATTATGTAGACACGCCCTCAATTATTTGTACCCAGATGATAGAATGTAAGGAGTTCATTTTCCAATTCTATTTTCTTAAGTTGAATATGCAAAATTTATTTCATGAAATGATTATAATTTAGGATTTAAGCTCCTTTCCCTTGATACCAAATTATACCACTGCATTACACGCACACACACACACACACACACACACACAGAATCAGAATAACCAATGACACACAATTGTCTTGCAGAAATATTTTATTTTCCGCTGCACAAACATCTTTCTCAGGTAATATTACTAGAACAACCTGTTTATGAGGTTTAATAGTTTGGGATAAATATAGTTTAAAAAAACTGCTCTCTATCAAATGGAGTTGTGATATAAAAATGATTTATAGGCTATATTTTTCAGAAAGCATTTAGCTAAACTATAATCCTGCTGAGAAAAGTTTCCTGTTTAAGTATATGATATGGAATGAAAAGATATGATTAAAAAGTCTTCTGGTCAAGAAGCTTGCGATAATCAAAGGAATCTTAGTCTCCACAGAGAGCCACCAGGATTTTTTCATAATCTCCCTTGGTTTCATCCTGTTGATTAAGAAAGAGAGTATACTTAATGCTACCAGAAACCAAAATCAATGTAAAATATGTTTAATCATAGAAGAATTATATATTTGTAGATTAACAGTTGTAGAATATATTACCATAGTACGTGAACTCTAGGATCTTTGCTAAGAATATCATGTACTTAGGTCATATAATTAATATAGCAGATAACTGGTATTTAATAATATTTAATAATTGATATAATAATCATTATTATATAAAAAGCAATAGCATTTCAAAATTATATTGGCTATGTTGTATGTTAGAGCCATTATGTCCCAAGAATGAAAAATCACACAGACTGAGTAACTGAACACAATATAATTGTGATATCTGACTCACTCACCAGAGAGAAAATAAGCCTGTGATTTTCCCACTTTTTCTTGGTAGATTTAGTTATGTAGTGTAAGTGACAACTGAACTTTAAATAGTCAACCAGCTTTCAATCTTTCAAGAAGCTTAAAACCTTTGACTTGTGTTTCCTTTTTACTTTTAACGTTACAATGAGACTGTAAACATGTATGTTATACATTTTATATTAGCAAAATTAAGACAAACAGAGAATAGTAAGTTTCTAATCTCTAACCAAAATTTATTGCAAAATAAATCATTATATCTCTCTACTAAAATGTTTTGTTGGCTAAATTTATGTATGAGAAACTAAATGTTCCCATGACCGCTGGAAAATATGTGTGGGTTTTCAGTATAGAATTCACTGGTCCAGGAAAAGTTCAATTTACTTATAAATTATGTATCCTAAAATAACAAATTAACGTTATGCATATAATCTATAGATATGTAAGCCAGCTTTTCTCTCTGAAGAAGCTGCAGAGCTTTGGAGGAGGCAGGTAGCATTAGGGAAATCGCAACATACCAAGATGGCTTGGCAGAGAGAGACGCCGTACAGCTTCTGATAGCACGCTTTGATATCATTCATGTCAATTTCAGAACGGGACACCATAATTCTGATCAGTGTTTTATGACGAGTCCCAGCACCCTGTTTAAAACAAATGATGGCAAATGTCATTGTCAGAGCATGCTCTTGATAAAGCAGGATATGGGTTTGAATGTGAAGCTCTTTTGTTCATTCATCAGAACACATACACAGAAACCCATGCACATGACACAGGTAGAAATAAAATGACAGGAATCCAACTGTCGCATCAGCAGTATGTAAGCTTTTCCAACCCCCTGATTGTAAAATCACGCAGTCTTTCCTTTGTCTAAACTCTTCAAAAGTTACAGATAACATGAACCTTCTAAATTGCAAATCTGAGGGGCGCCTGGGTGGGTCAGTCGGTTAAGCATCTGACTTCGGCTCAGGTCGTGATCTCAAGGTTCGTGAGTTTGAGCCCCACATTGGGCTCTGTGCTGACAGCTAGCTCAGAGCCTGGAGCCTGTTTCGGATTCTGTGTCTCCCTCTCTCTCTGGCCTTCCCCTGCTCTCTCTCTCTCTCTCTCTCAGAAATAAATAAAAACATTAAAAAATTTTAAATAAAAAATAAATTGCAAATCTGGTCGTCTCATCCATCTATTTAAAACCCTCAGTGGTCTTTGGGTTGCTTTTAGGATGAGAACCAAACATTTTCTCTGGGTTTACAATGTCTGCCTAATCACACTACCTCTTCTTCCACTGTGTACTATCACTCTCGTTGTATTTACTATCTTGAAAGTGTCATGCTGAGTCCTCTCTCTGGGCCAGCCTTGCTTCATCTCTCTATCTCTTCCACTCCTATGGGCCTCTGGCTAACCCCTGTTCAAATATCAGGTCCTAGTTTTCCAGACTGCAAGTCTACACTTATTTCTCCTGTTACTCAGTGCTAGGTGCTCATCCTTACCCACCTAGATGATCATCCCCTAGATGGCAGCAGGTATGAGGTCTGGGACTGTACTGCAAACCACACAGTGGTACAATGTGTATCATTTCAGAGGGACTCTTTCCTATTAACCTATTAACCAAATGTTTAGATCTCTCTCTCTCTCCTTCTTTCCTTCTCTCCCTCCCTCCTTCCCTCTCAGGACTTCCCTATTTTGGAGTTGCAAAGAACAAAAAAAAAAACAAAAAAAAAAACAACCTAATAACTTTTCACAATACATGTATACCAGTGGCTTCCTATACAGGACGATGCATGCTAGTGAATGAAGTTCAAGTGAAGTGGCTGAAGTGGTATTTATTGCAAAGGTATCTTAATAACACCTTCCATTTGTATAATTTTAAAATGACATTTTAAAATCTTAGAATGAAATGCGGATCCAGGGCAGGAATGACAGAATAATAATAATTTAAAAAATGGCAAGTGAAACATAGAGGAAATTATAAAACCCACAGTCTTAGAGGAAGTAGGATACTAAAATCACATCTTAAGAGAAAAAGTGAATCATCTTTCTCTGCTGACTCAGGTTTTATGCAGATCAGGAGTAAACCACCAATTACCGACAAGCTCACCTTACTACCTCACCTATAAAAAAAATACAGCAAATGTGACAGAACTTTATGCTAATAAGGAAATGTATTGGCTTTTGCATTAGATGGAACAATGATTCTTTTTAGGAGGAAGATATTAAAAGAAGTGTGGCTTGTAAACGATATGAAGTTTTCTGTTTCTCTCCCCACAAACAATAATTTTACCCCTAAGCAAAGCGTATAAATAGAACGTTACCTTCATGGCGTGATGAAGCTTCTCGGCAAAGAACATTGGTTTGCTTGTGGCACACTTCACTGCAAAATAGGCACACTTAAGTTGACGTATATACCCCATGACAAGAAAGACAATATGAAGGAAACATACGGAGTACAGTTTTCCCAGGAGGATTCTATTCTCTACTTCTGTTCCTCATCCCCTACCTCATAGGGCGTATTTGGCCTATAAGAAACCATTCTGTAGATTGTGGTTTTTAGTGGTCTTTTCTCCAACAACTCTGCCTATCTCCTGAATCTTAAATCCATCCGACACTAAGTTCAGTTCATGTTATCCTGAATATACTCTTCTTGGAAATGGGGAAAGCAGTAGGTGTTAAAGGCCATGTAAGCACACAGTAAGTGCTTTTCTCACGTCATAATAAGAATTTTTTTCACGTGAAATACGGCTTGCTTCCAACGTAAGGCAACTGCCAGATAAAACGCTAACACATGCGTCCATTAGTAATATTGTCCACCTTGCTACTCAACGTGTGATCCACAGACCAAAGGTAGTGGCATTAACCAGAAGCTTGTTAGAAATGCAGAATCCCGGGGCCCCCACTACAGACCTACTGAATCAGAATCTGCAAAGAACAAGATTTCCAGAAGATTCATGAGCGCGTCAAGGTCTGAGAAGCGCTGCTTTACAACATATGTTCCCAGATTATCGGAATAGCACAGGAGACCTTTAAAACCTTTTTCTTCTGAAGGCCTTTTCAGAAGCCCGTGGAGACCTACTGAATTAATCCCTCTGGATGTGACTAAGATGACTCAGTCAGCAAGTGGCAGTCCAAGGGTTTGAATTTGCATTTATCTAATTCCAAATCTCATGCTCTTAAGGACCGCTCTGACTTTCCTCTGCACTGTGCCCGCCCTGATGCGTCCCTTGGCGTAAGTAAATGCCCATAAAGTATTTCCCGCCTGCCCATCTTTTTGAAAAAGGATATCGTATCTTTTATTATTAAGAAGGCCATTATATGCCTTTAGCTACATATTCATTGCCATTACCTTACATGTTGCCTCTATATGAAATATAACTTTATTATATGTTAGCTATTTTTTTAAATGATGGGACAGCAATTTCAGGTTAGAAAACTCTTCCCCCTGCAGGACCACGTACCAATAGCTGTGAGGCATTTCTCGATGTCCCCCTTCATCTCCAGGTCCAGAACTTTGTTCATGTCGTGCTGACTGTACTTGCTGTACTTCTGAAACACTGAATATGAAGTTTAAACTAAGAGATGAACCAGGCATCCTATTTTGGGGAAGCGAGCAGAGGCAGGGCAGCTGACTCAAAGCATTCCTTGACTGAATTTCAAAAGACATATTTTAAACCTAATTATTCAACGGAGCACATTTTGGATACTTCATTTTCTCCCAGGAATGTAACTCCCAGAGCTATTTTGGTGCTCCTGTGTATTTTTGGGAAATCTTTGCAAGTGTTGACATTTATTAGAGCTGGCATGTGACTGACAACCGTGATACTTACTGTGTCAGAGCTCAGCGCCACACCAAATGGATCTCCCTTATATAAAGATCTGTGCACTAAATGTCTCTTATTTTTATCATTGGAAATCAGATGTGCTATTAGGGGCGCCTGGGTGGCTTAGTCGGTTAAGCGTCCGACTTTCGCTTAGGTCATGATCTCGCGCTTCGTGGGTTCGAGCCCCGCGTCGGACTCTGTGCTGACTGCCAGCTCAGAGCCTGGAGCCTGTTACAGTCTGTGACTCCCTCTCTCTCTGACCCTCCCCTGCTCACGCTGTCTCTCTCTCTCTCTCCTAGAAAGAAATAAAACATTTAAAAAAAAAAAAAACAGAAAGAAATCAGATGTGCTATTATAAGATAATGAACTTTAGATCATCATTAGGACTTCCCCTTTGCCATGGCTTCCAAAAGGTGTGGAATCAAATCTTGTGCTTCAAGGCCAACTCTTGTTGCTTTTTGGTGGGGGGGGGAGGGGGGTGAATCACTGTGCCCTTTACTTCACTTAGTCCTGAGTTTTTCATGTTTTCCTTCATTGTAATTTCATCTGTTGTATGTGTATATTTTGTCACACTATTCCAAATACTTAGAGAGAGTAGAGATAATTAAGATAATTAAATAACGTTCTACCTTCCCAAGTCACAAAGTGTGTTATAAATGGTGGCCGTTCAACATTGGACAAATGCACAAATAGCAAGAAGGGGTCAGGAGCACCACATCCACTTGGTTTGGGAATGACACTAATTACAGCTCCTCTCTTTCCTTTCTTTTATTTGTCCTCAAAAAACTCTGCATCTTCTATGAAGTTATTTTTTTCTTTACCTTGGCGAAGATGGGGATAGGCTCTGGTGGTAAGAATGGTAATGAACACATTCACATCCGTCCCTTTTCGCCTTTCTCCTGCTTCATATAAAGCCTATCACAAAACACAAATATAAACATTTGACTCTCTGCTGACTTGATATCCGCACAAGAATGGTTAGGTCTCTTCACAGGTTTTCTAGGCAGCTGCTTGTGTCCAATTCAATCACAGTTAGCAATGGTAAGAATGCAAGTTCCTTAAAGATAGGGACCTTATTTGGTCAAATATCTTCCGTAGTATGTTTGTGCCTTGCAAACGGTAGAGACTGAAAATATGTTTGCAGAATAAGTATGGGGACTCTCTAAAAAATTTTTTTGTTGTTGTTTTCTTTTTTTTACTCTCAGTCGTTCAGAGTAACTATCAGCAAATGGTACTGATAAATCAATAATTCAAACATAACCTAGATCCTGGATTTTGGTATTAAGATTTCTGGATTCAAATTCTGACTCTGGAACTTAGTCGCTCTGTAGTCTTAGATAAATAATTTAACCTTATTAAAGTACAGACTTTGCTTTCTTTTAACTGGGAAAGATAATCATTGGCTTATCGTTACAAGCATGTTAACTTTGAAATGTTAATTGCGTCATCCTCCAGGGCCACTATTATGTATATTATATGGCCACGTAGCTGCCAGAAATGTGCATCTAAGACCCCTGATAGACTTAAAATGGAAAGCAAATTGGGAAATGACACATGCAAATAAGAATCATATTTTATTATGGGTAGTTATTCAAATGCTAACCTTTGTTCTTTATATGCTTGCACCATTTCTATTAAAATGGTCAACCTTCCGGTGGACAAAAGTTAGTTTGGGCTTTTAAAAAAGCATTTGGCATGTATGCATTTATTAAACCAAAAGTTAATGAGTGCCTTTTATGTGCACGATAATGTACTGGTGTTGTGAAGGGAGTGGGTATGGACACGTAACTTTATATCCCACTAACGCACTGTAATGAATTTACAGACGTAGTATTATCCCATGGGGAAAACATATGCAAATAAAGAGTTATCTTTTCTCCCCCTGTATTTAACAGAAATTCCAGGCCCTAAAATGGCACCATTTTTCTAATGTTGCCAATGGACTGGTATATAAATAACCAGCAATCTCATTGAAACTATATGTGTCAATATACTTAAAAGTATATAAATACGGTATTATAATTTTTATAATTATGATATCATTACTATAATGGCTTTACAATATAAACATACATCTATATGTCTGAATCCATTGCACTGTTCACTGTTAAAAGATTGTTCAGTCACTGTTAAAAGTTCGTTCAATGTGCTTATTACTCTTTCCACTTTACTTAAAAAATTATTTTTCCCTTTCTGAGACATGGTAGGATAAAAATGCAGAGTTTTCTCAACAAAGAAAATTCTTAAGAATGACAAATCAAATTCTTACTGTTTTCTTTCAATCCTCTCCCACTTTGTGGATAACGAAATCTATTAAGAACATAAAGACCACATTTTTCACTCCTGGGCTGTTCCAAGTACAAATGAGTGTGTCTCATTCAGGGAATGTACATTAGGGGCCCCTGGCCTCTCTGAGGATCTTAAGTTTGCTGTCACATAGAGACACCAACCTAATGTAGGAACTATCTGACATAGGAAGGTCGACTCCAGAAGTATTTGTAAGCACTTACGTACCCTGGCATCCGAATCAGCCAAGTTGTCATTCAAGCCAAAATCCTCAGATCGATCACCCTGAAGAAAGAAACGCATTCTCTAGTAAGTTGTTTTCTTTTCTATTTTTTAATTCTTTTTTAATTTTTATTATTTTTGAAAGAGAGAGACATAAACAGAGAGCAAGCTGGGTAGAAGCAAAGAGAGGGAGACACAGAATTGGAAGCAACCTCTAGGCTCTGAGCTGTCAGCACAGAGCCCCACACAGGGCATGAACTCACAGACCGTAAGATCATGACCTGAGCTGAAGTCAGCAGCCCAACCGAGGGAGATACCCAGGCGCCCTCTGCTAAGTTGTTTTCTAGTATGTAATCACGTGATTTACTTAATCCCTTTAAAATCAGATACATAATATTTTTTTGAGCTATAAAGACTCAGTTGCTTATTGAGAGAAAGAGAGAGGAAATCTAAGACTTGACTCCTCACAAAGGAAGAGCTATTTCCTGAACGAGGTGAAGTATACCTTAGCGAGAGAAAGCAAAGCATTCCGATAATCTCCAGATGTGTCTGAGGTGATATCTTTAGCCAGGTCTCTCTTCAGTTCTGAGAAATAAGAAAAGTATATTTTGCAGTAAATTAGTGACAAATAGTGGTGATGACAACGTCTGATGACTTTATGCTGGCTTACAGTTTTCAGTGTCAAAAGTTCAGTGACTTAATGGAACACATCTCAAATATTATCATTTTTTAAATAAAAATAATCAGAGCAAGTAAAATCTCAGGTCATCAAAGTTATTTCCATAGGGCAATGAAAGCAATTTAGATAATATTGCGAATGAAACCCTATGGTCATAAAACTTTTGCTCGCAACAATAAATTGCATAGCTATACATAATTAAAAATTAATTTTGAAATAAAATATGCCAGAATTTAAGCAATGGGATGAATTAGAATATATATTTATTTAAAAGAATAAGCCAGAGGTACTTCCTTGAACATGGATTATATATTTACTTTAAAAAGTTATAAATATCTTGTATCTAATATAGTTATGCATATATGTGTTAAGTATATATATATAGATATAGATTTAAAATGTTGTCTAAAACCCTTAATTAACTAGGCAAAATAATGCATATTAGACAAAAATTAACTGAATTTATAAATGATTAAAAGACAGGGCAGTTAAATAAGCCATCATTGCACTATATTTGGTATATAATGGAGAAATACGGATATATGCCTTTGTAAGCTATGTTTTATCAAGCAAAAAAACTTATAATGCCTTTCCGGATTATCTTTACTGATAAATGGATCTACGGTAAATACTGATAATGAGATAAGAAACGCAGAAAGTGAGGTTAAAACCTTCCTTATTCTGATATCTTTATTAAATCGCTTTGAAAATAATGTGCAAGGGCTGTTGTATTCCCTGTGCTTAGTATGAAAATCAAGTGGAAAGATCCTCTGTGTGGCGCCACATATTGGGTTGGGAAAAGAACGTTAAGGGCTTGGGGAACTAGAAAAAGAAACTAATAAAATTCCCAACACTGACCAGGACCCAATGATAACGACCCTATTTACAGTGCTGAGCAGATCTTTTAAATGAGATGTGTCACTGAATACATAAAATGAGCCAGGACTGGTGTTTCATCCCCATGGATATAACCAGAGATAAAGAGTAAGCAGGTTACAAAAAAAACCCAAAAAGAATAACTGAGTCACTTATGTTCATAATGACTGAAGTTCATAATGGTAAAGTTAAAGTTTCCATCAGAGGATTATAAGCACTGAACTCACTACATTTTCAAGGACAAATAAAAAATATTTTGTTTGGAAATTTCTGTTCTTATTATCTTTTCAAAATAAATGACAATGGGACATTTCTTGGACATAAATGTCAGAAATATAGGAATGTTTTTAGGAAATTATTTAAATTCAGTGCTATGAATTGACGCTTCCATTACAATAATATGTGGCCATTTGTCCTACAAGGACATTCTCTATTAAAGCGCAACCTTGATGAAAGGTGGGATATTTTCTCCCTTATCAGCACCCTGGCGACTTGAGTGCTGTATGGTAACAGTGTGTGTGTATGTTGATGGATGCCAAACGATGGAGAAATATTTTAATATGTAGAATTTCCAAAGTCTCATCATTCATATTTACGTTCAGTTTTGAGAGATGTATATCAGATTTAGTTTCCAAATGAAGGCATTTCGGACTTTTGGGCTTTAAAACGTACCTTCTCTATAGACTCTGTTAATCTCTCTGATTTCTCTGTTAGTTCTTGATACCAAAATTTCATCCAGAGTATCTTCATCAGTCCCAAGGCCCTGGATTAAAGAAGGAATGTAGGAAAATCTTCATTCAAGAGCATCTGCTAGTTTTTGTGCCCCAAAATTCATTTGGTAAATTTCTCACAGTATGTAGTAAATTTCCACAACATTTAATAATTACGACAAAATCTATTATATTGCTCTAAAACCAAATAGATTTAAAGCCATTATTTTGCATAAAGATCTAAAAAGTGAGGCAAATGATTCATGCAGTGACATCATGAGAAGACTGGAAATAATACAGCTGGCTAACACCAGCATTTATTTATTTATTTATTTATTTACTCATTCATTCATTCATTCGTTCATTCATTCATTCTTTCATTCATTCATTTTATTCTCGCTGATTGGCATGCCCTGTACTAGATGTTGGGGATATAAGAAGACATATAAGTGGACTTGATCTATACAGTCTCTTGAAGGAAGGAGTTTTGCTTAAATCAGGCCATTTACCTTCATGGCAGCACGAAGCTCTTCAGCATCAAACTGGGCTGGAGTTTTTAACAGAGCCAAAACAACTTCCTCGAGGTGACCAGAAAGCGCTTTCTTCAGAGCTTCATCCAGGGGCTATATGAAAGATTAGAATCAGGGCTTCTAAGAAGTAACATGCTGATGCTGGGCAACGCAGCAATGTGGGGTTATCTGACTGTTAGGTAATCTTACTTCTGATTGCTAAATCCAGCCACCTTTTAGAGCTCCTTTCTTTCATGTACAAAATATGATGTTTAGAATGTTACCTTCAGTTTTTAGATCTAGTGTGATTACAGTGAAATTCAAATTCACTGAATTCATTGATAACTTTTTTTATTTTTAGACAGAGAGAGAGCACAAGCAGGGGAGGAGCAGAGAGAGAGAGAGAGAGAGAGAGAGAGAGACAGAATCTCAAGCAGGCTCCACGCTCAGTACAGAGCTTGATGCAGGACTCAGTCTCACAACAGTGAGAGCATGACCTGAGCCGAAATCAAGAGTCAGATGCTTAACCGACTCAGCCACCCAAGAGCCCCATATTGATAACTCATAAAGGACTTCTTTAAGAGTTCTCTTGATGTTTCACACAGGAAGAAAATCACAAAGCTCAAACATAGGAGTTTGTATTTTAGCAGAAACAGAAGTAAGAATACTTCAAAAATAATGTATTAATAATTTTCCAGCCTTTGAAGTTCTCACTGCTCAAATAAGCATTACCATCAGGCATTGGTATGATATCATTTTCTAACTGCACTCCTTCAAAAAATTACCCCTTATTGGTATAAAAAATACAAAGCTTACTTTTAAAGGAGAATTCTATGTATAAACTTAACATGTAGACACTGAATTGCTCAGCTTAAATTTTACCAGAAGACACATGGCAATCAGAACATATTCATATTGCCAATAGTACTCTTGATATTTGTTATATTCAAATTAAAGACTGGTCTCCAATACAAAAGTCATCTGGCAAAGCAACAAAACTACTCAGGTCTGAAACCAGAAATTTGCTAGAACTGATTAGATTGCAACCAAGTGGGTAAATACTGTCATCCTCGTCTTAGTTGTAAAGGGAAAATGGCGTTGGAGACTGATTAAAAAATAAGCGAATTGTGTTTCAAAATCCATGTTTAACATAAACGTAACTGAAATTAAATATCTACATTTGCCACTCCAACCTACCTTTCCTTTTTCCTGGAGATAAGCTGCTTTGATCTGTTGACGTTGTGCATTGTTTCTCTTAGTTAGAATGTCAATGATCGTTGCTTCATCCACACCTGGAAATAAGAGACCCCTAGGCTTTTACAAGCAATTTTCTTCATCCTCAGTTAACTGACATAAAATAACTAACTACCAAGATGGTCCAAATGCAGTTCTAGAAAACTAAGAAATATGAACTATACCAGCCTAGGATATGGAGGCAACATTAAAGGGAAGTGCTTCAGATGTCACTCCATCCACTAGAGGAAAAAGAAAGAACTAGAAAACTCTTCCCGGCCCTCAGTGTTGCAGTGCTTGATCCCGATTTAAACCCTAAATGCGAGCAGAGGTGTTGATTTCTGCACGGAATTTCTGCTAGAAGTGAGCTGGTAAAAACATCAGTCGTAGCAACAGAGATTCTACTGATTTGACCCAAATTTCCTAAGTGCTGAGAAAGGAAATGTATCTTTGTTGGACAAAGAAATCTTTTTATCTTCAAAATGAAACCGACCCTTCCCTCTGAACTTGGCTGTTTTTCAATAGTCATTCCAGCAGCCATTCTGAAATGTCCAGGAGGGGCTGTTATGGGGAGATGGAGACATGATTACCTTTGACTGTTATCGCTTTATGCAAGGCTTCAACATCGGAGGATGGATTGAAGCTAGGATAGGGGCTCACTGCTGACCCAGGACCACCTTTGGAGCTTTTCACAGTTTTCTGTGGATGAGAGAGACATAGAGTAACGTTCACTCCTTCATATTAGCTTCTCTTCTAATATTAACTAAGTTATTTTGTCACTTGACTTACAATGTATTCCTGCTCTTCGTTTTCAATAAACCAGGCCTGTTTGAGGAATTCTGATACCATTGCCATTTTCAAAGCAGTATCTGGAAAGAAAACAGGTAGATGCTTTTATAAAACAAAAACCTATCACACGTATAGGTCACTCTACTCTCTTACATACACAAGACATGGGGTAGTCTTGACCTTACTTTCGGATTACATTTAGGAGCATAATAAAATGTTAAATATAAACTTTTTAAAAGGAAAGTCTGACCCTTGAACAGAAGCCCAGAGCCTCACCCTCCATTCAGAAACTTGGTTCTTTCTTGGCATATCCAGTCCTAACCTTTAGGGGCCAGCTGATTCTACAAGTGAGTATATAGGCTGAATAGAGGGATGGGTGATTTACTTCATTGCCCTAAATTCATAGACCATCTACCATATGCCAAGCACTGAAGGTCCAGAAAATATTGAAACATCATGCCTTCCTCAGAGAACTTCAAGCCAGTGGATGCTTCCTGTGGGAAAACACAAGAGCCAAGAGGACGTGCGGACTGATCTGAGCCTCTCTTGGAATGAGTCAAGGTTAACCTGACAGAAAAGTTAAAGAGAACACAACAGAGAGAAGATTGTCATATTTCGGATGCTACTGAAGCAAGAAATGTTGGCAGAAGCTCAATCCAAAGAAGTTTAAATTATCTCCAAAGCTTTGGGAAAAGACGAATGGATTTCTAGAAAGAGAGCAGTACGATTCCATTTATATTTCAGGAAGATCACTCATCCTAGATCACAGAGAATGGCTAACAGACGGGCAAGATGAAAGATTAGGGATGTTTAATAGGCCTTTAGAGATTCTGGGTAGGACTGGCGAGAGCCTAAAGAAAAGCAATGGCTGGAGAAAGAGCATAATGTTTTACATTTATAAAGTAAACAACCTGTGACAATCTGCAGGAGTGGATTCAGGCTCAAAACGCTAAAGAAGTTTGATGAAGAGATAGTCAGATGGCATTTCTCCCTCAAATAATTGTTTCCTTTTCCATTCCTTGGTATAAAATTATTTCAGCATTTGGAGTAATTGCTATAGTCACATTTCTTCCTAGCTGAGCTGTCCTAAATACTAGTAAACCTTCATGTTTTTCCACCCAACACACAAAAAAACCCGGATTTTATAAAGGGTTCTTTGTTCTCACAGGAAACGTCAAGGTGATATTGCAACATGCATGCCCCCTTTTGGCAAACTCTATCTTGAAATTTTTTGAATTCCTATCATGGTTCCACGGTATTTTTATTTAATCAACCAAGTATATTTTTAAAACCTGAAGCATGTTGAAAAGCTAATGTGTTCCCACAAAAGAAGCTCTCTGTGATCCTTTTGGTCTGGGGGTGTTCTTAGACGCTCGTGTGCAAGGCTGACATCTCTCCATACCACTTTGTTTATCCCTCTGGAGACTACGCCCATGAATATATCTGAAGGAGTTTGGAAGGGGAATCTCAGTAGTTTTAAGTTCTTCATCAGAAGCTAAATGGATCATGAGAAGTAAAGCCCATAACTTGATTCCCTAACAGCATGTCCAGACAAAGTATTTCACCCACACCTGCTCAAAAATAACCTCAGTTTCAAGCGATGAGATTAAATATGGGAAGGAAACCATATCCAAAGCAGAAACTATCTCCACTTAATTGTCATGGGGATTATTCCCATTCCTATTCAGTCATTTGTGAGAAGAACCAATATATTGTGCATTCATTTAAAATAATCTCTTCTCCCTCCAGCAACTGATAAAGTTATTTCCTGAGATAATGTCCATGACGTACAATTTTGCACGAGGTTTTACTTCCTGTTACAGTCGTAATCTGAGGCAACTGATGTTGGCACGTGGAGTTTCATTTTCCAATTATTTCATTGGCACATCCAGAACTTCTAGTAATTTCTGGCAAGGTTTCAGGTATTTGAAATTTCCATTTTTATCATCTCATCTATGCCCTTCATAAAATAGAGTCCTCAAATTGAGTGATATGATTGGTCACTCAGCAAAGTACTTTTCCATCAGTGAGATACGTATTCTAGTATTTCCACTCTTTTCAATTGGAAAAAAAAAAACTTCAAAAGAGACCAGAGACTAAGGATATTCTCAAACATAATTTTAGAAATGAATCTCACAACTTCAAAATGAATGTTATGAAAACTTTACTGTACTTCATTTTTTATGCCTAAAAAAAATGTTCACATAATGCATTAATTTCTTTACATAACACAAAGCAATAAAAATAAGAGGGTTGAATAATTTATTTGAAATAGCAGTTTCCAGAGGAGACACCTTTGTAACGTATCTTCTGAGTTCCTAGATCTTATAATCTGAAATAATTTGGATGGTCTTGGACCGCCTAGACGGCTCAGTCGGTTAAGCATCTGACTTCGGCTTAGGTCACGATCTCATGGTTTGTGGGTTCGAGCACTGTGTCAGGCGCTGACAGCTCAGAGACTAGCGCCTGCTTCAGATTCTGTGCCTCCCTCTCTCTCTTTCTCTGCCCCTCTCCCGATCGCATTCTGTGTGTGTCTCTCTCTCTTAAAAATAAATAAATATTTCTTAATTAAAACATAAAAACAAATAATTTGGATGGTCTAAAAGCATGGTCTGGAAAAGAAAAGTAGTCTGAATAGACTGTCTCAGAAAAGCAATTTGAGGAAAATGGAATCTCAATCCAGCCAAATAGTATCTACTAGCTCTTAACTTGAAGACACAGAGTGGCAGGATGTAAGAAATTGCCCCAAAGGAAAAAGATTTTATCACGTACTAGTATTTAAGTGCCCAATGTCAACTGTAAGCATTAGCAGAAATTTTTAACAGTTGCAACATACTTTACAAATACCACAACAGCAAAGATATTTTGGCCAAACTGAATTGCTGAACCCCTCTGTCTCTTCTGCAACTACCCTCTTCATGAAAACTAGCATTTTGTACCTGGATAAAACCTATTCAATAATTTGAAGGTAATACTTGCTTTACTTTAGATAAATAATGCATACAAAGATCTTTTATAGACTGCCACCAGTTATATAGATCTCAGATATTATTACTATACAGAGAATGATTTGGTCTAGAAAATAGAATTGTACGGTTAAAAATATAAATTAGATAACCCTACAAATTTG
>NW_027529428.1:7743284-7872380 GCF_008692635.1 Crocuta crocuta
ATATATATATATGTATATATATACATATATATGTATGTATTATGGGTATATATATGATTATGTACTATGGGTACTAATTAGTATTAGTACTATTAGTATTATGGGTACTAATGAGCTCTGAAACCAAGATGATCTCAGTCCTTAACATCATCTAATTTGAAGATGAAATTGGCCATTTATACATACGTTGACCTATATGGAAATTAACAGTATTTCAGAGTTCTTCTAGTAAATGATCTGTTTGTGAACATGTACTGCCTACCAATCTCATTTATCTATGAATAAGTGTGTGACTTTCTAGAGATGAGCATTTTTGTGTATATTTATGTATCATAAGAGAGCTCTCTTCATCTCATTCAGCAAGGAATTAAAGAGGGTAAATACACATAAAAAGTATGTCCAAGATGTTAGGCAGAATGCAAGATCCTTGCTTACTGCACTATAAGATAAAGGTATTCGGGAAATGGTATGTTAGTAACTGGGCCAACTCAAAATCTGAGAACACTAAAGCTTGTATCAAAGTTAATCTCCTGGTTTCTCGAAAACTGCACAACAGCTGTGTCCTTGTTTTTTAATACAGAGAGACAGAAGCAATTTAGAGGCTTAGGGCCATTATGTCTGTAGTGCTCTCTCAAATGTTACAGAAAAAATAGAGGGTGGAATGAGGAAGAAGATAAAGCAAATGTGACATACTAACTATCGTGGGATCTGGGTACAAAGCATACGGTAATTCTGTGCAATATTTTTGAAACTTTTCTGAAGGTTTGAAATTATTACAAAAGAAAGGTTTTTTGTTTGTTGTTTCTTTTTAAAAAATCACACGGGGCACCTGGGTGGTTCAGTCGGTTAAGCGTCCGACTTTGGCTCAGGTCATGATCTCACAGTTTGTGGGTTTGAGTCCCACATCGGGCTGTGTGCTGACAGCCAGCTCAGAGCCTGGAGCCTGTTTCAGATTCTGTGTCTCCCTCTCTCTCTGACCTTTCCCTGCTCACGCTGCCTCTCTCTCTCAGAAATAAATAAAACATTAAAAAAATTTTTTTTAAATCACAAAGTCGATCTCGGTTGGCCTCATGAAAAGGTACTTCCAAGACCTGTAAACAGAAGGAGCTGATTTTTATAGTCTGTTATGAGTCCTTGTGACAATCTAGAATGATCAGAGTTATCCAATGATACTAGCAGCAACCAGCCCTTGCATAGAACAGCATCCTCATTCCTATTTTCTACCCGGGAAAAACAGTGCAATTTTCTGGCAGTTTTCTAGACAGAAGTTGTCAAGCGTCAAGTCATACATAAATCCATACCTTCTGATTCTAAAGGATTGCAAATTCTTTTAAACTTACAACCAAAAAGACAGTGAGTGACGTTATTTTTTAAGAGCTCACATTTGAGCATCAGCTTCATTTATAGTGAGCCCATGGAGACTGTGACAAGGTTTACCCTAGCCCTTGGGGGTTTATTTTTCAAAGTTTTGGCTTGTGCTCAGTTTTTCCCTTGAATATATATATATATTCATGAGCCCTTCCCATATCTACTGGTGTGAAGGAAGCAATTAGACTACACAACGGTATGACTCATTCATAAAGAACCATTTTATGAAAGGTAGTCTCATGAATGTTTTCCTAGGCCTTTGGAGAGGGTGTGTCCTTTGCCTGGAATGCTGTTTCTTCCTCCATATTCGCTTGCCTTGCCGGATTGTTGCTTCCAAAAGGACTCAGCATAGACCTCTTCACATCCTCCAGAAAATTTTCAACCGTTCAACTCTCGGGTGAAGTTCTATATCTCTTCCAAGACATCGGCCTTTCCCCCTATATTCGCCCCTACCATTTGGTATTATCACTTCTATGCCCCAGAAGATTCCATGAGGCAAGTGCTAACCCACTATTCATTACGCTCTTCTATTTAGTATATTTAGTATATAAATAATAAATATTTAGTATATTTAGGATCAGTGCTAATTATTTAGGAAACATATCTATACATTTAACCAAAGCTTCCCCATAGCTATAGGATATAAAATAAGAATTGAGTTCTGAGCCCTATTTTGATTCCCTTTAACTCACTGTATGGCCTCAAGAAAGCATTTAACTTCTCCAGGGGTCTTCATTTATTTTTTTAAAAAATGACTGTTGGAATAAATAGTATCTAAAATGCATAATAGCTGTGAGGTGCCTATCTTAAATTTCATCTCGAGAGGAAGGAGGTGGGAGAAATTAGCATCATTAAGGAAGGTATTATATAAATTGTATCTGTTCTGATCTTTCTGTTAAAAATGTATCCTGTTTTAAAGAAAGACGAACTCACCTACCCTAAAAACTGCTTTGGGTTTATCACTGAAAACTAGTAGGTCCACCCTTTCAGCTGTTTAGCTCTGATTTTAAATACAGCTCCAGGGTCTAGAGAAGATTAAGAACAAGAGACTCAGCAAACTGACATCATCTACAGAACGCAACTTTTGCAGTTCTTTGGGTGGAGAAAGCATTTAATCAACACGAAACTCTGCATAATGTTATTATTAACTATTTTGTCAACATCCATCAAAGTTTGGCTCTCTGCCATGTGTGGTTGAGCCTGGGGGCCAGGGTGGTGACAGAAATTCTGGAGACGAGGCCATTTTAGAATTATGAAAACCGAGCTTTACCACATTTGAGTCATTTTGCAACGTGCCTTCTCTTCTAGCTGGCAGAATACATTTCTGCAGACAGAGGGGCATATTACTTGTTCAAAGTCCATACAGAATTTTACACATAAACAGGGCAAGAAAAAGCACTTCCTTCTGAATCAAGTGGGCATTAAAAATTAGGTATAAGGGCATTTAATTTGTTAAATTAAATTTATTAATAATCCATTCAAAATAGACTAAGAGACAAATTCTTGAAGGAACAGTTGTAATGAACAATAGCAGGATACAGGATGATTCAAATTCTCTCACTTCTGCAAATCCATCCACCACCAGTAAACACTCCACCTTAGATTTGTTTGGTGCTTTTCTAGGGAGTTTTACGGCCCTTAGTTCTCCTTCACAATCTAGATGCTAGTAAGTAAAATAATTTTTAGAGGACACAGCTGCATTTACAGGAATAACTTATCTGACACCACCCAGAAAATACTTTCCTTCCCCTTAGGTTTTCAAATCCGCACTTGAAAAACCTGTCTGTGACAGAGACTACAAGAAAAAGGATGTGGCCACACCCTCTTTAAATGAAATGATTAATAAGCAGATCCTCTTATTTATTTACACTGCATGAATAGACATAACGTAATTTCAAATGTAAATTACAAAGGGCATGATTATCCCTATGAGGTCTGAATCTATTTAATTCTTACCAAAAAAAAAAAGAAAAAAGAAAAAAAAAGAAGAAGAAAGAAAAGAAAATAGTCCTGCCATTTTGAAACAGTTTCCAGAAACTTCCCTCCAGCACTCTGTTCGGTGCTGGTTGCCTACAGTATCCACCCTCCATCGTGATTTCATGTAAGACCCACAGCTCTTGGAAATGTATAACTCGTAGGAGGAAAACACATTCTTTCCTTTTTTGCCATGGTAACTCACCAACAGTACAACAAGCCAATATTAAGCAAACCATCCATATTTGTAAAACTTTTAACTTTATAAAACAAAGCATTACAATTTGTAATTTCCAACATATAAATATCCAATGTGATTTTACAGAAAGATTTATCAAAACATCCTAAACACATAGAAACTAATACATACTAAACTAGCTATAAATCCTGGAGAAGCAGTAACATGTAACATCAGGATGGGAAAAGTTTTCAGAACAATCAAAACTAACTAAAAAGAAAACTAAGACTTACCCTTTTTCTTCCTCTTCTTTCAAAGCACTGAAGAGAGGTTCTCCTCTGCAGGTTTCACACTAGAAGTGAAGCCTTGTGCGTCTGATTTTATAGAATTTGAAAGGAGGCCACACCTAGCAACCAGAAGTTAGTAATGGGTTGCCCTTTGTTTGAAATAGTGGCTCAGCCTTGTCTGAAACAAAGTGAAACAAGTCTTGCAAAACTACTCGCTGAACCAACTCCTAGCCGACAGCACAGAGGGAAAAAAAAAAAAAAAAAGGAAGGAGAGCCTTTTTTTTTTCCTCTTTAGCTTGCACTGCTTTTTCCAGAGAAAGTAGACTGCAGTAGATTTTCAAGGATGCAGGCCTATCTACCCCAGTCCTGATACCAGTGATTGGCACCCTTCTTTTTAGTTAAAACAGGCTGTGAAATGAAAATGTATACACTTCAAAAGAAAATAAACGTAAGAAATTGTGTTCAGTTCGAATCCTAGCTCCATCACTAGTTACTATGTGACCTTGGGGATGTATTTAATATCCCTGAACTTGCCTACTTTATTTTTTTAAGTTTACTTATTTATTGTGTGTGTGTGTGCTTTCACACACACACATGCAAGGGGGGGGGGGCAGAGAGGGAGGGAGGGAGACAGAGAATCCCAAGCAGGCTCTCCACTGTCAGTACAGACTCTGACGCCAGGCTCGATCCTGCAAACTGTGAAATCATGGCCTTAGCTGAAATCAAGAGTCAATGCTCAACTGAGACACTCAGTGCTCCTGAACTTGTCTACATTTGTAAAATAGAGGTAGTATTACCTAAGCTGCCTACTCACTAGAATTCTTGTGACAATTGAAAAATTATATATAAATTTGTAAATTTTAACACCATGCAGTACTGAATAATTTTTATTTTTATATTTTACCAGCAATTTTCTTGCCTTAAAATAAAAGACTTCTTCTGTTTATATATGGCTTGTGGATAAAAGTAAGAAATAGAAAAGAAAGAAAGCTCCAGACTGTCCCAAAATTGTAAACGAAGTTAATGCTAGAAATATGATCATTATGACATTCAAAAAAAGGTATTGGCATTCAAGGAAGGCCTATTTACAGCATTTCTTTTATACAGAATCAGTTGTACAGATAGATATGCATAGATCCCCAACATTCTAGGGTAGCTAAACAATAAAGGAAGGTACTAGAACTGTACAGTAAGTAAAAGGGTTACTAGAGTAACCTCTACTACAGAACAGGTGCCTCAGGACATTGCCTACTTGATGCAAGGAATGGAAACTGGTTCTGGAAGCCCCGATGTGGTTCAATTTTATTCTTCACAAAACCTTACAAAATTCTGCATGGTATTTCCATTAAACTATGCAGAGGTGTAAACTCTTTCATAGTGAATGGGACATTTTAGTGGTTTGTAGTTTTGCCTCTTTTCCTCAAAGATATGTCAGGTAATTATACATTATACATTATAATGTAATATCATATATTAACATGTATATCATTGTATATAATATATATACGTGTATTATATACATAATATAATGGCCTATATCATTATATATATTATATATAATATAATGGCCTATATCATTACATATCATTATATATGATATACATATATATCATATATAATATATTGACATATTATATATGGATAATAAATATAATATAATGACAATTATCATTATATATAATATATATCATTATATATAGTAAAATGACATATATATGTCAGTTTCACAAAAATCAATGAAAATCCTTTCTTAAGATTGTCAGTTTTTATAATACATTCTATATCCTTAATGCTAATTTCAGTGAAGTCAACATATCCTGATGTAGGATGATCAGCTAATCTAAATATTTGAGAAAATGCCAATCTATACATTTGGCACCTACTGTAAGTATGTGTTGAACAAATTAATTAGCTGTTAACTAATTAATGGTTTACTATTACTGCATTACATTTTGACAGATATAGACTAGGTTTCCAACATTATATTTATTTTGTCAGGTGCGAATAGAAAAGATAATTAACAAAATTTGATTTTCTGTTTGTATTTGTGTTACTAACTTTCGTAATGGAAATGATGGAACATTTCTGCACAGTGACACTCTTGTGAAGTGAAGAAAAAAGCCCATGTGCCTTTTAGAAAATATAACAACATAAAAGAAACATAGGTTCTTTTGTTTTGTTTTTGTGGTTACCAGTAGCATAAGTGCAGAGGATTTACTTTATATACTTGGATTTGTAAGGCAAACCTACAATAGCAACAATATTCTTTACAAATTCTTGTGGAAGAATTAAGAAAAAAAAGTTAGGAGAACAATTTTTTTCAAACTTCACTCATCTGGAACTCTAAAAGCAAGTGAAACTCCCAAATATAAAAAGCAAAGACAGTCACTAATCATGTAGGAATGTTGATGCGAATGATCTGTTGGAAACGTTTTCCCCCCACACAAATCAAGTGGATTTGTGGAAATAAAAGAAAAGCATAACGTATGTTTATATATTATGGGCTAAGGGATACCATTAAGAGCTAAGGGATAATCAGGGGTTAAGTGTTTTCTGTACTTGAAACGCCACGTACTGTAGCCCTGGAGACATGACTCACCATCACTCTTGGTGCTTCAGGAAGATGATGAGTCATTAGCTCCAGTTACTTTAGAGAGAGACAGAACAGAAAATAAAGGAAGAGAAAAAAAAGAGAGAAAAACGATAGTTAAAAGCAATTGCTCTGTGTTACCTTTTCACAACATATTTATTTCTGCTTCTTTAGTGTCAACCGGATAGCAAAGAGGAGGCAAAACAGTGAGACAATATACGGAGTCACTCACACAGGTTACGTCTGAACAGAGCAGAAGTATGCACTTGAGACTCCAGCAAAAGATCAGGTTTAGCAAGGGGTTTCCTGCCACCCCTGTCTGTTAGGCTCTGTCTTCAGCATTTTGTTTCATATAGAGAAAGAGGTATATTCAGAATCATCAAGAACAGTATTTCAGGGGCGCCTGGGTGACTCGGTTGGGTAAATGTCCAACTTCAGCTCAGGCCATGATCTCAGCTCGTGGGTTTGAGCCCTGTGTCAGGCTCTGTGCTGACAGCTCAGAGCCTGGAGCCTGCTTCGGATTCTGTGTCTCCCTCTCTCTCTCTCTGCCCCTTCCCTGCTCACGTTCTGTCTCTTTCTCTCTCTCAGAAATAAACATTTAAAAAAATTTTTAAAACGGCATTTCACTAAAATCTCCCAATTTCCCCACACACTCCTCACTATCCATAGCTCATGGAAACACTGCTTTAGTTGATATTTTAAATCAATTTTCAGAAATAGTGATCTGAATGGTTTTCCCTTTACCTTCAGATATGTCAATAGTCAAATAATTATCATGTGCGTGCATGCACACACACACACACACTAAGTTACTGGGATGATGATGATGATGATGACGATGATGATGATTTTGAGAGACAGAGTGTGAGCAGGAGAGGGGCAGAGAGACACACACACTCACAGAATCCAAAGCAGGCTCCAGGCTCTGAACTTTTAGCCCAGGGCTCAATGTGACTCAAACTCATGAACCATGAGATAATGATCTGAGCCAAAGTCGGAAGCTCAGCCGACTGAGCCACCCAGGCGCCTGACTGTGCCCCTGTCTTTTTAAATCAGAAATAGTCCTCTGTGATAACTCTGTCAAGATAATAACCAAATAATTCCTTATTATGCTTTCAGCTCTACTTTTTGTACAGGGACTATTTCTGTAAAGCTAGAATATAAAATCAGTAAACTCTTCTACACACAGCCTGATTTCCATCACCTCTAACATCTTAGAGTAAGGAGACAGAGTCTTGTAAGATGTTGGACTTCTTTCCAAAAATGCATCAGATACATTTTTGTGACATGTCCACTAAGAAAATATTGACTTCACATGACACCTTGTGGTTTTGTGGTTTGTTTCTTGAACTTTCTTCATCTACGATACACAGGTTTAATAATATTTTCACTAATCAGTTGGGAAAGGAAAAGGGTAGGTATAGTTTTTGTATCACATAGTTTCCCAAGCTAGCAGACTGATTTTCTCCATTTATACTGACATAAACATCTTTGATCATATAAGAGAAAGTTATGAATGGATAGAAAAACTGAAAACATAGTCTCTACATTGTGGTCACTTCAATATTATTTTATGATGGGAACTCCTAAGAGTTTGAAACAACATAAATATAACAGGCAACTTAGTTTTACTTTTATTAAGACTATTTTTAGAGCAGCTTAAGTTTCACAGCAAAACTGAAGGAATGGAACAGAGATTTCCCATATGCCTCCCCACCCGCCTAGAAACATGCACGGCCTCATCCATTATCAACACCTGCCACCAGAGCGTTATGTGAACCTACACTGATCTATCATGATCATCCCAAGTCCATAGTTTACATTATAGTTCACTCTTGATGTTGTACCATCCTATGAGTTTAGACAAGTGAATAGTGACATGTATTCATTATTATGGTATCATACAGAATATCTTCACTACCTGAAAACTCCTCTGTACTGTGCCTATTCATCCCTGCACCCTAAGCCCCCTCTAACCAACCGATGGCAACCACTTGTCTTTTTACTATCTCTATAGTTTTGGAATAAGAATGTTGTATAGTTAGAATCATTCATTATGTAGCCTTTGCAGACTTTCTTCTACTTATTAAGTTTCCTCCATGTCTCTTCATGGCTTGACAGCTCATTTCTGTTTGGTATTGAATGAACACTTCTTTAGTTGGTATTGAAAATGTGTTCACAGGTTAAAACATTTTGAGAAAATGTGATTCAAATGGTTTTCTCTTTACTTCCAGATATGTCAATAGTCAAATAATTATCACATGCTCATACACACACACACACACACACAAACACACACACACAGACACACTAAGCTATTGGGATGATGATGATGATGATGATTTTGAGAGACAGAGCATGAGCAGGGTAGGGGCAGAGAGAGAGGGAGACTCCAAAGAAGGCTCCAGGCTCTGAGCTGTCAGCATAGAGCATGGTGTGGGGCTCAAACCCACGAACCGTGAGACCACAACCTGAGCTGAAGTTGGACGCTTAACCAACTGAGCCACCCAGGCGCNTGAAATAGTCAAGTGGATAGTGAAGTTCAAATGAGTGCATCTTCACTGGACCTCATTTAAGGAAAACTAGACAAAATGATCTTTATGGAATAGGTGGAGGGAATTTTGTCTTCCTAACACATCAATGTAGGGAGGTGATTGGCTAAGAATTTGACAGATTAACATTTTGATAAGTTATCTTGCTTTCTTGATATGGATTCAACAAGAAAATAATGAAAGGAATCACCCTATCCCCCCTAAAAAGTAAACCATGATCAGAATCCCTGAGATTGGAATTTCCTTATCCCCGTGGACTTTGGAAAGAAAATAGAAGTTTCTCATGAGGTCAGGCCCCAGCAAGATAACGTTTTGGGTTTTGAAAATCCAGACACAGATGTAGCAGTGTGTTTCAATCTTTACTAGAGTATGAAGTCAACTTACTACGTACTGACCAACATTTTAAAAAATTAAAAAAGAAGAGAATAGAATGAAAAGGAAGATCATGGAAACTATCCCAAGTATTTCACATATTATGAAGTAAATATTATTGTATGAAATCTTGGCTTAACTTATGTTGCTGTATGTATATATATTTATGAGTGCATGGTATGAAGATAAAAATACATTCCCACTAAATGTTGTGTTTTTAAAAGTTTGAAAATAGGGATGCCTGGGTGGCTCAGTTGGTTGGCATCAGAATTTGGCTCAGGTCATGATGTTGGGGTTCATGAGTTCAAGCTCCATGGTGGGTTCTGTGCTGACAGCTCAGAGCCTGGAGCCTGCTTCAGATTCTGTGTCTCACTTGCTCTCTGCCTCCCCCCCCTTGCACTCTGTCTCTCTCTTTTTCTCTCTGTCAATAATACATAAACATTAAAAAAAAATTTTTAATAAAAAAGGTTGAAAATAAAAATGGGGGCACCTGAGTGGTTCAGTCAGTTAATCGTCAGACTTCCGCTCAGGTCATAATCTTAGGGTTTGTGAGTTCAAGCCCCATTATCGGGCTCTCTGCTGTCAGTGCAGAACCCACTTCAGATCCTCTGTTTCCTTCCCTCTCTGCCCCTCCCCTGTTCACATGCATGCATGCGCTCTCTCGTGCGCTCTCTCATGCTCTCTCTCTCTATGTAAAATAAACTTTAAAAAGAGATTGAAAAATACTGAAGATGAATAGCAAAGTAAATGCACCCAAGACAACTGGAAACATTGGGTCTTTCTAGTTATATAATCTAGAGAATGCAATTGTACCTTAAGAAGTCATGTATACATATGAAGATTGAAATAATGCTTGTATTATAAAAAAAAAGGAATGATCTAATTATCAATAGAAGCATGGATTAAAAAAGTGATACAGTATGAATGAAATAGACACATAAACTTGAATTCATGCTGAAAACGTGTTAATCAAAAGATAAATATGACACCTCTTAAAAAAATGTAAACATAAAAATAGTAGTATATATTTTAGAAAGGCTTACATATGAAATATTACATCATCAAAATTGTGAAGAATCCTTACAGACTCTGGGTAAAGGTTAACTCTGAGAAAGAAAGGTGAGTGGTGCAGAGTATGAGCTTTTCACCATACCTCCATCTCTCTCTCTTCTTTTCTTTTCTTTATTTTTTTAAATATTTTTATTTATTTCTAGGAGAGAGAGAGAGAGTAAAGCATTCTAAAATAAGTAACATTTGGTAAACTTAAGTGTTGGATACAAAGATGGTTATTATGACCTTTGTTACTTTATATTTGTTTAAAAATTTCAAAACTGTATATTTAAAGGAATCAGGTATTGTGTCTAAGTTTTTCATCCAATATCAGATTTATGAGATTCACCCATTATGTTGCACATATTACTATTCTTTTGTTATTCCCATTGCCCTATGGTATTACATTGTATAATATACCACACTTTTTAATCCGTTTTTCTCTAGTCAAATATTGGAATGTTTCTGATTTGGGGCTACTCCAAACTATGTGGTTGTAAGTATTTTATATGTATCTTCTGATACCTTTTCTAGTGTCATGGGGTGTGCATGCATTCAAACTAAGTCAGTACTGCCACATAGTTTTCCAGAGTGGTGCCAAGTTGCACTCTGAGGCAGCAAAGGAGAAATCCAGTCATTCTTTAGCTTTCTCAATATTTGCTATTGCCTTTTTTCATTTTAGCAATTCTGATGTTGTGAAGTAGTACCACCTTAGAGTTTTAATTTACCTTTCTCCAGTGACTAATGAAATTGAGCATCTTTTTACCTATAGCTTGCTTATTGTCTTTTCTCTTCTTTGGACTGCCAGTTCAAGGTTATGACCCATTTTTCTGAAGCAGCATAGCTCCAAGAAAAAGGAGAGGGAAGTTGCAGTGGTTTATTTATATTTTCTTCATTCTTTACACGATGTTCACAGATAAAACTTATCTATTTCAATTTTTTTATATTTTTATGGGTTTTTTTTAAGTTTATGTATTTATTTTGAGAGAAAGAGAGAGAGCAGAAGAGGAGCAAGAAAGAGGGAGAGAGAATCCCAAGCAGGCTCCCCATTGTCAGCACAGAGCCCGATGCAGGGTTTGAGCTCAGAAACCCTGAGATCATGATGCGAGTCAAAATCAAGAGTCAGGTGCTTAACCAACTGAGCCACCCGGGTGCCCCAGTTTTAATATTGAATTTTAAATAAATTTACTTACACACATGCACCATATGCAGAAAATAATGAGTCTGATCTAGAGGAGTAATTGTAAAATTCTTAATGATGAGAGAAACAAGGGCTTTGACTCACTAAGGCATATAGTCAACTTGAATCTTCTCAAATAGCTTTGTGTGTGAATGGCCACAGAAGGGGCTAATTTCATAAGATGTGGAAGAAGTCAGAACCAGTTGCCATGGTCTTGGGGCCTTACAGCAGGTCCCCACTACTGAGTTGATCATCAACAGTCAAGGTCATTGGGAAAAAGAACCGAGTGATACCATTTCCCATTTCAGTAGATTTTCTGAAACTGTATTCTGGTATGACCTGAGGATTAAAAAAAAGGCACTGCAAACTCATTTATATTGGATTTATTGTTATACTCCTGGGGTGAGGTTGGAGATAAAGGTTCATTTTAGTCATAACTTAAATGAATGGTGTATATTTTCCACTTTAGCGTTTTAATTCCAAGGTCCACCAAACAAAACCAGCTATTAGTATCTATTACTGTGTGACTTCGGAGAAGTCAGCAAATGATTTGGTGAGTCAATTCTGATACTTCCACCAGCAGGATAATGCTAAAATTCGTGGCTTGATGTTTTATAATTTTGTTTTATCTTTGAAAATGGTATCCTATTCCTCTCTATGTTAGCCTAAAAATTAGAGAGAGAGAGAGAGAATAACATTGTCACATTGGCTATAGTAACAAATTTTATTCCAGTAAATGTTCAAGAAGTTTTGAGGGAGGGAAATTAAGATGTGTGTTAAGATCGAGAGGTCAATATGTGTTTTCTAGGCTCAAGGAGAGCAATGGAGCTATTTAAATCCAAAGTTGTGAAATTTCAAGTTTCCTAATGCCAGCTTAAATACCACACATTTTTCAAAAATTCTTCTACAACTCTTAGTAATTCGTGCCATTACAGTGATTTCTCCTTCTGTGTCAACACACTTGAAGCAAAACATTTGGGTGAGACCCCCATATATATATGAACTCATTACATAACAATATTTGTATAAACAATAGATACCATTTATTCAATAAATATTTGTATGTTCAACAATGTTTGTATGAACAATAAATACCATTTATTCAGAAGCCAATTGACAAGAACACTCATTCATTGCTGGAAGGAATTTAAAATGGTATAGCCCTTTGGGAGATAGCCTGTCACTTTCTTACAAAATTAAACAAAATCTTATGATAGAACCGAGAAATTGCACTCCTAGATATTTAAATGAGTTGGGAAGCTTATGTCCAGACAGAAACTTGCACAAAAAGAAATATGATTTTAGCAGTTTTATTCACAATTGCTAGAAATTAGAAGCAACCTTCAAGAGGTGAATGCATAAACAAACTGTTGTATATCCACACAATGGAATTTTGTTGAGAAAAATAAATGAGTTCTTAAACCTGGAGATGACATGGAAAAATCTTAAATGCCTATCGCTAAATGAATTAAGGGGTATGAGCAGGCTATCTACTGTATGATTCTGACCATATGACATTCTGGGAAAACAGACTCTAGAGACAGAAGGGAGATTAGTGACTGCCAGGGGTAAGGAGGAGGGGAGAGAGAATGAGTAGGTGGAGTACAGGGTATTTTTAGGTCAGGGAAGCTCTTCTGTGTGATACTATAACATTGTACACACGACATTATGCACTTGGCAAAATCTACAGAACTGTGCAGCGTGACGAGTAAACCCTAATGGCAAACTGTGACATTGGTAGATCACTAATAACACATCAATCTTGGTTCACCAGTTATAACAAAGGTACTGTACCCATGCAAGATATTAATAATAGAGGAAACTGAGGCCAGTGGGAAGAGGGAATCCATGGGAGGTCTGTATACTTTCCTACTCAGTTACCCTGTAAATCTCGAATTTCTCTAAAAATGACATTCTGTGGACAAGAGTTTTGGAAACATAGTGGAGAGAAGGTAGTTTGAGAAGAACATAGGAGTTGAGAATGGGGTAAAGAGTAGGCAACTATTAGATAGACACATATACTTACATAACCAGTGGGAAAATGGAAGGCAATAAGAGATAGTGATGTAGGATTAGAAAATCTAAAATTTTCTAGTTGAAAAATACATAAAATCATTAAAGGAAGAGACTTGAGGAAAGTTCATGGAAGAAGCTTCCAGAAGATTTGGGAAGACAGAGATCTGGAATGGAGCAAGAGTTATTGCCCTTTGGGATGAGGGTTATCCCTTCCACTGAGGAACTCCTCATATCCCCTTGTGGAGTTGGCAGTTTGATGGGAGAAAAAAAGAAGAACGGCTCATTTTTGGGTAGAACAAATGTAATCCTGGGGGGCCGAGACAGAAAAGCAATGGCAAGAAACCTCACCTACGTTCAAAGGGAAGGCCATGCAAACACACAGGGAGAAGGCAGCCATCTACAACAAAGGGACATCTTGGAGCAAGTCCATCCCTCATGGCCCTCAGAAAGAACCAGCCCTACGAATACCTTGATCTGCAACTTTAGGCTCCCAGAACTATGATAAATTAAATTTCTGTTGGTTAAGCTGCCCAATCTATGTCATTTGTGATGGCAGCCCTAGCAAAGTATTACAGATTTCTTACTTAACCAAGGACATGCTTGGTTAAATGCCTCTGTATAGACTTAACGCCCCACTGACATATGATTAATAACTTTTTCCTTGTAGAAAATTCGGTGAGGGGTGCCTGGGTGGCTCAGTCAGTTAAGCATTCGACTTCAGCTCAGGTGATGATTTTGTAGTTTGTGAGTTCGAGCCCTGCATTTGCACAGAGCCTGGAACCTGCTATGGATTCTCTCTCTCCCTCTCTCTCTGCCCCTCCCCCTGCTCACACACACTCTCTCTCTCTCTCTCTCAAAAATAAATAAACATTAAAAAAGAAATATTTGCAGATGTTGCAAGTATTTTTTAAAAAAGAAAATTCAGTGAATTAGCAAATTGTGGAAACTCACTATTGTTTTTGGTATTTCCTGCTAAATCTGTGGGTCTGGTTTCCAGGGATAAATTATACATTTATTATAATGGAGAGAAGATGTAAAGTATGATGTATTTGTGTGAGAAATTTCCCTTTGTTCAAAAGATACTGTTACTTGCCTCTTACTCCTTTCCAATGACTCTCCCTCCACGATATAACAGAGTTGGGACTAGAGATTCCTATGGTCTTGGGGGAGGCAATGGATGGGTCAGAATGCCTTCCCCATGAAGTCATTGCCCTGCCATGCCTACAGAATTGTAGCTAAAGATCTACAAGCCCCTTAGTATGCACCCCAAAAATGTGAGGTCCTGAACTTCTTACAGTTAAAAAGAAATTTATCTCACCGAAGACGAGGAAAGATAAATTTTATTTGCCCCATTTTAGATAAGGAATAGCTGGACAGTAAGATAAATGTTTGACTGATCTTTGTCTCCTGAGGTCCTAAAGTATTAATAGTATAAAAATATTAAAAATATTTTGTCTGTAATATCTCTGTTATCTGGTTATCTCTGATTTTGACAGGGCTCTAAAGCAACTTAGTTCACTTCCTTATTGCAAGACAGATGTAACTATAGGTTAACGATAACAGTTGATGCTTGAGCTTTGCAACAACGCACCACATTTTTTCTCCACACACCATGATGGCATGGAATTTAAGGTCGATTTTAATAACTGAAGGAGTTGATATGTCTTGCAATGCCATAAGTGTAAAAAAAATATTGGAAGTGACTTCTGTGTAGCTAGCTGGCATGTAAAAACCATTCTCTTAAATTTTAGATATTTTATATTTTTACATATCCATACAAATATGAAAGATCATGAAACTGTCATAAAATAAGCATCAAAATATAAGATTAAAAAAGGGGGGAAATGCTGCACACATTGTATAACCAACCAAGATCATCTTTAAGCTCAAAGCCAAACATGCAAATTCTAACATTTCCCCTAAATCTGCTACATAACCAGGAGTCTTTTGGAAAGACTAAAAATAAGCAAAATGTGAAAAAGAAATAATTCTAAATTCCTCATGTGATAGCTGGGTTCAGAAGAACCCCAAGAAATTTAAATTCAGCTAATGGGGTTACTGCGGACCATCCAGAGAATTAAAATCCTTATGCCTCATCAGTAGCTCCTCTTCCTGTTTGAAACTATATCCCTGTTGCCTGGTTAAGGTCTTGCATTTTTAAGAGGCTGTGGCAGGTGCTTGCATTATGCACATTGAGGTTTAATTTCCATCTGGGTGAACAAGAAGTCAGCTGCTTGGAGCTGAGGCATATTTGCTGTGAACACAGGTAAATTTGTTTAAAGGACTCTCAGTGTAAAGAGAATAAGGGCTTAGTTGAGTGAAGAGGGAGCACAAAAAACTCACCAGGATTAGAATTGATGGGGTAGGCAAACATTCTTTACAGCATTTGATATTTGCAATATGGAAATGAAATGAAGATCAGAAGAAGAGCCTCTTGGACTTCTGAAAACCCAGTATCTCCTAAACTTCCTTTAAACCAAAACATCTAAGTTACATTTCTATGTAGTTGAAGTGCACTACGTTCCATATCTCTGAAATATTTTTTAAAACTCTATAGAAAGGGTTTTGGGACAAGTACTGGTTTGAAAAGAGCTATTATATAGTGAAGGTCATTCTCATAAAGGAGACTTGCCGAGGAAATTAATCAAGAATCCATTTTGTGAACAAACTTGCTTTGCTGAAGGAGTTACTAAAGTTCAGGATGTGTAACTGTGGTTTGATGAGTCATGACTTTAAAATGTGCCCCAAAGCTGAGAAGGAGGGGAGGAAGATTAGCAAGGGAAGCTAAGTAATGGGAACATATATCATTCCTTTGCTCAAAATACCTGTATTTCTCTTTAATAGGCAGTTCAGCGTTAACATGGCAGATGCTTAAAATGGAAACATGAACTCTTAAGAAAAACTGGGAGAGACTTTTTTTCAAGTGACTCATTTCACTTTAGGGAGAAGTGGGAGAAGAGCCACATTTTTCCCTTCGGGAGGGCACTCAGAACTGCTTAAAGTACTTGCATCTTAAAGAGACTGTAGTGCTTAATAAATTACACTAAAGTTATTCCAAGTATCAGAACCTATTATGTTTTATTTCTGCTGGTTTCGTGGAGACTTAGCAAAGACTTTAAGATGGGGCACCTGGGTGGCTCAGTCAGTTAAGTGTCCGACTTCTCTCAGGTCATGATCTCATGGTTCGTGGGTTATATAGCCCCACATCAGGCTCTTTGCTGAACACTTGCTCAGAGCCTGGAACCTGCTTTGGATTCTGTGTCTCCTTCTCTCTCTGCACCTCTTCTGCTTGCACTGTATCTCATCCCATCTCTCAAAAATAAATAAATGTAAAAAAAAATTTTTTTTAAAAAGAAAAGACTTTAAGATTGATGTCAAGGGTGAGGCATTCTCTGACTTTGAGCTTCTCTCTGTTGAAATCCTATTCACATGTTAAGACCCAGCTCAACAGCCAGAGCTCAACAGCCAGTCCTCAACAGCGTAAATTCAAATCTCTATAGAAAGGAGTGTTGGCTTCTATGGAAAGCAAACAGCACATTGGTTAGATCTTGAATGCAGAACGATTTCATTTGATTTGTCAGTATACCTGTTTCTAATATTGGTCTCTTTCCTCTACTAGACTAAGTTTCTTCAAGATGTATTCTTATTTATACCCACATCGCCCACAGGGCTTTGCACATTGTAAGAGCACACACACACACAAATTAAAACAGTTTTTCAGTCATTTGGCAAAATGATTGAGCCCTATACAGTCATGTGTTAGCTCTCCAAAAAAAAAATGTTAGTGGTCCCAAATACTAGATGCTCTTTCAGGCACGGGAACTTGGTTAATAATAACATGAAAATTTACCACCCTCCCAGAACTTACAAGCGAAACACACAAATTATTGCATGATGTTAGACAATCTATTCTCTTTTTTTAATGTTTTATTTATTTCTAGGAGAGAGAGAGAGAGACAGCGTGAGCAGGGGAGGGTCAGAGAGAGAGGGAGTCACAGACTGAAACAGGCTCCAGGCTCTGAGCTGGCAGTCAGCACAGAGCCCGATGCGGGGCTCGAACCCACGAGCCGTGAGATCATGACCTAAGCGAAAGTCGGACGCTTAACCGACTAAGCCACTCAGGCGCCCCTAGACAATTTATTCTGGAAAGGAAGTCTGCTGTTCCTCTCCCTATGGAATTTCCAAATAGTTTACTCTTAAATAGTCCAGATTTTGAAATTGCACTTTTGCCTCATGAGGCGATTGCAGCCACAGATCATAAATGGAAGATTGCCTGATGGCTTAGGTCATACTCTTACACGCATAGAGAATATCTTCCATTTAAAGAAAGAGAGAAGATTGATAACATAAGGCAATAATAGTTAGCCCTTGGAAGGCATCAAAATCCAATCGTCTGCCCCTTGTGGACATGCTGTGAAGAAATCACATCTACCCTTCCATAAAGTCAATCACAAAAATGTTGTGAGCAAAGGAGACCTTGAGAAAGCCATTAGTTTCTTTTTTAATGTTTATTTTTGAGAGAGAGAGGGAGACAGAGCACAAACAGGGGAGGAGCAGAGAGAAAGGGAGTCATAGAATCCGAAGCAGGCTCCAGGCTCTGAACTGTCAGCACAGAGTCGAACCCATGAACTGCGAGATCATGACCTGAGCTGAAGTCAGACGCTTAACCTGATGGAGCCACCCATGTGCCCCACTGAAAAAACCATTATTAGCATTATGCCCAAGAGTGAAAGTCAGATTCAGGAGGAAGAGCTTGTCCTACATGGGCCAATAAAAGCAGGGGCAATATAAGAGGAAGATTGGAACACAAATCAACTAAAGCCAACTGACGTAGCTGTCAATAGTAAAGGGCCAAGAGACCAGACTGTTGAAATTCTATGTAAAGAGCCAGATAGATAATAATAAGTAATTAGTAACACTTACTGAGCTCTTCTTAGTGAGCCACATAGGCTTTACTAGGGAGGATTCTCAGCAACTCACCTGCGGCAAGTAGCATTAGAAGCAAGGGAAGCTTTTCAACTAGCTCGTATCATTATACTATTTAATTAACCTTGTTATTTTCTTAAATTTTTTTAAATTTATTTCTGAGAGAGAGAGAGAGAGAGAGAGAGAGGCAGCGTGAACAGGGCAGGTTCAGAGAGATAAGGAGATACTGAATCTGAAACAAGCTCCAGGCTCTGAGCTGGTTGTCAGCACAGAGCCTGACGCGGGGCTCGAACCCACAAACTGTGAGATCATGACCTGAGCTGAAGCGGGACGCTTAACCGGCTGAGCCACCCAGGTGCCCCTAACCTTGCTATTAAAATAACCTCTTAATATATAACAACTTCTTAATATAAATAACATTGTTGACATATATTTGGGGATTATTTAGGATTGCTAGTGCAGAAGCTGAACTCCAACAAATTTAGTCAGAAAGAGAAGCGTACGTACAAGGATGATACTTAGGGTGTTTTTGCAACTCAGCCACAGGTCTGGCTCTCAGACTCTTAGAATTAGGAATCTGAACGCTTTTAGAGGTTTCTTTCTCTTTATCTTATCTCTACACTAAGTAGAGTGGTTTCTCTTCTAAAGAAAGGAAACTTGACGGCCAACATTCCTGTCCTTCACACTACCTGATGCTTCTCTGCCAGAGAAGCATTGTTCCTTCTGTTTAGGAAGAAAAGTCCTGGGAAAAGTGTTGTGATTGGCCTAGCTTGGATAAGAGGCCTTTCCATAAAATTGTCCACTGTGGACTGACAGTTGATACACTGTGATTGGAAGATCTTACTAGCGCTTGTTGGTTGGTTTGACCCAAATGAAGATAGAGTTAGTCTCAGCCATCAGGAGGAACGCCTCTTAGGCAAAATAACAAATGTCCACAGTATTCCTCAGCACCTCCTTTTCTTGTCTGGAAAGGTTTAAAATCCTTAAGCTGCAGTCTAAATTTGACTGCAGTAGTTTCGCTGACAAAAAGTCTTCTATAGTCTACACAATGACTTGTGGATAATAGGGAATTTTAAAATATGTACACTTTTTGTACCTTACTCCCATCACATAATAGGCTCAGAATGCATTCTTCCTTTAGTACTGACTTAATCTGAAATATATCAAATACCACTTGCAGTATAAATGTATCTCATTATCATTCAAGCATCAAGGTTAATTGGTTTAATGGTTCTGTATTTGGTGTTTTTGTGAAAGTGATTCTTGTCACAAGCAGCTATAACATGACAAAATTTGAAAGCTTGCATACCTGAGGCCTTTTTTTCTTTTTACCATTGTCATAGAATTTCATTTCCTTTATTCTTTAGCTTAGTGAAATACCACGAAGATGGGGCACATTGGTCCACGAGCACTGACATGATCATTTTGTTGTTCCTTCATTTTTGTTACTCTGATCACATTTCTTCTCATTTTATACTATAGCACTATTTGCAGAGTCTCATTACATAATTCTCTCATTTTTCCATGCTTGACTGCCCTGCACATTTGTAGCTCAGCTCAATCCAACATAGCATAACCTTTGAGTTAGAGATTGATTAAATAGGTATGCTTTATTTTATAGGTAGAGACAGATAAAAAGAAGGTTAGAACTGAATTTTCATGACCTTCCATTAGATATACATTCAGGTGTAGTGTCCTCAAAGGGACCAAATTTGATACAATTTCATGGCTGGTTTGCAGTGCCCTCAGTCTCTATCAATTTACTGCTTAGCTTAGTGGGCCATTTGTAGTCAGAGGTGATGAGAAGTTTCAATTAAAGTTTACAATCTACCCCCAAATTCTAGAAAAATCCATCCTGATAATAGAGAGAGAGAATACTTCGGGATGTTCATCATTTTATACTTAGTAAAAGCATCATTTTTCATATGGAATCTGGGAATTATGCTCAAATGAGTTCTTAGACTTCACACTTCAGTCAGTAGTGCATTTACCAGGGGTGCCTGGCTGGCTCAGTCAGCAGAGCATGTGACACATGATCTCAGGGTTGTAAATTTGAGCCCATGTTAGTATAGAGATTACTTAAAAATAAAATCTTAAAAAATAGTGTATTTACCAAAAGTACTGATTCAATCATTTTGTAGTTTTAAATCTAAGCAATGTATATTTCATTGATAGCTCCAGAAGAAGGTTTGATCCAGGTTCTGGAAACTAGAAAATACTTTCCCAAAGCCTTGGAAGCTTCATGTGCAATATTGCAGTTATATTTCCTTTAAAAGAAAAACTAAACCTAACAAAAGACTTATTTTGTTTTCAGAAAACAGAAAAATATTGTTCCATTAAAAAGAAAGCAATAGGGGCATCTGGGTGGTTAAGTGTCCAACTTCATTCAGATCAGGTCATGATCTCACAGTTCATGAGTTTAAGCCCCACGTTGGTCTCTGTGTTGACAGCTCAGAGCTTGGAACCTGCTTTGGATTCTATGTCTCCATCCTTCCCTGACTCCCCACTCATGCTCTGTCTCCTCTTTCATAAATTAATAAACATTAAAAATAATGTTAAAAAAGAAAGAAAGTGAAATGAGGGCATCTTTGTGGTTCAGTCAGTTAAGCATACGACTCTTGATTTCGGCTCAGGTCATGATTTCGCAATTCATGGTTCGAGCCCTACGTTGGGCTCTGCATTGACAGTGTGTAGCCTGTTGGAATTCTCTCTCTTCCTCTCTCTCTACTCTTCTCCTGTTCGTGCTCTCTCTTTCTCAAAAGAAATTAACTTAAAAAAAAAAAAGACAGCAATCTTTTTATGAAGATTGGCACTGTGAGATTAGTAAACAACATCGCTTATTTTAAAATTTTGTTTTTTCTTCCAATTGTTGATCTTTTCATGTTATTTTTTTGATTCCCAAATTAGTGATCCTCTTTCACATACATTCATAGATGATAATTTCATTATTATAAAGGAAAATTATGGTTTCAGGTAGAAGTCTGTAGAAGAAAATAGGTATGGGTATGTGTATATATATTATACATATTCCATCAATGCCTAGAATATATGTGTGTGTGTGTGTGTGTGTGTATAAAATATACATTGAAATAATGAAGTCATCCCTATTTCTTTTTTTTAAGTTTATTTATTTATTTTGAGAGAGAGAGAGAGAGAATGTGCACAAACAAGGGAGGGGCAGAGAGAGAGGGAGACAGAGAATCTCAAGCAGGCTCCACACTGTCAGCACAGAACCCGACCCAGGGCTCGATCTCATGAACTGTGCGATCAGAGCCTGAGCTGAAATCAAGAGTTGGATGTTGAAGTACCTGAGCTCCCCAAGCACCCCAAAATTATTCCTACTTCTAACTGGCCATTTAAGCAACCTCCCTGCTTCATTAAAAGCCTGTTGTTTTGGTTTTGTTCCTATTCTTCCAATGAAAGCTTATTTTGAAGTTTCAGGAAGAAATTCTTTCCCTCACTATCATTTCTGAAGAAAAACACATTCTCATTTAGAATTAGAAGAAGAAAAATAGAAAACTTTAATTATGACTTAAGAAGATTGTGCCGAACATTTTCATGAATTTGGTATGAATATAGTTATTTGTGTGATTATCTATGTAATTACATGTTTGATATCGATGTCCCCCAACAGAGTGCAGGTTCCCTGATTTATTTCTTCATTTCATTTCCTAGCAGTGTCTAGCACATAGTAGGCTCTTAATAAATACTTCTTAAAGGAGTAATGAACAATGAGCTCCCTCTGTATCAGAATGAGCTAATTTGTCCAAAGAATTAATAATAAGTAATCAGACTGGACAAGCTGGCTTACTCTCCATGTTTGGGAAGCCAATAATATTCTCTTACAGCAGCTCAGTGGAAATCTCCGGGGAGGGCTTATGTAGGTTAAAAGTGAGCCAATACTGACTGTGACATAATACAATGCAGGTTCTGTGACTGAACAACACATACGGAAAACTGATCTCTTGAAATCAACTCTAGTTGCAGTTCTGTATTCTCACATCTGTCTCCCTTTCTTCACCTTCATATGGAATCCTTCCCTATTAATTAATGATCTGATGACAATAATGAAGAATGGCTTCCTTGTCTAACAACCCACTGTAGACCTGTTGTTAACTAGCATGATTTGTAATGATCAGATTGGGATTTAGAATGACCTCACTATAAAGAAAAATAAATATTTAGGTATAAATAAAAACCAAAACAGGACTGGGAGGTAGGGGAGGGTGGAGAAGAACACACTAAGGCTGAAGCTAACAAAGAAAATAAAAGATCAAAGAAGCACTGTTAATACCTGCCTGACTTGGGTAAGTTCATGAGTAAATAAAAATTTTACTTGAGACTAGTGCAGAGCAACTTGAAATTGAATGAGTAAGGAGGAAATTTAATCTACTGCGGTAAACCTGAATTAACTTCCTTTGTTTCTTTAATGCTCTGGGCTCCTGGTGATGTAAAGGACATCTGAAATCAATCAAGGACTTTTATCTATCCATGACTCTGAAACTCGGAAACATAAAACTTTGCTGAGCATTTGCCCAGGTAGGCGGGTGGCAAGTAATGGGACGTGATTGTGTTAATTTATACGGTTGACTAGCTGACTCCTTGCAGTTTAAGACTGAAACTCAATAGATTCCACCCTTTAGTGTACACTTGGCATGTACTGAGATCTCTGAGGCATGCTTGAACTTTCCTCAAAAGGGCAAATTAAAACCAAAAAGGGTAGACAAAGATATTAGCAGCCCCGTGTCTGTCTCTGGTAACTTTAAAAAATAAGTAGCTCGCATTTCTTCAAGGTTCTTACATTGAGTGAGCGATGCTGCTGTAGTGGAAATGTTTTAACCTCCTATAACAAGGCTTGATCATTGAAGTTGGAAAACTCTGTGAGTTCTGTTTTTCTGCAGTAGAGGGGTGTGTGTGTGTGTGTGTGTGTGTGTGTGTGTGTGTAACATTTTATTCAATGTCAGGGTTCCTAGATAGTAGTAACTTGTATTTTCTTATTATTTTGGACCAAATAATAATTGAAAGCATTGCATTCAGAAAAGTTTGAACACATTGGGGTAGTGGACTCAGCTATTGGACCTGCATCAAGGGGACCAGAGTTATCCCATTGGGTTTTTATTTTATTCTGACTTCTGCATAGAAGCTTCATCAGCATTTAGTTGAACAATACCATATAGATTTTTCCAAGAATAATAAGGCAAAATGGTGATTCAGAAAGATAGATATAATCATGGTTACTATTCAGTTTAAGGCCATTTTATTTAGAAAACACATTATAACTGTACTTACTAAAACTGGGAACAGTTATTTATTGATAATTTGCCACATTTATGAGACATCTCAAACAGTGCTTCCAACTACTTTATTCAATGGAATATATATGTATATATATTTATATGTAAAGTTGTCTGTCCATTATTTTTGAATGTAGATGGTAAAGTTGTCTTCATGCCAAGAATTATCTCACAGTGCCAATTAAGTGTATCATTGATTTTATGGAATTTTATCTTTTGTTGACTGTCTGATTCTTGAACTGGGACAAAACCACCCTAACAGCAAGGATATTAAAAAGTGCCTAGAAATGTTACTCAGCCATCAAAAAGAATGAAATCTTGCCATTTGCAATGACATGGATGGAGCTGGAGTGTATTATGCTAACCAAAATAAGTCAGTCATAGAAACACAAATGCCATATGATTTCACGCATATGTGGAATTTAAGAAACAAAACAGATGAACGTAGGGGAAGGAAAAAAAAAGAGAGGGAAGCAAACCATAAGAAAGTCTTAACTATAGAGAACAGAGGGTTGATGGGAGGGGGGACTAAATAGGTGATAGGTATCGAGGAGGACATTTGCGATGAGCACTGGGCATTATATGTAAGTGATGAATCACTAAATTCTATTCCTGAAACTATTATTACACTGTATGTTTACTAACTAGAATTTAAGTAAAAATTTTTTAAAAAGGAAAAAGTGCCTAGTATTTTCCTCTCAAATATATAAATATTTTTTAAATCAAAGAAATAGAGGCAAAATCCTTCCTACTACATCTGTTGGGGTACAACTCCCTGTTGGTTTAATACTTCAGCAATTACAAAACTTTTTTACATATATTTATTCCATCCTCACAGTTATGCTGTGGAAAAGTAAAAGAGGTGATATTATCATTGTACATATTTCAAAACTGAAGGACATTGAGATTTATCTAGCTAACCTCAGTGATCAGTGAACAGAGGAGTCAGGACTTGAATTTTGATCTTTTATTTTCGTTGAGTGCAGACCATGGCGCCTACCTTAGCTTAGACATTTGGAGGCATAAAATTATCTAAAATTCTAATTAATAGGCTGATAAACCATTATAAGAAGCAAACTTATAGACTGACAATAAAATCCAAAAGTGAGATCGGAATATGAGGACTTGAATGATGATGGGCCCGTATACAGCTACCATTTAATGCTGAAAAGTCACTTAGTAAACTCTTGTATCTGAGTCCCCATTCCCAGAGTCCATACAACCACAGGCATCCACTTGGTTTCCCTCTTTGGGGAGGGTGTGGAAAACTCAATAAGACACTTAGGTTCCAGCTGCTACATCATTGTTTCATTTCCGGTCTGATGCCAGAAAAACCAGCTCTCCTGAAGTTACTACTCATGGTGTGTTCATAGTATTCAGTTTTCTTTCTTTTTGAAATTGTGTCTTCTCAGTAATTTTTCATAACTGACAGTTGAAACAAAGCAAGGTGATGAAATACAGAAACAGTTTGATTTATTCATTGTCTTTGTAATAAAGGGAATGCAGTGCAAAAGCATTGTGCGTGCTTAGCTTTTGTCCATCCGAGATCTTTACCGTGGATTGATTGTTCTTGAACTCTGCTGTTTTTCATAATTTTCTTTGACTAAGTCTTTGAAATTCTTACATCTTTGAATTACTTCTTACTCTTCTGTCCCTGTGTTGAAATCTTCTTTCATTATTTTTTTTGCTTCTATTCAATAAAATCATTGACTATAAATAAATGGTTAGTTTCCAATTTTCTTAGAGCTTTTCAGAAACAAATAAATGAACTGACTCTCCAGACAACTTTCTTTGTGGTTTTGGTTTCAAATTAGTTATAACTACAGTGAAATTTCCAAGAATTTAAGCTCTATTGATTACAGCAAATGTAATGTAAAGTGCCATATTCCAACTTCAAAAAAACCTACCAGAAAAATACCAAAGCGTGAACTAAGACAAATAGATGGATGTCATGGTCAACTCCAATCTCTAGTTCAGTGAACTTATAAATAGTCTGACACTCTGTATCTGAGATGTATTTCAATTACTGATGATACTATTAATTGGATTTCATGTTTTATTCATTTTTCGAGAAATTTAGAAATTGTTATGATGTGAAATACTTTGCCTGCATTGATGACACAAATGACATAATTTGGCAGAAATGTTAAAAATTCCATCTTAAGGACCCCTCTAGTTGTTAAAGAGCAAAAAATAAATTATTTAATTTTCATCATTCTTATGCTACTGATATTAGATTTTTTTAAAAATCACTAAGATGATGATGCCAAAAAAAAATTTAGAATTTCTATAGATCCTGCAATTAAAATATAGGAATGACTTGTAGGAAACAAACTTTAGAAAACCATGTATTTCTTCTTAAGGAAATAAATGTAGGGAAGAAAAAAACAAAACCAATCTATCGTGTGTTTATCACTTTCAAATGAGAGGAGATTTGGAAACTTCTGATGCATTCTTCATAGAGTTTTTTATCCTAAGAGTGCGGTCACTCACTCAGCACACTTTCAGAGAGAGAAACAATGCGATTGAGAAATGTTCCAGAAATACCCTGTCCCCTTTCACATGACCCATGATTGGTGTTAGAATGGCATAACTTGTCTCTGAGCAAATGGAAGGGCATACATAGAAATATAGGGAGTAGCCGTCTGCAAGTACTTTTCAAAAGTATCTGGATTATAGATGGCTTCCTCCGGTGTCAGGAACACAGAAAGCTGTTTTAGTGAGTGAATACGAATGTTGGGGCTTGCTGAACTGGCCTGTCAGGGAGGGCCGTAACAGTCAGCCAAGGCCAAACTCCCTCACACACAAAGTGCAACCGTATGCCATTTGTTGGCCAGAGTCCCAAATAGAGTCATTAATAAGATGATTAGGAAGGAAATATCTTCATTCACTGTAGGGTGTACAGTGCAAATCACAAATGTTCATCAGGGTGGCTGATTCCTAAGGGGCATTACATGAATCCTATTTATTATCAATAGAGTTGTAAGGGTAAATGATATTCTGTTCCTTTACTATTTTGGTTATGGGTCTGGACCCAAAAAAAGCCTCCTCTTTAGTAACTAATTTACCTGAACACTGCCAGTATGTAATGAAACACCGAGTTATGAAGTGTTTTTATTAAATTATTTTTTATTTAAACTATAACTTAAAATGTTGGGTAAAAACCGTACGTAGCAACGAAAGCACCAAGAATCAAACAAAAACAGAGAGCATAATCCAGTTTTACAGACTCCGTCATTACAAAGTACCTCTATAAGCTACAGAATAAAGCAATGGGCTTAGGTGAAGATTTAAAGCTAAAATTAATTAGGGAGTGACAGTTGGCTCAGTTGATACGGCATGAGACTCTTGATCTTGGGATTGTGAGTTCAAGCCCCATGCTGGAAATAGAGTTTAGTCAAATACATAAATAAATAAATAAATAAATAAATAAATAAATAAATAAATAAGAGTTTAAAGCTAAAATGAATTAAACTGCTTCCAATCATACCTATTTCTCTTACTTCCCAGACCTCTTATTTTTTTAAGTTTATTTATTTATTTGAGAGAGTATGGGAGTGGCAGAGAGCGAGAGGGAGAGAAAGAATCCCAAGCAGGCTCTGCACTGTCAGCACAGAGCCCAACGCAGGGCTCCATCTCAAAAACCACAAGATCATGACCTGAGCCAAGATCAAGAATCAGACCCTCACCTGACTGAAACCCCTCCCCCACTCCTGATTTCTCACGCTTCTTATGTTGAACCTAAACATCTTCCACAGAGAAATCCTGTTTTCCACTCAAAATCGGCTTTCACATTTTCTGTACTTCAATCTTGCTTCACACCCATCTTAAGTATAAAAGGTAAAAAATAACATTTAATGTTCACATACGCACTGTCTAGCACTATACAAAACGTGTGTAACATATATTACTGGACGTGATTCTCTTAACAGTCTGCAAACGGGAGATCATTATTTCCCTTACCTTGCAGGAAGCCTCAAGTTGTTTAAATTACTTGCTGAAAATCTCACAGTCCCTAAGAGGAAGAATCAGAATTTAAACTCTGGGCAATGGTTCCCTAAAGGCCGTGCTTTGAAAAACTATGCCATTAGCAACCCAGGAACAAGGTCCTTTCTTTCAGAAGTAGAATTTGAATTTGAATACAATTTTAGTGTTAAGTGAGCTTCAAAGCTTATGAAAAAATCAATTATACCAGGGGAGGAAAAACTATCTAATAATATTTTCTACCCCACCTCACATACACTGTCTGTTTTTCTTTTTGTGTAGCCATGTATTATAGAGGTCCTTAGGCAAGTGACTTCACATCATTTACTTCGTCTATGAAACAGAGATCACTTATTTTTTGTAGCCATGCAAGTGGAAAAGTGATGATACACATTTTAACTATGATGAGGAACAAAATAACGTAAGAGCTAACAGCAGAGATTCTGGAATCCAATTGCTGGACAACAAATGTGATTTGTTACTTACTAGCTTTGTAAATTTTAGCAAGTTTTAAAATCTCTCTGTGCCTCAATTACCCATCTGTAAAATATCCATAGCAGTTAGTATTCCATGCACTTTTTAGTGGATTCTAGGAGAAACATCTGTGTAGAAAGTTTAGCTTCGTATCTGGTACGTAGACATTTCTTGATGAAGATCAATTTTCATTTCCTCACATCAAATGAACTAAAGACTAGATTGTAAAAATAAGAATAAAACCGGTCCCTAGTTAGAACATATTAAGGAAAATAATTTATGTAGTATTAAAACACGACAAGTTTAGGTTTTCATCTGGGAATGGTTATTTTACCATTTTGCATTTTCTTATAGTGAAAATGAAGTTACTTGGGGGGAGTGCATTCATTTTTTGTACTTCTTTGATGTTCTCTGAGCTTCTTTTTGGTCTTAACGACACACGGTTCCATTTCTCTAAGAGTCTGGCCCTTAAGGAGAACACAGTAGACAAGATGTTAAGAAGCTGAAAGAAAATAAACAGATTATTTATTATTCCTTCTCCCGGTTGTGATTATGAGTGGTCATTCAGAACAAGCAAAATATTATCAGAAGACTATGTGTCATAGGACAGGAATGAGAGGGGTACGGAAAGTGATTCTATGAAAGGTACTGAAGAGGAAGCATGGTAGGGAAAATCACTGATGCTGCAGCAATAACCACAGTCAGGGCTTCTGCAGGTGTGGTGTTTAACCCTGGAAACTGAAGGGAATATGAGCTCTGTAGCTGAGCTCCAAACCTGTCACAGGATGTTTTCCATTTGAGTCCGTGTGCTGTGAAGGCATCTCCTGTGGGGGCTGCTATAGGAATAATTATACTATAGAACTTCGAGAATCCAAAGCAGATGATTGGTAAAGTAGACATGCCATGATCTTTGTGCGGTTGCTGTAATGTCCTTAGGACTCAAAAGGAGGTAAAGATACAAAGCATCAATTACGTGAACTGGAAATTTAGAAATATGGGCTTCATAGTTTAACCAACTATCCCATTTCAGAACAACAGAAGAGTTAAGTGAGAGCCGTTCACAGAAGCCCTCACAGTGACCAGCACATGCTAAAGAAAACAGGAAGTAGGGGCCCCGGAGAAGTGGAGAGATGTCTGATTTTAATCAGGAAGAGGAGGATAAGTATATCATTGAAGAGATTATATCATCCTGTAAATAATCTCTTTTAGGTTTGTGATGTATGGTGGGATGGTACTACCTTGAAAAAAATACTCAAAAAAATTAAGCCTTTTTTTTTTTTTACTAATACCATATGTACTTTGATTCTTTTTAAATTATTTTCCTATGTGACTTATCATATATAAAGAAGATTTTATAAGCTGCAAATATATGCGTTCATGTATGTGTATAGGTAGATAGATATTCTATTCTGCCCCATCTGTGTTTTGTTCTTTTTCTTCACCACTACCCTAGAATCTTAAATTCTAAAATTCTGTACTGCATTTTGATACCAAAGAGGGTGATCCCAACATCCTCAAGTCTCTCTAGACCAAGGCACTTTGATGATTTTTAGCAGTTAGGAAACAGCTAGTCACATTTCCCAGCTTGGCATGATAATTTATGGAATGATTCTGTAATAGGTATCGTGGAGTTTTAGTCATTATGAATACATAGATGATAGAGATACAAAAGGGCCTGAATTGTAATACTGTGTTATCTCTTCTATAGCAGCTATTAATTTTCGATGTTGAAAGCTTATAATTCCAGCCTAAAAAATAAACAGCCCTAAATTTAATCTACATGTATGTATACACAAGTTAATCAGTCCATGTTAAGTACGCCTACCAGGTTTATTTCAAGGACTTCAAGTAATTCTTCGAATTAAGAATCTAAGATAAATGTATGGGCGTAATTGAATGTTTATAGGCAGTGATAAACAGGTCCGTTCCTAGTTCAGAGAATGGAAGAAATTAAAATGCTGAATGGAAAATTGTAAATAATATTTTGTTACACATAGATCATTGTAATAAGTTCTGGCGTGTAAGATTAACCCTGTTTGCAAGGATCTAAGAATCAGGTTGGAAAAATGGACTTTTCTTCATATATAAAAATTTCAACAATTAGCTAAGCCTGAATAGTAAACATTTTTCTTTTTTTTTAATTTATTTTTGAGAAACAGAGAAAGACACAGCGAGCAGTGGAGGGTCAAAGAGAGAGGGAGATACAGAATCTGAAACAGGCTCCAGGCTCTGAGCTAGCTGTCAGCACCGAGCCCAATGCGGGGCTCGAACCCACCGTGAGATCATGACCTGATCCAAAGTCAGATGCTTAACCGACTGAGCCCCACGAATAGTAAATGTTTAATGAACAAGATTGCTCCTTAGAGAGAGAGGTGATGACCAAGAGATGGGGGCCATTGGAAAAGGTGTACTGAAGCCTTAAAACAGAGTAGCACTCACAAAGAAGATGCAAAAGGGTATTCCAGAGATGGGAAGTGTCACTAGCTAATATAGAGAAACTAGAATGTTCATAGAGGACTTGCTGATTGTAATTTCAAATTGTATACAAAATATGTAAAATTATGTTACAGAAATATATGCGGTATATACCTGTGGCTTTGTTGGAACCTTCTGTGGGTATATGGACTAACTCAGGTTTGTAAACTGAATGAAGAAGTGATGTTCCATGGGCAGTAATGATATCAGGCTTCTGCTCATTCAACTTTAATAACTTTTTGTTATGTTTATCAAACCATGCTCTTGTTGGTGATCCATTTCGTGTTCCTTTAGAAATTCCTTGGTATAGGGGCGCCTGGGTGGCTTAGTCGGTTAAGCGTCCGACTTTCGCTTAGGTCATGATCTCGCGGTTCGTGGGTTCGAGCCCCGCGTCGGGCTCTGTGCTGACTGCCAGCTCAGAGCCTGGAGCCTGTTTCAGAGTCTGTGACTCCCTCTCTCTCTGACCCTCCCCTGCTCACGCTGTCCCTCTCTCTGTCTCCTAGAAATAAATAAAACATTAAAAAAAATTAAAAAAAAAAAAAAGAAATTCCTTGGTATATTAGCCATCATCATAGATCCCTATGGGTGTAGTATTGCCTCTGCTATTCTGAATCCTCTCATGCCCACGGACAACAATCCTCTAACAATACTATCTGTCATTAACTTTGCTGAGCTGCTCAAACATACCAGTACTCCATCACTAGCGTATTCCTTATGAGCTTAGTGATGACAGCATTTCTCTGACCCTTTCAAGATCATTCTTCGGGTTCCAAAGAACTCAGCCAGTTGGTGTGCTCTCAAGGGTTATATAATAGAGCCATTCTAGCATATTCATCCTCTGAGCCTTTTGATCCTGTCCTCAAAACTCGGCCAGGGAAGTTCTGTCATTTGCACTTAATTTAATGAGTCCCCCCCCACAAGCTTCTAGTAATCAACCCATCAGTATATTAGGACCATTCCAAGTGCTCTCATCGGTCATGGGAGAATGCTCTCTTACTGGCCAATTGTCCTTTATTGAGCTTATTTTTCACCACCGCCAGCCCCTGCCCCAGTCTGATACTATCAAGATCCACTTCCTGGCATGCTCTCCCAACCCATAATTTCTTTTGCTACAGTAAATCACGTACTGAAATTCCTTTGGTGAATAATTCCTTTTTTTCCTCCAGCAAGAAAGCGTTTCCCCAGCTGGCCCCTGCTCAGACATGATCCTAGTTACAGAACAGGAGAGGTAGGGGGTCGGATTTGAAGAGAGCAATTATCATCTTCCAAGGCATCCATCTCAGTTGATATTTTGGCATGGTCTTCAGGCAAAAGGAGGTTGCTACTCTTCAGCAAAACAAAGTAGCCTTACCTACAGGCCCAGAGATTTAGGGGGATCTGGGGGTCCCCTGCCCTGGAGTACATCCATTCGGATGTCTCCATTCAGTGAGGCCACACGTCTTTCCTATCAGGGTTTTGTTTTTAGCATTAAAGACTTGCCAAGGCTGTGAATCCATGTTCATTATACTTATATTTTTACAATATTAAAATAGAAAATAATATTATTTTCTATTAATAGAAGTAAATGAAAATAGAAAATAAAAAGTATATTTTATGTATTGATAAATATTTATATATAAAAATAATTTATATTTTAAGATGCATATATTTCATTATTATTTATATATAATATGTATTTACAATATATGTTACATAATAATATATAAGCATGTATTTATATGTATGTAAATATATAAATAAAATACATATTATGGATTTAAATGTAAAATAATTTTATATTATTTAATTAATTATAACTTAATACTATAATCTATTATATAAATTGGTTTCTGCCCTGGGTTCCTGACACCGAGCTCCTAAAACTTTGATTTCCTAAGGGATAAGAGCACTAGGAGCATTGTTGGTTCTCATCTTTGTTCTTTGAAATCGGTTCCTGACACAGGGCTCCTAAATCCCTCAGAATTTCCTAGGTGATAGCAGTATCTTCATTCTAATGAGGTGACTCTTGGTGGGCTGCTAGATAGGGTTGGTCACCAGAAATACCCAGCCATGATGAGAAGCTTGGAATTTTCAGCCCCATTTCCCACTCTCCAGAGAGGGGAGGCTGGAAATGGAGTTTATGATAGATCATGATGTGATAAAGCCTCCATAAAAATCCCACCAGTATGGCGTTCAGAGAGCTTCCCTGTCGGTGAGCACACAGAGGTGCTGGGAGATTGGTGTACCAGAGACGGTACCTCCCCACACACCTTGCCCACATCTCTTCCATCTGAACATTCATCTGTGTCCTTTACTATATCCTTTGTTGTATAATAAACTATTAAACATAACTATGTCTTCCTCTGAGCTCTGTGAGCTAATCTAGCAAATGATTAAATCCAATGGGGAGGAGGCTCTGGGAAGCTCTGATTTGTAGCCAAAGTGGACAGAAGTTGTGGGCAACCTGGGGACCTACTATGTGCAATTGGCACCTGAAGGAGGGCGAGGAAGTCTTGAGGGGCTGAGCACTTAGTCTGTGGGATCTGGTGCTGTCTCCAGGTAGATGGCGTCAGAATTGCATTGAACTGTACTTCATCTAGTTAGCGTCAAAGAGAATTCGTTTGTGTGGGAAAGTCTCCCACGTCTCACACATCTGGGGTCAGAGGTTGTGGGTACGGTACTGATGTGAGACGGAAAGAGAGACACCCAAGAGGAAGAGTGAGTTTTCCCTGTCCTGTGCCTCATCCAAGCACCAGCTCCATCTGCCTTTTGGTGACAGAAATCGTGGATTTCTTGCACACGGTGCCCCTGGTTTGCAATCAACACATCCGACCTTGTCAGTTTTCTTCTTCAAAACAACAGTAGCACTTAGCAACGGCCAGTACAGTCCTTTTCATTGCTGATCCCCCCCTTTCCTCTGAAACGCTCCGTATCCGATGGCTCCTGTCACCTGACCCCCTCCCACCTCGCCACTGGTGAAAGTTCTACCAATTGTTATGTCAGAGTGAGCAGGAAGTTCCTTAAGTTATCGACGACAGGGGGATCCCTCGTGCCACCCAGATTGCAAGTACTGTAGTTCCAGAATCACATTCTAAGGGTATGCTTCTGACAGGGAGCAGAATATGTGACCCCACAACATGCCACTGTGGTGTATGGATTATCTTGAGCTCAAAGCAATCAAGGCCCGAAAGACTTCAGAAGAAGGTTGTTTCTTTGTTTTCACCTCTTCCTTAACCGCCTACAAGAATTTAGAGACACTATACCAGAAAGGGAACTATTACCAGAGATAACGTTTTACATCAGAAAGACTTACTGCATGATGACATGGCAAATAATTGTTTACCAAATATTTGTTCTTCCCATCTTCCCGTGAATTGTCTTCCTTCCCTTTGCCTCCCAGACCCTTACCCCTTCTCCTTAGCTCAGGATGACATATAAGCCTCAATTCCTTGGCTGCCTGACAGCCTGATGTCTTTGGGGCTCCCATATGTATGAAATTTAAAGGATTTTTTTCCCTCCTGTTAATCTGTTTTATGTCAATTTAATTATTAGACCAGACGAACAACCCAGAAAGGAAGAAGGGAAGTTTTTCTCCCTTGTCTTATCTAAGATCACTTCTGAAATTATCTATTTTCAGCTGCATTTCTGAATTAGTTTCCTAGAGCTGCCATACCAAAATTTCACAAAATTGGTGCTATTAAAAAAAAAAAACAGAAGTGGTTTTGTCTCACACCAGCAGAGGCTAGTCCAAAATCAAAGCGTTAGGATTGCTTCCTTCTGGGCACTCAGAGAGAATCTGTTCCATGCCTATTTCCTGGCCTCTGGTGGTTTTCTGGCAATCTTTGATATGCCCTGCCTTATGGATATATCACTCCACTCTCTTCCCGTGGTTCTCTCTTCTTTTGTCTATGCAGTTACATAAGATTCTCCCTCCGTGTCCCTAGCTCTGTGTTCCATGGTTCCCTCTTCTTTTTTAAAAAATTTCTTAACATTTATTTATTTTTGAGAGAGCAAGACAGAGCACGAATGGGGCAGGGGCAGAGAGAAAGGGGGGCTCCAGGCTCTGAGCTGTTAGCACAGAGCCGGACACAGGGCTCGAAGTCACAGATATGAGATCATGACCTGAGCCAAAGTCAGATGTTTAACACTGAGCCATTCAGGAACCCCCATGTTTCCTTCTTCTTAGAAGAACGCCAGGCATATTGGATTTAGGGCCAGTGTTGGACAATATGGCCTCATCTTAAGTTGAGTACATCTACAAAGATCCTACTTCCAAAGAAGTTTACCTTTACACATTAGGATTTCAGCATATTTTGGGGGGAGTTACCCCTAGCAATATCAAAAGACAAATAAAGTTAATTTTTGTGATGAGATTTGTGCATAAGTGGTTTATTAGGATACATTCCCAAGAAAATATAATGGGAGAATAAAGGAACGGGATTGGTAAGGGATAAAGACCAACTAAGGGCCATTATTAAGCCCTGCAGATAACTTTTGCTCATTCCAGTCATGGAGTTCTGGGCATAGTATAAAGACAAAACCAGACTATTCTTTTCTCTGAGCCCATCAGTCACTAGTTCAGAGCTATGGCTGGAGGAATGTAAATCCCAGGCATATTTAATTCTTGTTTGCATAGGAAAAGTAGTTGTGACAGCTGAAGAAAGCTGTTATGGGCTGAATTATGTCCCTTAAAACTCGTATGTTGAAGTCTTAACCCTCAGGACCTCAAGATATGACTGTATTTGGAGACAGGGCCTCTGAAGAGGCAACTGAGTTAAAAGGAGGTCATCCCTAGTTCAATATAACTGGTGTCCTTATAAGAAGAGATGAGTACGCAGACTGCACACGGACAGCAGGAGAGCCATGTGAACAGACATAGCAAGAAAGTGACCATCTACCAGCCAAGGAGAAAGACCTCACAAGAGGCCAAACATGCTGACACCTTGATCTTGGACTTCAGTCTCCAAAACTGTGAGAAAATCAATTTCTGTTGTTTAAGTCACCTGACCTATGGTGTTTTGTTAATGCAGCCCTAGCAGACTCATACTGACAAACACATGCATGCAGAGTGGTGAAAGTGAGAGCGTAATGCAGGCAGCTGGGCATGGAGGGAGAGATAAGTCTGAGGGCATGTGGACAGAGCACTCACGGTGTCTGCTTTGCCTGGGACCCCTAACTGCCTGTACACCATTTCTACGTTGTGTGCTTCCTGTCCCTAAAACTTTGGCTTTTGCTCCATTAGACATTCTGGTTTCCAGAAAGGGCATAATAGAGGTTCTGTGGAGCCTGAAGGTGTGGTGCACACTTTGTCAGTGTGGGCTCTGAGACATTTACTAAGGCTTGCTTTTATATAATGGAGGCAGAAACACATATATCTGGAGCTTGGGAGATTCAGCTAAATGAATCTTATATTTCTACACCTGGAGATAACAATGAGTGGGTTGCTACAGCGGTGGTGTAGAATAAGGGCAAGGTATCAAGAGCACAGGCTCTTCAAAGTTGAGGGAATGGGTCCTTCCACAAAGTGGTCAGCCTAGACCAGGGACAATTCAATGCGAACAGTAAGGAAAATCTGGGATAATTAGTGGAGGAGTGAGAAGAGCCCTTAGTTGATTACTTTCTATTGAAAACTCATTGCTTAGTTCAGTGGATCTTAAATTCCAGCCTTATATTTGCACAGACAAGAGATTTACATCACATTTCTAAAACAATAAAATGTATAGCCACGTTTGAGGCATTCTTGTCTACAGATGGGAGATTACACTAAATAATCACACAAAACAGAACTTCTTTGCTTCCATAAAGGACTCATTGTAAGACTCAAATTACAGTCTACCAGGTTAAATCTAACTTGACGTTTTTGTTTCTAAATCTAATTAGTGTGTGTCACTGAAAAGGCATTCTACTATATATTGCAATATTGAGAATGCAAAGTTGATCTTACTTTAGTCATTTCTAATCATAGTTCTATTTCTGGGACAATTTTTAACTTTGCTTGAGGTTATAATTATATATATTCATTCCCTACAATAAAGATTTACCATGGATGTGTAACTCAAAAATTAAATTACATTTTAAATATCTTATTATACATTTAAAGTGGTAATTCAGCTCTCAAACATTTAAGAGCAAGATATAGAAGTTGAGTTCCTTTTTCAGAAAAGGGAACAAGATGGTAAATGTGCTATTATAATGTTCTTTTTCAAATTAGGAATACGTTGAGTAAATATATACAAAATTGGGCAATTATATTTTTGATTCTGTCAAGCATAACAATGAATGTGAAATCACTTGGTATAATTTTTAATCACAGACATTAAAGTTTTTGCATATGACTCTATAAGTGATATAAGAAAATTATAGCTTTTTGTCAGGATGAATCCGTTTAGAGGCATTGTATATAGCCATCTAATGGAAAATACTTCAAAATAATTCAGCCTATGCTAGAATCATCTTCAACATATTTTCAAAGCCAAAATAAACATCTAAGTAAATCTTACAATATGTTCTATATGAAAAATTATTTTGATGTTAGCTTAAATGTTTTATTCATACCCAGTGTTAATTAACTTCTAAATCTATTAATTAAAATAGCAGAATTCCATATTGTAATACAAATATGGAGACTATTTTTGTCCCAGGGAGCCAAGTTAAGTTAGTACTCAGAGCCTAAAAACCGAGTATAGACAAAGATATTAACCTCTCAACTCAGCCAACCTCCGATGAACACATACAGGAAATAAAAGATTAAACAACATTCTCAAAACTGCATAACATACAGGGCATTAGTTCATGATGAAAGATGAAACAAGAAAATTGCATAACTTACATAATTGGACAAGTTATGAACTGCTGGTGGGAAGATTTTGTAAAAACACAAATTAGTGTACTAATATTGTCTCATGTAAGCCTAGTCTCACGCATATCTACTATCCTTCTCATTTTTTTTTCAAAAGTTTTTTAACGTTTATTCATTTTTGAGAGACAGAGACACAGCATAAGTGGGGGAGGGGCAGAGAGAGAGGCTAGACACAAAATCTGAAGCAGGATCCAGGTTCTGAGCTGTCAGCACAGAGCCCGATGCGGGGCTTGAACTCACAACACAAGATCACTACCTGAGCTGAAGTCAGACGCTTAACCGATTGAGCCACCCAGGCGCCCCCATCCTTCTTATTTTCTCTGACTTGCAGCACCTCTCCCTTATTCTTCATCCCTCAATATCTCTGATTGTCCATAGGAAATCACAGAGTCCAGTATCTGGGAATAATTACCCAGAGGACAGACATCCACCTACCTTCTCATCTAGGCAACCGAGAGCAATCAGCCAGGCAGTATTTGGGCTAATAAAGACACAAGTGTGAACAAAAATCCATTTACCTGTCTTCATCAACATTGTATTTTCATTGGTGTGATAGACATAAATAAATTAAAAAGCAAATAACTAGGGGGATAAGGGGTGCTTGGGTGGCTCAGTTTATTGAGCATTTGCCTCTTGATTTCAACTCAGGTCATGATCCCAGGGTCATGGGATTGAGCCCCACATCAGTCTCCATGGTCAGTGCAGGGCTTAAGATTCTCTCTCTCTGACCCTTTTCCCCTCTTGTGCTCTCTCTCTCTAAAAAATAAAATAACTTTGAGTAAATTATTTAACCTACTAAGCCTCGGCTATTTCTTTAACCTATAAAATGGGTATGATAATATTGCTTACCAATATATACATATACATACAAACATACATACACCTTCCTTGAGATGTGTTATTATGTAATATTACATATATTACAATATATTATATGTTATATATAATTAGCCTTTCTAAAAAGGGAATTATAACTCACAATTAGACTGGGCAAAGAGCCTTATGTAGACAGAAATCAAGCTCGTGGAACTATACATACCTTACTCAGATTTTGGGTACAAATTGCCTCTGTTGACATGATCCGTAATAAAGTAGTATATGAATTATGGATAATTCAGTGAGCAAAGAACCTTGTTATCTGACTGCTTGGACTGAGACAGCTTCCCCAGAAAAAAATTAGAACATGTCCTATTCTTCATCATAAGTTGGAGATACTTTCTCCATCTTTCTTGACATTCAGTATAAAGATAGTCAAGACTCTCCAATGTATTAAATCATTTTACTAACAAGACCACCATCTTGTGTTAACTCCAAATCTCAGGAACCTTGATTTAAAAAAAGGTATTAAAATCATAATGGTTTCTATTATGTGAAATTATGTCCACAGTTTGTCTTTTATTTTTCACTGAGCTTGTGAATTACCTCGGAGTTCGGTCTCTTTTCCTTTGATCTTCCAACCAATCTGAAGCCTCTTAAAGGAGAGAAGCATTTGCTAAGCAGCCCCTTGTCTCAGGCAGGTATTAAAGTCGGCTTTTCTTTGCTCTACACAGTGGACAGCTTTGTTTCTTCCACTTTATCACATAAGCTTGTTGTGACATTAAAATTAGATAATCCATGCAAAATTCTTTGTACGCCACCTAGTCTATAGTAAATGATCAATAAATGTTAGCTACTATGATTATCTGATCCCTTATCTCTATCCTGCTGGGCTAAATGTAGTTTAGAATCTTAATACTTATTGCCTTGTTATATTTGCAATAGCATCCCAAAAGGCTTTTCCATATCTAATATAACCTACTTCTATCTTCCACATATATTATGTCTTGCCATCGGATTAAATGCCCTGATTAATAACTCTGGAGTTTAGGTTCCTGATCAAATGCCTTTAATAAGTTTGCACCTTAATCAGGCTTTCTACTTTGCCTTTCTTTTTTTTTTTTTCTTATTTATTTAATTTTGGGAGAGAGAGAGAGAGATTGGGGGGAGGGGCAGAGAGAGAGAGAGAATCCCATGCAGGCTCTGTACTGTCAGTGCAGAACGATGCAGGGCTCGAACTCACAAACCATGAGATCATGACCTGAGCCGAAAACAGCAGTCTGATGCTTAACCGACTGAGCCATCCAGGTGCCCCCACTTTGCCTTTCTAATTTTAGTTCCCCTTATGCTTTATACCCAGTGCCATATTCTGGTAAAACTAATTTGTCTGCTGTTCTTTTAAGCGACTTAACATTTCCTTTCTACCCACTCAATGCCTCACCCCCAACTGGCCCACATCTGCAGTCCTCATCATCAAAATGTCTCTTCCTCATAATCTACTCCTCTGAAAGCACATTTTCTCCCTTCTTTTACTTTTCTCATAGTCCTTATCAGTTCCAACCTCTCACCTTCTACCATTGTTATTTGTGTAGCTGCTTTATCTCTCCTAGTAGAGTGTAGGTCCTTGAGGGAAGAATCCATATCTGGTTCATATTTTCATTCCTAAAGTATCCACACTGAATAAATATTTGTTAGTTAAATGAATGAATTAACTTTCCAATTCTTCGGGCCAGAAGGTTATATGTTTAACCAGCAGGTTAAACATCAAGTATGAATAATATTTTACTACAAGCTGGTTTCTTAACCAGAGAGATGCTGACTTAAAATTTGCGATATGATTTCTGGAGAACAATGGAGACCACCCTGTTCCAAAATGTCTTTCAACCCTCAATATCCTACCAGTAGAAAGCCACTAGGGGTTGATTTTCTCAGTCTTCTTAATGGCTTTAGGTCAGTTTAGGTTTCAAGAGACACCTACTTGCTTAATAAAATTGCTTGCTAGATTACAGAACATGCAAGAGACAAGGAAAAGTGAAAGGGCACTGAAGGTGGACACCAAATGGTGAAGAAGACACATTTTGCCTACATTGAACTTTTTAAATAGATAATCCTGTTTTAGTATTGGCAGCAATCTAGTTTCTCAGTAGAATGTATCATAATTTACACCATGAGCCCGACTACCAGCAACTTCCAAGAACCTGTCAGGGGCAGAAACAAGAAGGTGTGGCTGTACCTGGAGCTCATTTGAGGGAGTTCAAAGGCAGGCAAGAGTCAGTGTGAAGTGGGGAACGGCAGGGCCAGGAAATAGAAGATGGGACTCGAGTAATTCGTGTTGCTTCACCCATGCAAATTCAGAAGTCACTGCTGAGTCAAAGCAGGCATGAATACTCACATGGTACCTTGGGATAATCCTCAGTCCAGGAAATAATGATGTTAAGTCGGGAAGAGAGAGTCACTAAAGCAGGCTTGAAAGGGAAATAACCCTGTCAAACTGGAAGAAAAACTGGTACTTGCACAGCAGCAAAGGAAATGCATGAACAGTACCCACATGACTTCATGTTAGACACAGTATCGCTTCACCCTACTCATATTCCTCTTTGTCCCACGCACAAAGGTCGTCAGCATGCCTTCAGGAATTTTTATAATTATGACATGCCTCAGATTTCACTGACCTCAGACATAGGGAAAAGAATACTAGAAGTGTTCCACTATTCCTAAAAGTAGGAAATCCTTTCTTCCTAATCCAAAATCATGATGACGACAGTCCATCCACTGGATTGGTGGACTATAATGACTATGGAAGTATAAGACCACCTAACATGTCTCATATGCACCTTAAGTCAGTTTTCAGCTCCAATCAGGACATGGATGACCAGTGCTGTGCCAGGGTGTGGTCCCACAGAGTCAACTGGGCTTATCTCTCTCCCCAAATCCCTTCTCAGTGTATTTATGATAGGAGCTTGACATTGGCTATGGGGTTATGGACTACGAGCCGTGCCTTTTTCTCACTCATGGAGAGCTGGTTGTTAACCATTACCAGCACACCAGCACGTCTGCACTGGTCTTTTTTTTCCCACCAACCCTCATTTGTGGGCTTCCCACTGCCCATGAAACCATTTGGAAAAGCCTTACCATTGTTACTTTTCCATGAGTTCAACAGTAGTGCCCAGAGTATTCGTTCCACATGTTTCAGGATCTTCCAATCTCGGGATTGCCAGAACATTCTTGTATTCCATGCAAACGTGGGGAGAATAACCTATCGCAACTCTTCATTTTGTCCCCTGGGCTCTACAAAGTCTTAGTATTCCCATGGTTTCTCAGTCTATCTCACGGACTCCTCCATAGTATCTCAAGATTAATCCAACAAGCCCTAAAGAGATAAACACTGTATCGCCCCTTCTCTGTTTTATTTTATTCCTTAAGGGCCTCCTGCCAACTATGAAAATGTGTTTCTTTTTTTCCTAGGGACAAAATAAAAAACTTGATGACAAGAGGGACAGATGGAGTCCAGCTTACCCGAAAAGCAAGGCTGCCATTTAAACTTATTTTTAAAAACTATGCACTAGTGGTGCTGGATATGTATCTTCTGCCTCCTTCCCCAGATTGACACTCCACCGTTTTTCATCCTGCTCTGTGTTCCGGGAAATTGGTACCCAGGGGCTTCCTCAATGGTTCCCTTTCCTTCTAGCCTCCTCTGGAGTTTGATCAAAGGAAAATGCTATCAGGAAATGTGGAAGTCATTGTTGAATGGTCTACTCTATGTAGCTGTTCTGTCTGCTTTCTCATAACTATTCTCTCCCCTGTCCCTCTGATCTAGGGGGAAAAATAGCTCCTTGTTGTTAGTAGTCCCAGAAAGCAGCACTATCCCTCACTGTCTTCCTAAAGCCTCACCTTATACTTTTTTTAAAAAATATTTTTAACATTTATTTATGAGAGAAAAAGAGCACAAGTGGGGAAGGGGCAGAGACAGACGGAAACACAGCATTTGAAGGAGGCTCCAGGCTCAGAGCTATCAGCATAGAGCCTGATGCAGGGCTCGAACCCATGAACCGTAAGATCATGACCGGAGTCAAAGTCAGATGTTTAACCCACTGAGCCACGCAAGTGCCCCAATTTATATCTTAAAAAAAAAAAAAAAAGTCTTCTCTATTAAAATCTCATTAACTATCCAGTTTGATTATGTTGCTCTTATTCTGCTGGAATACTGGCTGATATGCTATTCACACAAAATCATAGCCAATGAAGCTTAATGTTCTTTTCACTAACGAAAAATATTTCTATTTGGTATATTTTTCAACTGTTGAAAAGAATAATCTTTTTTCTAAAGATAGCTGTTTATTTGACCTTAATTATTATATTTCTGCCCCACCTGTAATTTCATGAGATCTTGTCAGAGTTTATTAATTTTTTAAATACATAACTCCACTTGAAATAAATAGGTTCTTGAAGAGAAAGTGAGGTATAATAAAGGAATGTTAAGGACATGGAATCTTATAATACATGTAAAAATATTGTTGATGCATTTTGGTGTAATAACGATCTAACAATTTTATCAGACTATTAAATAAATACTCAGTGATGAATTTGAATGTGTTACACCTCACAAACATTATCTCTGGGTTCAGTTACATGAAAGTGAAAATCTGGTGTGCAATTTTGATTTAATATGGGGAAGTGTTAGAAAATCCACTCTGATGTTAGCAAGACCATGAGTCTCACATTATTTGGTTGAGTAGATTCTGGAAAAATATTTTCCTATTCACCTATCTCAGAAAACCAATAAGTGGAATGATTCAAATGAGGACTTAACCAGGATATGGTTTTACCATCTAACCCTCTATCCCCCAGGCTGTCCTGAGTCAGTCATCATACAAAGGTGCTGCTTGAAAGCTTAAGTAGTGTCNGATGATTCAAATGAGGACTTAACCAGGATATGGTTTTAGACCATCTAACCCTCTATCCCCCAGGCTGTCCTGAGTCAGTCATCATACAAAGGTGCTGCTTGAAAGCTGAAGTAGTGTCCAGAGTGAGAAAGACAAGGCACCCCCGCCCTGGCCTGTAACCAGAGACTAAGGGAAAGATTATATGACATGATTGACTCATTGTGAAAATGTGAGAAAGGAAATACTATTTCATTATATGGTATCCCAGTGACTACACATATTGTAAAACCTATAGATTCAATTGAATAAGGATTATGTTACCTTAAAATTTTCCTTCCTTGTGACATATTTTCTACGATCTTACTGGCTTTAAAGAATGTGCTCTCAAAACTCTGTGTTTAAATGCAGTTAACAAATAAAGTGATAAAAAATGGAACACAAAACAAGAACAAAAAAGAGAGAAAAAAGAAAACTATATTTTTAAAAATAATATGAGAACACGAAAGGAAAGGTCTAAGTTATTACCTTACCCATCCCATCTCTCAAAAGGTCTGACAAAATGATTTGAACAAAGTAGGACCTTGATACCTATTTATTAAATATCATGCAAATATTTAAAACAAGGTTAAAATCAGGCTGGCAATTTCTGGAAAAGTTCCAAACTTAGGCATCTGGTTTTATTTACACATAACAAAAAATTAATCTATTGATAGAATCTTGATGATTCCAAGAAATCCAGTGAATCTCTTAAGATGCTGAAGATTACCTAAAAAGGACTGTCTTTAGAGTCGTGACATAGGTAGTCATTGTCCCTGATGCCCCCTGGCTGGAAATGTTCCTGATGAAACGCAAGCTCATCCACCCTGTGTGACTAAAGGTATTAAAAACAATGAAGAATATGGACAGGGTAAGCCATGATTAATTGCGTAGTACAATGAAACTAATCCGAAATGTACATGAATCTGAAATTTAATGCTCGTTATAAAAAGGGGAATCTCGGCTAGTTTAGCATACCTTCAAAGCTATTGATTTATATATATTACCTTCCTAAAAATTTCCATTCATGAGCTCTCATCTCACGAACAGCAATAATTCTAGAGAAATCAAATGATCTAAATTAATCAGGCATCAACTTTCCCAGGTTGTCCTATTTATCTAGCATGAAAAGTTTTGACGAGATCTAATTATACTGCCGCATTTTTATTTAGAGTTGCCTGTAGAATGTTCTCTTGCTTCACTTGAGCAAACAAAACAAAACAAGGCAAAAAACATATTCCTACATACAAATCAAAACATCAGAGACCATTGATCCCAGAAGCGCCAGGACAAAGCTGAGAATCAGTGCAGGGACAAGGCTGTAGCGATAGTTTTTGACAAAACCGAGGGAGTGATTCAAAGATAGAATTTGTAGCAAAATTGGTGATTGGGATTGGCCAAGGAAGACAGAAGACATTTGCAACCTAATTGTATTGTTTGGGATAAGGGAGGCTATGTCGTAGTAACAAAATGACCCCTGAACCCTTCTGTGTCTTCTCTGCACAGAAAATGTACACCTGTGCAAACTTTGTCTCCACCCCCTTCTTCGTCAGGAGCACCTCTCCTGAGCGGATCGCTGTCTGCAGTGGTGCTAACACCACCAGACACACTGACCAGTGAGAGACTCGGCAGCCTGGCAGACCCCAATCTCCTGACCTCACTTATTCCCAGCCACAGCTTCCCAACCAGCACCATTGTAAGGGATATGGACACAGCAGCCAAGCTCACTGGGGCTGGGGCTGCCATGGTAGGTGTGGCTGGCTCTGGGGCTAGAATTGGGACTCCGTTTGGGAGCCTCCTCATTGGTTATGGCAGGATCCCCTCTCTGAAGCAACAGGTCTTCTCCTATACCATTCTGGGCTTTGCCCTCTTGGTGACCATGGGGCTCTTTTGCCTGATGGTGGCCTTTCTCATCCTCTGTGTCATGTCAGAGGCATCTCCACCTCCCTGGGTCTTTCTCTCATGTCTCGTCTGCCCGGTATGTTCCCAGGCAGCTTGGGGAAAGTGGTTGGCTCAGGGTTTGACAGAGGGAAGACAAATAAATATGGTATTAATAAGGGGAAAAAATGACCCATGAAAACTCACCAGCTTAATATCTAGTAGTTGATTTCTTGTTCGTCCAAGTCTGATACCTTGCTAGAGCAGTGAGCTTCCAGTGATCCCACAGAAATTTAGGCTTTTGCTGTCTTATAGCTCTACTATTGAAAATCCTTGGTTTCCCGGGTGGCTGGGTCAGGAAAAGAAGAGAGCTGGAGATTGTCCGGACCTTTCACTGTGGAGGGAGGCTCAAAGTGGCATGTGTACTGAGGCACAGACCATAGAATGTGTCAAATGTTGCATGTGCTTTCCTACATATCCCAGTCTCCACGTAGGCTCCTTTGGGCCAGTGGGCTGTGAGCAGAAATGGTGTGTCACCTCTGTAATGAAGCAATGAAGCCTTGGGGGTGAGAGCCAGTATGGGGTTCTTCAAGCTTTTTCTCCCTCTGCCATGTGACTACAGTTCCAAATGGTAGAACTACAAAAAAAAAAAAGTTTTTTAAGAACTTGAATTTTTTTCAGGTAACTTGAAGGGAACTACTCTAGGCAACTATCAGACCCATAGATGGCTTTGCGTGGGCAAGAGAGGAGTAAGGTTGTACATGCTGACTCTTGAGATTTGGAGTTTATTTCCACAACATAACCCAGCCGATCTTTACTGAGGCCCCAGGGGAGATGAACACTTCAGAACCAAGTCTTCCACTGGATGGGGTTCTGTGGAAGTGTTTTCTAGACGCCTACTGTTGTTGACATAGGAGTGTTACAACTCAAAGTCATAGCATCACATGAACAGGGATAATGTTATGGGACTAGACATGAGTCTATCCAGTTTAGAAGCAGCCATGTATTTTAAATACAATGGAAGGACTCGTTCTCCCAAGAACAGACTTTATCTTACCCCTAATCATTTTTCCCCACTGTCCCTTCAGAATCCATAAGAATCTGGGTAACATTGTTTTTAAATGATGCCCAGTAGATGTTTTCACAGAAGATCTGAGTGGCCATTTTCTCATAGAGAAGCATAAAAACACTGAGTTATGAAACACTCAGGGCTTTTTATTCAAATAAGTCTTCTTATTGCCTTTTCTGACACATCAAAAATAAGTTCAAGTATATTTTGTAACTGAGCATGATGTAGATTATAGAACTGGACACCTAATCTCACTCCTTATATAAAAATTGCTAATTTTTTAATATATTAGCTTTAGATGTGTTTTCATGTATTCAGAAGTAGAAAGGGCCTGACCCTCTCTAAGATTGGAAACAATTCATGTTAGATATTCCTAAGACAAGTAAGGTTATAAAATGATTTCTAATAACTGCAGATTTTAGCTTAAACATAAATTACACATAGTTTGGAATTGCTTAATGGGTGACAGAAATCCTTGCCTATGGGAGAGCCAAACCTCATGATTTGGAAATGTGTGGTCAGAGAAATCATTTATAATTTTTCTTTGAGTTTTGGATGCTTTGGTTTCAGTCAAGATGTATGAACTCTGGTTTATGACTAAGAAAGCCACTTTTCCCCCTCATTCAATGGACAGTTAGCTATATAGCTAAGCATAGATTAACAGAGAGAATTACTAAATTGCCAAATGCTTTCCTTTTTAAGCCAATAGAAGAGTGCTACTTAAATGTATAGGACTATTAGAAACCTAAGAATTTTCAATACCCAAAGCAACGTAAGAGAGAAGACTTAAAGATATATTTTATAGAAGAATGTGGAAAATAGTCATGTTACAAAGTGATGACAATAAAATACTTCTTGTTTATATTTCTTTCATAATTGCTTTTAAACATATTAGTCTTTTGAACATCTTACCTTTGTGATGGTACAAGGAAAAAATGACAGGTGAATATTCAGCATCTCTTACATTTCTCAAATCCCAGGGAGATTTTTTTTCTTTGTCTCCATAATCTGGGGCTCCATTGTGCAACCTGGAATTATGAATGAGAAACAAAGCAGTAAGAATAGTACATTGAAACCCACCTCAACTACTTCTCACTGCTCAGGACCAGGAGTTATTTGTAGAAAAGGAAGGATAAAAATGACAGGCACAAGAGAGACTAGAGTTTGGGCTGGGCTAAAAGAAAAGATAGGTGTTTAGAAGCCAAGGGAGAAGATTGGGACTAAGTTGCGTACCATGATGTGTAGGTCTCTGCAGCAAATGAATGGGAGGCAAAGAGGATTTTTTTAAGTTTATTTATTTTGAAAGATAGAGTGTATGTGCCAGTGAGTGAGGGGCAGAGAAGTGAGAAGAGCAGAGAGAGAGAGAGAGAGAGAGAGAGAGAGAGAGAAAATCCTAAGCAGGCACCACACTCTCAGCCTGGAGCCTAACATGGGGTTCGAACCCATGAACTGTGAGATCATGCTCTGAGCCAGAATCAAGAGTCAGACGCTTAACCAACTGAGCCACACAGATGTCTTGGTAGGCAAAGAGGGTTTTTAATGTTGGGTTATATGTTGTGAATGGAAGTCGTCTTCTGGAGAGAATTCAGTAAAGATGAAAGACTCTCTCTTGCTGTCCATAAGAAATGACTTTTCTGAAAGTAATAAAATGCTGAAACAGGTCAAAGAGTGATCAGCTTTACCAGCTGTTCTGACTTTTAACAAGATATTTTAATTTTGTAAAAAACTATGGTTGAGCAGACATCATTGCCCTATGCCAAGCTGATAAGACAACACCAAATGGTGATGGATCAACATGGTCAATCATTAATGAAAACTGTCAAAATAACATGCTGGGATCAGGAGGTGAGTTTCAATGAGGACCACTTCCACGTAGGAGGAAGATAAAATTTGCCTCACAGGAGCTTAGCAATAGAGAGGTAATTGTCTTACTTAACAAGAGACCTGAAAATGGGTCTCTGTTGGCAGTTGTTACTTCCCTTACCTTTCTCTCATGATTGAAGACTGTCTCTGACACTTTAAAGTGACAGGTCCTTGAGATGAGAGTAAAACTAGCTTGATCCAGTGCTCGCTTCGGCAGCACATATACTAAACTAGCTTGATCCTTACTGCTTATGGCAAAGAAAGAGGGTGCAGAGAATGTAGAATGGCCTCGAGAAGATAGTAGAAAGAATATGTAGTTCAATATTATATACATCAAGTTTTATTTCCAGGGATATACCAGAGAGAGCAGTGTTTTTGACTGCTTATGACTTACCTGTCAATATTCTCACTATTCAGATATTGCCAATTAGCCTTGATAATGCTGGGTGGAAGCCAGAGTTGGGGAACAAGAGTATATCTGGGCCCCGAGGTATGACCTCTCCCTTTTAACCACTCTCTTCCCCAAATAGAAATCTTTTCACAAAACAATACTGTAATAAGCAATTGGCTTATATTTGTGCCACTAAAAAATCAGGCTCTTTGATTCTCAGAATGAGTGCATCTTAGAGAATGAACAGAGGGGAAAGTTGTATCATCAAGCACGTTACTGGCAACATGAAGTAACTAGTGTATTTTATAATTCTAAGATGTTTAACAACAGAGAGAAAAAAAAGCTCAAAGTTCTCTAGGCACATATTGAGCTTAATGTGGATCACGCCTCAGGCTTTTTGTATTTCCACCTGGATGATGGAGATCTGAAAGCTTGAGGAGTTTCCAATAAACAGAGTGAAGTCAACATAGCCCATGCCATGCACTAAATGTGCTTTCAGGCATGTTTGAAATAATGCAATAGATTAAATGCAAAAGCGTTTCTTTTTCTATGCACTGTTCTGGTAGAATTGCTTTAGTCTGTCCCTGCTCAGTGGATATGAGCATCTTTCATGTGAGACATTAACATCTTGAGCCATAGAGGAGTGTTCATTGCAGGAGTATGTATTTTTGTCTTCATTACTGTTTGGGACTTATTACCACATCTCTCATTTAGCATTGGTTTGAAGTTACACCTTGATCACGTCCAGATACCTTCCCTTGAATGTTTTTCACCTGAGGGCACTTGTCTCTTTTGAAGTGGAAGAACTGGGAGTACCCTGGGTGAAGAGATTTGGCATCAACAGAAAGCTCAGTTTTTTCAGGTGGCTCGTCGAATGGAAAGAAAAGACTACAACTGTGGAAAAGGTATTTTTATTACACAACATGCAAATATTTATGTAAACTTGTAGAACGAGTTTGATAAAACACACCCCAAAGCAAGATTAATAACATACAAATAGCCTATTCTCTATACTAGTTCTAGCACAATAAAGAATGTTCTCAATTTCTTTATCTTACAGAGGGTATTTGAGTAACAGCTTTTGGTGCCATGTTGATAAAATCTAAAGATGGCAATATTTGATATAATCTAAGGATGATAAGAACAGGAATAAATCACATACAAAGAGGTGTTGTATTGACATTAGTTAACAAAACATAATCTGTTTTCAAAAAAATGAACATACTCTATCTTTGATAATGATGATAATGATAATAATAATAGCTACTTCTTAATGAATGGCTTAATAAATATCTGGTGACAAAGGGATTTTATTTAAAAAATTTGTAACTACTTTACTGAGGTATGATCAGCATACAAAAAATGGTATATAGTTAATGCATACGACTCGATGAGTTTGGGGATAAGCATACACCTATGAAAATTACTACAATCTATGCCATAAACATGCCCATAACTTCCAAAACGTTCCACATATATGTATGTATATGCTTAATTTTACATTAACCCAGTTAATCCTCAGACCAACTTTAAGCAGTCAGTAGGTATTGCTTTCACCAATTTACAAATGGGGAAAATGTGCCTTGAAAGGAATAATCATTTGCCTGAGGTCAAACTGATTGAATGTTATAGAGCTAGGAATGGGGCACAGGTTTTAAATACTTCAAAGCCTATTTGTTTAACTATTATTATTATTGTTTTATTATTATTTGCTTCTCAAATTTTAGAATATATCAAAGAAAATCGTAAAAAAGGTAAATAGGTATATGTGTATATACCTTATTTATAATAGAAAAATTTTGAATTAAAATGTGTGGAGCATGAATCAATAAAGAAAAATGTTTACAGTAGGATGTTAAGTGAACAAAAGCTCGTTGTACAAAAGACAGTTGATTCATAGCAATAAGTAATAATTCTACTTCTCTGGGCAGAGATGTTTAGAGATACTTCAGTAAAAGAAAAAAAAATATTTATGAGGGCGAAATGTTTACAAGATTTCAGCATTTTAAGCTATCATAACAGTGCTTTCACTGTCTTACATGTGGATGATGGAATAAAAATAAATGCTAAAAATTGTCTTATTTTTTAAAATCTAGTTGGGGCGCCTGGGTGGCTTAGTCGGTTAAGCGTCCGACTTTCGCTTGGGTCATGATCTCGCGGTTCGTGGGTTCGAGCCCCCCGTCGGGCTCTGTGCTGACTGCCAGCTCAGAGCCTGGAGCCTGTTTCAGTCTGTGACTCCCCCTCTCTCTGACCCTCCCCTGCTCACGCTGTCTCTCTCTCTCTCCTAGAAATAAATAAAAACATTAAAAAAAAATTAAAATCTAGTAATAGAAATTTTCATTCATACATTCAAATGAAAGGGAAAGTTATAAGACAAAACAAATCTCTGTTCCTTTACTCTCTCCCTAGTGTCATGTTTCTTGTGAATTATCTTCTAGATTCCTTTTCTTTTAATTTTTTTTTGATGTTTTATTTATTTCTAGGAGAGAGAGAGAGACAGAGAGACAGCGTGAGCAGGGGAGGGTCAGAGAGAGAGGGAGTCACAGACTCTGAAACAGGCTCTAGGCTCTGAGCTGGCAGTCAGCACAGAGCCCAACGCGGGGCTCAAACCCACGAACCGCAAGATCATGACCTAAGCGAAAGTCGAACGCTTAACCGACTAAGCCACCCAGGCGCCCCTATCTTCTAGATTCCTAATGGTGAGAGGCTCACAGATATAAATTATCAATTGCAAGTTTAGACTAGTGTTTTGGAAAAGAACACTCTAAATGGGGTGGATTACCTAAATAACAACCTGAAGTGAGCAGAAAAATACATCCACATACTTACAGAGACATTAAGGTGGGATAGAGGAGTATGGACAACTTCTGAGAAAAAGAAGGGTCTTTGAAGGAACCAGATAAATATCAGGAAAATGAGGGCCAAGACCTTGGAGAGAAGAGAGGACAGATATATTCAGTGCCTCTTTGCTGATTCACAAGCAGCAGTGGAGAGGCCAAGATACCAAGTAGGTAGTTTATCTGCTTGTCTTATGGGGCTGGTGGAGAAGAGTGATGAGATACAGTCTGAGGACTTTTAAGAAAGAGAACTCTGGTAAACTTCCCTGCCTGTTAGCTTGAATTCTTCTTTCCAAGAGCAATTTCTGAGGAATGGAGGTGAACTGGAAAGAGATCATGGAAGCCAAAGCGCAACTTTAAATCATGTCAATCTTTGATTGGAATGAGGTGGACATTTCCTACCCTAATTGCCTGCCAAAAGCAAAATAAATCCAGGAGGCGATAATATCATCAAAAGACTTAAATTGTCACCTAAGTATTTCATACTAAATTTCCAGTCTTTAATAATCAGATATGCTAGGATACAAGACTAAACTAAAAGCCAAAAGAAAAAAACATACAATAGAAAGTCAGAAGTTTTGAATGCTGAAATTTAAAAGAGGTAAGAATAATAGTCTAAGAAATTATATGACAGAGATTTTAAATAGAATACTAGAAACTAGAAAAAAAATCAAAAGACTATCTTGGAACAGAAAAAAATAGCTAACATTAAAAAATCAATAGAAGTTTAATAACAGATTTTTTACAAATGAAGAAAGGAGACAGGAACTGGGAGACAGGCCAAACAAAAATGTCCCAAGGGGGGAAAAATGGATGGAAAATATTTTTTAAATGTGTAGAAAACACACATAAGTGACAGGGTGAAGAGGTCTAACATATGTGAAATAAGAGTTGCAGAGAAGAGGGAGGGGGTGCTACAATATTTGAGGAGATAGTGGGCAATAATTTACCAAAACTCTTCCATGGATTAGAAAAACAAGATATATGTCCCAATTCATTTTATAATAATAGAATATTATCTATTCTAATTTTGATATTAAAATCCAAGAAAAAAGACTGCCTGAAATCAGTATAGACCCATTTCTTTTCTGAATATGTATGCAAAAATACCAACCAAAATACAGGCAAATTGAATACAGAGATATAAAAAGGATGATATCTCTCCTTTTTATAACCAGTTGGGGTTATTCCAGGAATCTGACATAATAATGTAATTCACTAAATTAACAAAATGGAAGAGAAAAATTATCATAAATTGATGCAGATATAATGTTATGAACTTTTGCATACATCCATGACACACTAAACCTCCCAACAAAGTAGAAGAGAGGTTATTTAATATAATAAAGTTTATGTAAGGAAACACTACAGTAAGCAGACATTAGTAAAATATGGAAACTTTTCCTGGAAAGAGTAAGACACAGAACAAGATTGTCCACTGTCACCACTGTTATGCAGATTGTCCGAGATCCCAAATAAATAAATGAAAGGCATATAAATTGCAAAGGAAGAAACAAAATATTATAAAATTCAGTTGACATGATCATGTACATTGAAATTTCCCCCCTTAACTATGGCCACTTATTATGATTTGTAAATGTATTTCGCAGTGTTGTTGGATACAAAATAAAAAAATATATTAAAAACATAAAAAAGTGTGTGTTTCACTAGAATTTAAGACTGTATTCAAAGGTGTATCACATAATTTGTGAGGTAGTGGCAGAATATAAATTACAAAAAAAAGTAAGGAATAGAAGACATCATGAGACATAATCAATTTTTTACAACATAGGAAACATACATTAACTAAGCCCTTGACATGTCTCAGACACTGCATTGAACTTAAAAATAGTATGAATTGAGTTAAAGAACATTGGGTTAAGAGATGTAACCAGCTTCTGCAACTAGACATATTAGTAACTAAGATTATGAAGTGAAGACCTTGAACTAGCAAGTAATTTTTTTTTTCATAAGCTGAAATTTGAGGGAGACTATAATTATAACATATTGGTATAAGTGAAAACTTGTGGCAGGAATTTTGTTTTGTTCATGGATATAGTCCTTGAATCTGGTATAACACCCAACATGTAACAGCACTCAAAGAATGTCTGAGCTCCTCAGAATTTTACAAATTTCTAAATATTTTATTCAAATTGGATAAAAATGGCAGGTACAAATACAGTTCTTATTTTGTGCCAGGCCAAATTTTAGGTGCCTTACTCATACAAATTCATTTAAACATGTCAACCTTGTGAATTAGGTGCTATTTTTATTCACATTTGATAGATGAGGAGACAGAAGCTGTAAGCAACCTGCCTAAGGTTACACAGCTGGTAAGTGTAGGAGCTAGGATTTGAACTTGAACCAGCTGCCTCTGAGCAATGTGACCTTAAACAGTGTGCTGCACTGTTAATTAGGAATCGTCTAATCTAAATTCAAGCCTCACCCAAGATCTCAAAGCATTATTGACGTAATTTGTTAGATTAGATCCTAATTCCTAGTGTCACATTCCTGTCCACTCTGTATTACACCCACAGTCCTTTATATTTTTTTAAATTTATTTATTTATTTAGAGATAGAGCATACATGCAAGCAGGGGAGGGGCAGAGAGAGAGGGAATCCCAAGGAGGCTCCCCACTGTCCGCACAGAGCCTGCCACAGGGCTCAAACTCATGAACCCGGAGATAATGACCTGAGCCGAAACTAAGAGTTGCATTCTTAACCTACTGAACGACTCAGTTGCCCCACACCCCAAGTCCTTTAAGGACAGACTAACAATCCAATCATGGGGAGGGCCAGAGGGAAGGGTGGTTAGAGACATTTGTGCAGTTTTAAATAAATAATAGAATTAATGTAATGATATTAAACTATTTTCAAGGAACTAGTCATTCCACCTGTTGGACATGACAGGGGTCAGATTAAGTAAGAGTTGTGGAACAAAATCAACATGGTAAAAAATTGGACATGGCATGTTTAAATAAAGACAAGAACCCACCTATAAGAAGCAAAATCAAAGTGTAAAAGTTGCCAATATAGAGTATCTTTAGGGCAAGTTCATTAAGAAATAGTCTTTCTCAAATAACTATATAAAAACACATGAAAATCTTATGAATCATAACTTCATTTAAACAGAGCTTATGCTTCTGGTTCATGTTTCTTATTAAAATGAATCTCATGTGCAATTTCTAAAAATTAAATGAAATTACTTAATCGTTCAACTTTCATTTTGATAACAGAGTATTGATAAATAGGACCCATCTTAGCTTGGGTCTGGATCAAGATCATCTTTCCTTATGCCCCAAAATGCAATCATAAGGTATTTTGTGTTAGATGTTGCAGTAAATGCGGAATCAGTATCATTAACAAAGTCACAGTGTAGATAAATTTGGCTTATTGTTCCCTACTCAGCTTCTTGATGAGTCTCAGCCTCTGTCAGTTTCCCAATATTCTAGTTGGGTGACAAGACCACTGACCCCCTCAGGTTCCCAGAACATTCTGCGGTAGACCAGGCCAGCCAGAGCAAAACAGAAGAGCAGGCTCTCCTTAGACTTCTTAACATAAAGATCACAGGTTCTTTGAGTGACATTAGTGCCTTTAGCGTATGGTGAAATTAAGCGAGATTTTGTTCTCAAGTGAAGAGCATGGGAATGAGGAAGAAGAAACTTCTATCTGAAGAGAGAATAATCCCATATACTTGACATAACAGAGACAGGGCAAAAAGCTGACTAGGGGAGTAATTCAGGAGAAGATAGAATTACATGGGAACAACAGGTGAAAGATTAAGGCTGAAATGTCAGATTAACCACTTCTTAGTCATGTGAGCCTTAAGAAGTCTCCAACCTTCTCTGAGTGGTGATTCCCTCGCCTGTAGATTTGATTAATAAAACTGAGGGTGAACATGATTCTTGAGAATTAAGTAATCTAATGTCTAATAAGAGCCTATACATAGTAGATGATAAATATTTTTGAGATAAATACTGAAAACGACATGTCACATTTTGAAAAGTCAGTCTTATGTCATATAGACTTGTACTTTTTAATTTTTCTATTTTTCTCCAAATTTCTGCAGATAATAAGGTTATATACCGCATACAACATGAATACCAACAAATAACCAAGCACATGGACTTTATGAGAAAAGAAGAGAAGGTAAACAATGATACACATTTTATGTCATAGTAAATCTGTGGTCCATAAATGCTAATGATTTACCATTGATCCCATTTATTACCTAGTATTGTAACTGAACTTGCGGTTAAAAAATTGTAGTGTGTACTATAAAGTGTCTTTGTTACTCATTCATAAATCTCAATTTGTGTGATTGGCCGATTGACATATTTTCCGATCAAAATCTACAGTTTTTATTTTGGTAAACGCTACCGCTGAGGTACAGGTCCTCATGCGAAATGAACCTACAAAGTCATGCTGCAGTGACAGGTGACAGCTCCCCCTACCGACCAAAAGTATAGAGGACACTATGCATATCGGACCCTACCTCTGAAAGCATTAAGAACTTAGCTTGCAGGTGGAGAGGTGAGACAATATTTAGACAAGTGCAGAGACACACACACACACATCACACGTATGCATGCACACATACAAAAACACTACTTATTCCCATTTTCACCCCTGCCCTACATATATATGCTTGAAAAGTGCTGAGCATATGAAAGGTAAGTTGATATCATTGAAAGGCATCCTCTTTCTGTGAAAAGCAGGAATGCAATCCAGGTGGACCAATTTCATAACAACCACACAGGGGCGCTTGAGTGGCTCAGTCGGTTGAGCATCAGGTCATGATCTCACACTTTGTGAGTTCGAGCCCCACATCAGGCTCTGTGTTGGTAGCTCAGAGCCTGGAGTCGGCTTCAAATTCTGCGTCTCCCTCTCTCTCTGCCCCTCCCCTGCTCACACTATCTCTCAAAAAATAAGTAAACATTAAAAAAATAACAACCAGTAAATCTACGTTTCAAGCACTAAGCCTAGATTTTAATTTCAACCAGGTAAGAAGCACTCAGGGATAGATAGCTGCATTAAGTTTAAGTGCAACTATTTTTTTTTTCATATTCTTAATGGTTTCTAACTGTTCCCGACTCTTTAATTACTGAGCTCTTCAACATTCAGTGGGATGCGGAGTCCTGAGGATACAGCAGTGAATCAACTGAGTAAAATCTCTTCCTTCATGGAGATTATATTCTAGTGGGGAGAAATAAATGTTCACATCAAGTCACACTGATCTCTGAAGTCTTCAAAGTATAAAACATGTCAAACAAGTAAAAGTGAGTTTTAATTGTTCTTTGAATGCAACTCGGAAATGTGAGGTTTAATTCCACGGTTGCTTAGACACTGTAGCTGACCTGTTCCTTAGGAAATTGACCGCTCTATTTCTAGTGCCCTGCTAATGTTTTCAACTAAGTTCAAAGGTGCTAATAGAAATAGTATGAAAATCAGATATTGTAATATGAAAAATGTAAAAATCAGTGGTTCTTGTGATATGGAATTCAGTGGGAGATATGCCCAGGAAAGGGCACTTAACTGCTCTTTCTTTAAGACCTTGAACCTTTCCCTCTTCCAGTATTTGAGCCCTCTCTATCACTAAATGTATCATTCTTCTCTTTTACAAGGAGTTACAGAGAAATACTAAATAAAGCACGATTTGCAAAATCCCCATAATCCTTGAAAGAGCAGGAAAGATCGCCAAAACAAAAATGCCTGCGTGCAGATCCTAGTGGGGTGTTGTGTTTAAGGTTACCTTCTGTTCAAGCTCTGTTTTTAAGCTACTCAGATTAGATTTTGGAAGCCGAAAGGTTACCTTTCTAAGGCTAATATGTGGGCATATTAATTAGGTCCAGAACCGGCCACAGAACACTGTCGCGTTGCCATTTAGTTTGAGGCTGGAGTTGAATACCATTGGGGCGAACAGTGACTTTGCCACCTGCGCCCCATCACGTGGGGGGCACAAAGTCCAGAGCTCTCAGCTGATCCTCTGGTCCCCAATGGCAGCACAATAAGAAATGAGTGGTCTTGCCCCAGTTCCTGTGTCTCTGAAGTAAGGGGTTTGTGGGCACATCCTATAGTATGTCCCCAAAGCAGTAAAGAACAGACGACCAGGAAAGGAATATGAAGATATGAAAGAGACTGTTTGACACATATCATGAGTGTGGAAGAACGAACACCGGCAAGATACAGGGAAGGTAACATCAGAATGCAAGCTGGCTCCCAGAAATGTAATTCTATAGACAATACTAAATAGGCCCACAGAGATCATTACCCCCCCACCCCCGCACCAGAGAAGAAACAGCTCCCTTTTCATGCTAACCCTTCATTACTACTGTGTGATTTACACATTCTCTTCTTCCTCTGCTATTTTCATTCTGAGTTGGGAAGAGAAATGGTTCCAAACTATTTGCAGCGAGCTTCTTTACGCAAAGTAAGACACGCAGTGGATACACTGCAGTTCTTTCTCAGTCTAAGTTTCGTACCCTCATGCTAAAGAGTTCAAGTGACTGCCATGACTTTATTCCAACCTTTCCCCCCCTTGTTTGCAGTAAGCTACTGTTTTAATCATGTACCTATATTTTAAAAAGCCTGAAACAGCAGTCGTAGGTAATTTATAGAATTCTATATTGCTTTTGGTGTTATGTTGCTATTTGGTCTCCTAGAAGAGGAAACAAAAGACTTTTCACAGCCAGAACTCATTCTTGAAACTGCTTCACACTCTGAGAGAGTCCCATGTTGTTGTAAGACATACCACTCAATGCAGAGATACCTGCTGGGAGAATCAGACGGTTAGGCAAACAGGTCTCACGGGCTCAAATCAAGGTGTTAGCAAACCGGCATCCTTTCTAGAAGGTTTCAGGGAGAATTTGTGTCTTGCCTTTTGCAGCTTCTAGAGCTGCTCACATGCCTTCGTTTGTGGACCTCTCCCCCCAACTTGGAAGCAACACAGTCTCTTTCTGACTCCTCTTCCTTGTTACATCCCTGTCCCTGACTGTCTTCTCTCTCCATCTTCCACTTTTAAGAACCTTTGTGATTACATGAGACGCACCCCCATAATCCAGGAGAACACACTTAATTTAAGATCAGCTGATTAGCAACCTTAATTCTATCTGCAATTTTAGTCCCCCTTTGCCATGTAGCCTTAACTTATTAACAGGTTTTTGGGGTTTAGGACATTCAGTGGGAGAACACCTTTGGGATGCATTATTCTGCCTCTCGCAGAGATAGCGGGTGAGTAATACTTAACGTAAAGCTAATAGGGTAGGGTAAATTTATATATCCACATAGCAACACTTGAATTAAAACCTTCAATTTCAGGGGCGCCTGGGTGGCTCCGTCGGTTAAGGAACCGACTTCGGCTCAGGTCATGATCTCGTGGTTCTGTGGGTTCGAGCCCCACGTCGGGCTCTGTGCTGACAGCCAGCTCAGAGCCTGGAGCCTGTTTCAGATTCTGTATCTCCCTCTCTTTCTGACCCTCCCCTGTTCACGCTGTGTCTCTCTCTCTTTCTCCCTCTCTCTGTCTCTCTCTCTCTTTCTCAGAAATAAATAAAATATTAAAAAAATAAAAAATAAAATAAAACCTTCAACTTCACCTCCAGATCCTGGGGTGATTTGATACCTCATTTTGGCCACTACTAATTGGATCAAATGCTGTATCTGAATCCTTCCTGTGTCCCTATGTTAATAATTCACTCCATTTATATTCTAACATGCAGACATGATATTAATATTAGTCCCTAGAAATTCACTTTAGAATTTCTGAGAATGGACACCTGGGTGGCTCAGTCGGTTGAGCATCCAACTTCGGCTCAGGTCATGATCTCGCGGTTCGCGGGTTCGAGCCCTGCCTTGGCCTTGCTGCTGTCAGTACAGAGTCCGCTTTGGATCCTCTGTCCCCTCTCTCTGCCCCTCCCTACTTGTGCTTGGGCGCATGTGCGTGTGCTCTCTCTCTCTCTCTCAGAGATAAATGGACATTAAAAAAATTTTAAATTTCTGAGACCATAATTGATTTTTGAAGTATCTTTCTCTATCATTTGCAAAGATCTACAAAGACCACAAAAATGCTTGAGTAATGAAAAATCTTTATTCTGCTTTTACCATCTTCCAATATAAGTAGACTCTGATGAAGAAAATAACTAACTTATGGAAGAAAAGAAAAATCCCTTTCACCAAGCAAACAAAAAAATGAGAACTATGAGAGAGAAAAGGTAAGTTTTAAAAAAAAGCGTACTTTACAATTCATGGCTTGAGGCTGGCAGAGGTGCAGGTGGAAGCTTTTATCAGATCCTTAATATGCCATGGCTCAAAAGTATAATTTGCAGTTTTAGTGAATAATAACTCCTCATTTTTTCAACAGCAATTAATGAAGCAAAGTGCTAGCTTCTGGGATTATAAAGAGGCATGAGACAGAGTATAGGCATAAGGACATATAATTTCAGTGCAGTAATGAAAGTTCGTTAAGAAAGGTATTTGTAGGGGGCACCTGGGTGGCTCAGTCAGTTAAGCGTCCGACTTCGGCTCAGGTCATGATCTCACGGTTCGTGGGTTCGAGCCCCACATCGGGCTCTGTGCTGACAGCTAGCTCAGAGCCTGGAGCCTGCTTCAGATTCTGTGTCTCCCTCTCTCTGACCCTCCCCTGCTCACACCGTCTGTCTCTGTCTCTCAGAAATAAATAAAAAAAATTTTTTAATTAAAAAATAAAGAAAGGTATTTGTGGATTTTTAAGGAAGCACAAAGAAAGGGGATCTAACACATCTTGGAAAAGAAAAACAGAAACAGATTCAGGAATAACTTCCTAGCCCGTGGATGCCTGAGCTCAGTCCTAGAGCATAAGGAAGTCTGAGTCAGGCTGTTGGGTAGAGTAGAGCAGCCAAGCCAGGCTATGAAAATTGCGAACTAAGGAACAGAAAGTGATAGAGCCCCTTGCATACCAGGACCTCCCAGCTTCTCAGGCTCAGGATGGTCAGCTTCTCATTCTTCAAGATTCACTTCAAACACTTCCTCTGGGAGCATGTGGGTCACTCAGTCAATTAAGCGTCAGACCTCAGCTCAGGTCACAATCTCAAGGTTCGTGAGTTTGAGCCCTGCATCAAGCTCCGATCCTATTTCCCTCTCTCTCTGCCCCTCCCCTGCTTGCACTCCCTCTCCCTCTCTCAAAAATAAACGTTATAAATAAACAGAAATTTTAAAAATTAAAATAAAAACACCTCCTCTGAGAACTCCTCCCTAACCACCTTTCTTGAACCAGAACTTCTCAGTAATTCATTATCGTAGCCCCCTACTTACTTCTTTACTGGTATTTATTACAATCTTTAAGTATGTTAATGTGTATGCTTGGTTTTTTGCTTCTCTTCTCCCTTACTAGAATGTAAAGTGTCAGACCATACCACCATTGCGTTTTTCTAGAATATTTCACTAATGAAATTATCCATAGCAATTTTTCATGATAATTTTTTGTATTCTTCCTTATATCAGCAGCCAATGAACTGCAAGAAATCATAGTGGAGCTGGAAAAAGTCCAGGAAAATCTGAAACTTGCACATGGCCATCCAAATGCAGCAGTGTCCCTGGGGAAGATAATATCCTGGGATTTTGCTGGTAGAAGCAGAACAAGAGAGTATAAACAAGCTTAGAAATGTAATCCTTGCTCGTGGCTTTAGGATAACTAAAGTCATTTTTAGCAGCGTTAATCTGGTCACCCTTTGAGTAAATATCCTTCTGATATTTGCATTTGTAATATGAGAAGGCAGATTAAAAAGCTGAAAGCATCAAGTCGCTTGACATCCATGAGGAATATACTTGAAAGCATCTATTTCATGGATGCACAAATGCATACGTGCCATTTTCTTTTTACAGTTCTATTTCTTCCCCTCTAAAGGCTCTTTAAAAAATCACTTCACAATGTCATGCTGAAATATCAGTTCTACCTGTTAGGTAAAGCACATTCTCAAGATAAGTGACTCATTAAATGTATATTGTACCCCAGCTTGAGAATCTTCAGCACCATACGTTTGAAAGCTGAGATTGTTTCTTCCTGACTTGTGAGAAATAGTCAGACATGTATCTCTTCCAGTTCAGAGTTCTACCAAATCATTGGTGATAACTAAAACAAAACCCCATCTTGGGTGATAATTCTCTAGACCTGACTTAATGTAAAACCGCAGAGGACAAAGACTTTAAAAGAAATAAGACACGACTATCATAATCTTCGTAAGGTTTTTGAGTCATATTTTAAAAGCAATAACTCTGAAACCTAAAATAATTTTACACACACACATACGCACACACGCACAAGAATCTGCTGTTTTGGATTCTTGAAATGGCTGACACCCCCTTCTGTGCTGAATGATGGCCAGCATAGCTGACTATGGGTAGCAAAAGCCACACTCAGATGCCGACTCACAGGTTACTGTCCTGTACTCATCTCAGACTCCATGTCCAGGTCCTTGACATTGGCCTTTATTGCAAGAGACCCCGTCCTGAAGCAACTCCACACACAGCTGGCAAATTTTAGCCTTAAGACCGGTCGCCTCTTTCTTACTGGGTTTTGGCTTCTCACTTGGCTTAGAACACTTACAATGTTCTTCCTCGGACAGGAAGAAACTGCTTCAGCCTGCGCCCTGTCACAGGTTGTCTGAGCCTTGTTCCAGGTTGAACTAATATCTGCTCACATCCTTATCCCTCGCATACCGACACACACACACACACACACACACACACACACACACACAGAAACACACATGCTTCCCTAGGCAGGAAATAAGGATTTCATTTCCCAAGACTTTTTTTTTTTCATTTTACTTTCTTTGCATAGCTGGTAGCTTAAGAGTCAAACACACAGCAAGTACATAAGACACACTTGATGAAGACTCAGCCGTCATGCCCCGCTAGGCACACAACCACCGCATTTAAAAGTAAGACAAAACGTGGGGCGCCTGGGTGGCTTAGTCGGTTAAGCGTCCGACTTTCGCTTAGGTCATGATCTCACGGTTCGTGGGTTCGAGCCCCGCGTCGGGCTCTGTGCTGACTGCCAGCTCGGAGCCTGGAGCCTGTTTCAGTCTGTGACTCCCTCTCTCTCTGACCCTCCCCTGCTCACACTGTCTCTCTCTCTCTCCTAGAAATAAATAAAACATTAAAAAAAAAAATTTAAAAAAAAAAAAGTAAGACAAAACGTTCCTATTTCACATGAAAGATATCCTCTCTTTTTTTTATTTAGAAAAAATTGGTAAACAATGTGAGAAGAATGTATCTCAAACAGATGTTTAAAAAAAACTTTTAAAAACTCCTTTTTTTGGTCTTAACAAGATGTCTTGTTCAAAATCAATACACTGCATGTTGCCTAAAAAATAAAGAAAAAGAAACACACAATTATTTCTATTGCTGGTTGGGGGGACCAGACACAGTCGGAATGATGGAGCAGGCCAAGCCAGAGGCAGTCACTTCCTTCATCAAGATTATCCTGGAAGAGGGGCGCCTGGATGGTTCTGTCGGTTAAGCGTCCGACTTTGGCTCAGATCATGATCTCACAGTTCGTGGCTTCAAGCCCCGTGTCAGGCTCTGTGCTGACAACTCAGAGCCTGGAGCCTGCTTTGTATTCTGTCTCCCTCTCTCTGACCCTCCCCTGCTCATTCTCTCTCTCTCTCTCTCTCTCTCTCTCAGAAATAAATAAAACATTTTAAAAAAAAAAGAGTCCAGAAAAACTGGAAGGCATTTCATTTGCAATCTTTTCCTCATCAGAACATTTTCCCCTCAATTATAAGTATTATAACTAATCTTCAGTGACTAATATAATTATTGATTTTCAGTGGTGCAATGGACTCATTCATTGTTTCACAGACCACCATTAATTCCCTTGCTATATTTACATTTTTAAGCTCCCTTCAATATAACAGATATTTATTTTAGTCTTACTATCGTGACCTCATATTTACTTCATTATTTATGAGATTCCCGTCTGTGAGCAGTATCCTCATGATCGTAACTGTTCCGTTCCCAAGAGCTCATGTGGTAGTGAATGAATAGTGTGGCAGAGGCTGCTATGGATGTTACAGAGAAGGCATGTTTGCAGCCCCAGAACTTACCTCTGATACAAGAGAGAACAGGAAAATAACTGTGATAGAGGAAAAAGTATTGTGAAAAATAATCACATTGGGAGCACTGAGTGTTATGTGGAAACTAATTTGACAATAAACTATTTGTAAAAAAAAAAAAAAAGAAAGAAAGAAATAAAACTTAAAAAAAAAAAATCACATTGTAACTGAATAGTACTTCTGAAAATGTATCCAGCATCCTCAAAATGCATCTTGAAACGAATTAAATATTCATTTCTTAAACTTCATAGCACCTGATAAATTACCAGGGATTCCACAGGAAATAATTCAAGATGGCTTACAAATGAAAGAGTTCCTAAGCTAAGTTCAAAGCTTAGAAACCCATGAAAATGTTCTGAGAAACACTTAACTTTTGACTTTGCAAACCTTGGAAGAGAATTAATTTTAGGACAAGAATTACATTAAAGTATGTAACTATAAGTATGGATTGTAGTTTAACTTACTTTTGTCCCCCCAAACAAATATTCTTATTCAACACTTCTTTAAAGCATTGAATCGTAGTGTCATGGGATGCTATTAATTAAATTAAACATGAGGACAGTTTGCTAAAATCATTTAATCTTACTGGAACAAAATATCAACTGTAAATGTAAATTGTGACTTAAAGATAAACAAAAATATGACTCCCACTGGAAAAATAATGGCTGATATGTAGAACTTTTAAGAATCTGTGCCACTAAAATTCATGGTGACAGAGTGATGTGTCTCTAACATTTGGGTCATTAATTAAACATAATTAGTTATGTTTCTTTATGGGAGAATAATTTTACTTTTAGGAGACATGTGGATAACTCAGTGGTAGAGGTGGCATGTACTTTACTTCATGATATTTGTGGATAGTCAAAATCCAGGGAAAGAATATGGTGGAAAATAGTCTTAGAATTATGATGGAAAATACAGAGATGCCTTGTGGATGCTGGGATAGAGCAGTTGGAAATCTAGAGGGACAAACATTTGAAAATCCCAGAAAATCTAACCCTCCAGGGCAAAGTGTATATAACACTCTCATTCTGTTCTAGAAACAAGGAGTTTATGTGACTTACAGCTAGTGAATGGTGAGCTGGAGTCCCGGAATTTCTCATCTGATGCTTTTCCGGTACATCTTCCACCCATCTCTTCAGAATAAACAGGTACTGCAGTGAAACATTAATAGATGTTCAGGCAGCCTTCTGGTTGCCTTCCCAAACTTCAATTCAATTTACAGCAAGAAAAGTGAATCAAGTATGTATATTTCTTATCTTTTATAGGAGAAAAGCATTGCTGATGTATTTATTTGGAAAGGTGCTCAGTAACCTGGTAGAAGGTAACACGGTGACATTTTAATAGAGACTTTTTCTTGTGCTCTTTACTGTCATCAAGGACTGTAGTCAATGTGCGTAGCACAGTTGATTAGAACATTGGGATAATCATGGGCTTGATTTCTGTGTGGGATGCATGCTATACATCCCTCACTGGCCTTTAATTAAAGCAGCTAATTATCTTTCAAATGCTAAGGGCAAGAAAATTTTGATGGATTGTTATCTTAAATCTTGACAGCTTACTGAAAACAGATGTGGTTATAATGGCCCCTATCAACTTAATCTATAAAGTATAAAGAATTCTATTGTTAATATCAATGTCTTAATAAACATTTAAATGTCATGATTTTGTTTTGAATTTTGTGCCTGCCTNAAAGTTGCTGTATCTTACTGTGATTACCTAAGTACGGGAGTGGTGAGGTCTAGAATCTGAATAATTTAAATGGTTGGAGCACCGGGGTTCCCGAGTGGCACAAGCTGTTAAGCGTCCGACTTCAGCTCAGGACATGATCTCCCAGGTCCTGGGTTCGAGCTCCGCTTAGTGCTCTCTGCTGTCAGCACAGAGCCTGCTTTGACATTGTTCCCCACTCCCACCCCTCAACTACTCGTGCACACATGTGTTCTCTCCCTGTCTCAAAATAAATAAATAACTTAAAAAAATAAATGATTGGAGCATAGAGAAAACATCCCTGGACAAAATGAATCCCTCAACAGTCAGCATATCTTAAAATAAAACAATGGAGTGATTGGTTAAAACGTTATATGTCTACGTGTATTTTCAAAAATCATATCATAACAGAAAATACAGGCAGTTTTAGCATCCAACCATTTTTTTCAGCCTTAAAACCAGGAAACATAATGTTTAAGAAGCGATTTTGACTATTTCCAAAAGGTGAGTAATAATTCGCTAAAAAAGGAATCAGGAAATAAAAATCGTGTTACAACAGTGCATAACTAAATCAGAACAAAACACAGCAGTTCCCTCAAGGGGGTGAATTGGTGTTGGCACTAAACAAACACGGTCTCAGCTCACTTATGTGAATTTATTTTAAAATTTACAAACGAACGTTTAACTGTCATGTAACTATAAAACACAGTCAGCTTTCCATGCACGCTGGGTTGGGAGAAAGTAAAAATGTCACAGAAGCCTGGAATGTCAGAGCCATAATGAGCTTCAACTGACATCTGATCCAATGACTTCCTTGACTCTTGAATTCTTCTCATAACTTCCCAGCCTAATGACCATTTAAACTTTGTCCATGTATCTAATGGTGGAAGACAATTTGAGTAGTGGTTAAGCAGACAGTTCAAAGCCTCTGTCAAAACCAAGCTAATCAGTTGTAACAGGTCCGCATTATATACTGTGAAGTCTCAGCTGCCTGGCAAAGAATCCATTATCTGCTCACAAAATGATGCCGAGGTATTTGAGCACAAGAAAACAGATATTCGAGGTAGACAAACACTTGGGTGTCCTGAGGATTTTGTAAGGATGAACCAGCGGATCATGAAAAATACTTTGAAGAGTTATGAATTTATGAGGCATAATTCTTGAATTTTATTTTTTATATCATTTATTTTTATATCATATATTAATCATTCAGTGATAAAATGATTGCCTTCAATGTGGAGTCTAGCTTTTAACAAACCCTACCTCATTGGAGATTTGCATAAAGAAGACTTTCATTTGCGTAAAGAAGATAGTCCATGAAATATCTGAAAGTAAAGCTAAGAGAAGAAGAAGAGTATGAGATCTCAAGTATATCCCTCTGCCTTTTAATATGCATTGCCAATTTTCCTACAGGTATCTTATTTTATTTTGATTGTATGTGAATCTTAACCTACTCAATGTTGGGATTTTAAAACATCTGACAATTTTAACTCATGGCTAGTAAAGGAACACCCTATCCTGATAAATCCAAAGATCCAAAAGGATTATTTTCTAAGGAATAATGGGGCCCTAAACTTTTAAGGACTCTTATGAAAAATAGGATTTCCCAAAGTTGCAAGCTATTTAATAAACAAAGTTGACTTTAGGTAAATTCACAAATATTTGTTGAATGTTTTACTATGTACCAGACCCTGATTTGCTAATCAGCTTTACTGTGGTATAATTTCACTAAAATGAACTTTTCCCTAAGTTGAATTTTTTTCTATTTAAGTGACCCCTTTAAGTGTATAGTTCAATGAGTTTTAACAACTGTATATACTTGTGTAATAAATACCATGATCAAGATACAAACATTTCATCACTCAAAAACATTCTTTATCCCCTCTCCCTCCTCTAGCCAACCATTGATCTTTTGGTTACATGGGCCTATTCTAGAATTTCATGTAAATGGAATTACTCGGTAGGTACTATTTTTTATTTAGATTTTTTTCCATTTTTGCTCAGCATGATGTTTTTGAGAATCACCCATATTTTTGAATTTCGGGTCATTCCTTTCTATTGCTAAGTATTCCTGCTGTACGGATTGGTCACAGTTTTGTTTCTCCATTAACCTGTTATTAGGCTATTATGTAAAAGTGGCTTTTATGGCGTTCGTCTTTGCATAGACATATGTTTTTATTTCTTTTCAATAAATATGTACAAGTAGAATTGCTGGATCGATGCTGTCATGAGAAAAAAAAATAAGGTTTCTTCCCTCATCAAACTGACGTGCAAACTTAATTGGATTTATATAAAGAGTCATAGAGCCTTGGTTTTTAACAAACTGAACTGAAATACAAGGTATATTAATTTTCTATTGCTTTAAAATAAATTACTACTAATTCAGTGGCTTAAAACAACATGCATTGAACATCTGTTTCTATGATTCATGAGTGTAACTTAGCTGGATCTCTGTCCAGGATCCAATAGAATTGTAATCAAGATGTTGGTCAGGCTGTGGTCCTTTCTAGAGTTTGGGATCCTCTTTCAAGTTCATGTGGCTATTGGCAGAAATCAGGGTTTCTTATGGTTGTAGGACTGAAGTTTTTATTTTCTTGCCAGCTGTTATCAGGGAGCTGAGCTCAACTATGAGAAGCTGGTCAGTTGCCATGTGGCTCTCTCTCACAAATCTTTCACAATATGGAGCCTACTTCCTGAAGGTCAATATAAGAATCTCTCTGACTTTTAGGAGAGCCCCAGTCCATCTTTTGGATGGTTCATCTCATTAGGCCCATATTACACAACATAATCTCCCCTATACTTAACTCATAGTCAACTGATCATGGACCTTAATTATACCTGAAAAACTCCTTTTGCTATAAAATGTAACATAATCATGGGAGTGATACCTCATTTTCACAGTTTTGCATACACACGAGGATAGGAGATTATACAGGGCATATGTACTTAGGGTCGGGCATCTTAGGGGTTATTTTAGATTTCAGTCTACCATACAAGGCAATACATTGGATTTATTCAAGTTTATTGACTCTATTTTTATACTTCTCTTAACTTGAATGGTTATTTTTCTGAGCACTTTAATAAAGTAGTGTTGCCACACAGGGGAAAGATTTGAACTTCCATTGCCCTAGAAGGATCATGTCACATGTGTTTTGTTCTGTTTATAGACTGTCTACTTTAATTATTTTAAAACAGCCACTTTGAGGGAAAAAAAATCTTGTTTTTTGAATCTGAGTAATTTACTCACTATAATAGCAGGTTTTTAAAAATGACATTAAATGCCTTTGATTTTGGATTCGTTTGTTTCTTTTGAGTTATCATCTGAAAGTTATTTAAGTGAGCTTAAGTTTACTCTTAGATATATCTTACATTAATAATCCTGTTCTCCTTTAGAATGAGACAAATACCTAAAGACACCATTTACAATAGATGGGCCATAAAGCTGCAGAAGAAATAGTGAAGGAGCTAAAAGAAAAATGGAGGGATAATCCAGTATAGAATTCTCCCTCTCAATATCCCAAGTAAATTCTGCGGATTGGTGGAGATTTGGGAATTGATTCTTTAATCTGTTCAACTATCCTAAGTGCTGTGCCAAGCCCTAATTTTAGATTTTTGGACTATAACACCCAAACTCTTCAACATCGAAATAAATGCTATTTTGCTAACTGCATGAAGGGGAAAGATATTTATTTCTTTTTTTAGCATTTATTTTTATGGAAACATTTAATGCATATGTGATGATTTACTATAGTGTGAAATGGTCACCATAACCAAGTTAATTAATACATTCATCCCTTCTCACAGTTATCATTTCTTTCTCACCACATTGGAAAAATATTTCATCTTATCCCGAGGGGAAAATATGAAGTCAGAAATCCAAATGAATGCATTTGAAGAAAATTCCATTACCTCTATTAATAAAAGAAAATAATTACATAAATTATTGAAAAAACATTTCAGGAAGGCAGCCTTTATGTTTGAGTTTAGAACATCCTTAAATTATATTACCAGGATCTAATCTCCCTAGTTTAAAAAAAAAAAACTCCAATTAAAGCAACAATAGAAGACTATGAATTTGTTTAACCCTTTGGAAAGTCAACTGACATAAATCAACCAAGGCTAAAAGGTTCCACTATGATGGAGTGATAAGCAAGCTGGCTTCCTCACTCAGCAGACCGGTTCCGTATGATGCCCTGCATAGCCCATCCTTCTGTCTCTGGAACATCATCACAAAGACTCTTTTGACGCTTTCTAAATTTGTTCCAAGTTGAGGCAAAGACAAAACCAAGTCTTCTTATATGTAATTTTAGCCTTTCTGACCACTGTGAAACATAGTTAATGGGAAAACTGACATATCATAATAAATAAAGTAGAACAAAAGAAAACAAAACTTAGAAACCAACAACACTTGAAATCAAAGCAGGATTATCCAACTGAATGGCAAGATCTTTGAGGTAAGGGCATGCCAATGGGTCGTTGAAATTTGATTTCAGTTATCCTAATTGTCAAATATCTTGATATTATAATGCCACAGGAATAAAAGCATACACAAAGTGAATCTAAAATGTGCATCTGGGGACACCTGGGTGGCTCAGTCAGTTAAGCATCGGACTCTTGATTTCAGCTCACAATTCGTGAGACTGAGCCCCACAATGGGCTCTGGGATGTGTGCTGACAGCACAAAACTTGCTTGAGATTCTCTCTCTCTTTCTCTCTCCTCTCTGCCCCTGCCCAATCCCATGTGCATGCACTCTCTCTCTTTCTCTCTCACAAAAGAAATAAACTTGAAAAAAAAAATAAAATGTGCATTTGAAAGCTAGACAGCCCACTCAACTAACCGTGACTTTGAATGAATTAATTAACTTCTGTATGTTAAAATATTTGCATCTTAGAATGAAAGTAAAAGAGTATCTATATCACAAGTTTGTTGTAAGATCATAAGTGAAAAGATTTTAGGGGTGTGCCTGGTTGAGAGTATGTGCCCAATAGGTTTTAGCTATGACCATTATTTTTTTTTTTATGTTTATTTAGTTTTGAGAGAGAGCACACGTGCACAGGGGAGGGGTAGAAAGAGAGGGAGACGGGGTCCAAAGCAACCTTTGCTCTGTCAGCACAGAGCCCAATATGGGGCTTGAACTCATGAGCAACTGTGAGACCATGACCTGAGCCGAAGTCGGATGCTTAACTGACTGAGCCACTCAGGTGTCCCTGTTATCATTATTTTTAAACCATACACTTGGAACTGTATTAAAAACATTGTAAACATAGGTAAGAATGAGTTTTTCTGCTATACTATATACATAATCCATTTTTTGCCATGTATCAAGATAGGAAATACTGATTAATATGTTCAGATGGCTTTTCTAAGAAAAAATATTTGAATTTCAAGAACGGACGTAGTAACACTTCATTTGCTAATATTTTCATGTTTCCTATGTATTTAATTTAAAAAGTATTTATTAAGTTCCTAGCATGTATAATCCCCCTTCTCTGCCTCTAAGGCTTTAGAGATGAATGAAAACATAGACTGTGTCCTCGGAGGTGTAATAATAACAGAAAACATTTATTGCACATTTATATACTGCGTGAGAAAGTGCTCTGCCGAAGACTTTAGGTATATATGTATCATTCCATTCTCACAACATTACTGTGAGTTGTATGATATTAGCACTGCCTTTTTCCAAGTGAGAATACAGAGACTTGGGAGGTTGTGCTGGCTCACCACGCGTTAGTGGAAAAGTCGGGATTCAGTGAGGTCCAGGCGTGGAAATACTTAACAGTCATATGAAGTGTTAGTGCTTTATATATTAAAAAATGCCTTTATGAATCCAGTTAGCCATGAGTCATGAATTTTAAGGTGAAGACATATGACCTGACATGGACCTTTTTTCCCCCATCTTTAGCCTGTCCACGTGCTTATTTTAGACACTTGTGTATGAGAATTATATTGAGAAAGTCAGAATATTTTTTTAAGTTTATTTATTTTGAGAGAGAGAGAGGAGAGTGTGAGTGAGGGGATAAGCAGAGAAAGGGAGAAAGAATCGCTAGCACGCTCAGCACAGAGCCCGATGCGGGGTTCGATCCCACATCCATGGGATCACGACCTGAGCAGAAGTCAAGAGACAGACACTCAACCAACTGAGGCACCCAGGCGCCCAGAGGAAGTTGGAGTATTTCTAATAGGTAAAAGGAAATAAAGAGAAATGAACGGAAGGGAAGAAGGTAAATGAAAGGTTTAGGGAAAAAACTCAGGTTTGGGGTTTTAGCTTCTTATAATTTAGGGCACTGTAAGCCAGTAGCCAGTAGATGGCGCTAGAGTATGCTTATTCCAATCTTCGTAAAAGTTGGCTGGGTCCCACTTAACCAAAACAAAACAAAACAAAACCAAAAAAAAAAAAAAAAAAAAAAAAAAAAACAAGAGGAAAAAAAAAATCAGGACTGACCAAATACTGGGAGTCGAGCGCTGAGTATTTGTTTGTTAGTGATGCCAGCTTTAAACTAAATTATACTTTCAACCATTTTGTGCAAAAGAACATTGTTCGGAATGGGGTGGGTGCCGTTGTGAGGAAATGCTAGAATGAAACATGCCTGGTAATCTTTTGTTCAGTATTCTTCCTCTCGGGTTTTCTCCTCAAATATCCGTGGTGTGTGCTAGCTTGTGGTTAGGAATGCTCAGTGAGGTGTTTTCTGTAGCCACTTTCTAAATACAAAGTCAGTGGAACGTTGGAGATTCCCAGTGGCACATAATAAATGCAATGCAAAGGATATTAAAAATGCTTCTGTCCTCAACTTATTTCTCAGACTGAAATAAAGAATAAAACAATAAAATATCAGTATAATATGATTTTATCTTTTTATTTTTAATTTTTTAAGTTTATTTCTTTTGAGGGAGGGTGAAACAAAAAGAGGGAGAAAGACTCGCAATCAAGCTCTGCACTGACAGTGCAGAGCCCAACTTGGGGCTCGAACTCATAAACCGTGAAATCATGACCTGGGCCAGAATCAAGGAAGAGCCAGTAGCTTAATCAACTGAGCCACCCAGGTGCCCATAACATGATTTTAATTAAGAATACACTGACAGATAACAAACAAACAACTTGTATATTTGTCAACCAAGCAACACGATCATACATTCCTGAGAAACTAATAAAGTTTGGTTTCTAATAAACTAATAGTTTCATCCCTGACCCCGGTTTGTCTCCAACAAACACCTGCTCATTAAATGTCCTCTGTCTGTGACCCAAGATGTTCCCAAATAGATTTTCTGGCTTGCTGAGGAATGATCATTTGTCATTTTTAGTACAACAATATCTTTAATTTAAATACATATGAATATTTGACAAGGCATTTATAAAAAGTAAACATATCTCTATTGGTTTCTTATCAAAAGCAACATTCATTTGCTTATGATCCCTGGCAAGATTTTCCACCCTATTCTCACCTGCCCATGAGAAGCAAGAGATGATTTCATTTCTTTAACTCCTTAAAGGATGCTGTTAGCATCAAGGGTTTAGAAAGATTGCGAGAGAACATGAAGCATTGCATATGTAGAACAATGTAATTTCTAAATAAATGAGTTATGACATTTGTAATTTAAGTTTCCTTCCTCCTACTGGTTTCAGATTTCAGGAATTAAATCATGAAATAACGATTGTAATAAGATTATCATCCAGGCCACTGATGGAGGCTTAGGGCACTCCCATTACTCACCCACAGATGGGACGGTATGTCAGTGATGGACCTTGCCCCTGTTTATCGGGCATTTCGGGTTATGAGAGAAGGGCACGCTTGTAAAAGTTGTGAAATAGTATAACTGAGCCTGGGTAAACAGATTAATTGGAGGATCAAATGGCAAAATACAAATTTGAGTAGATATCATCATTATGTAACAAACCAACTCTGGATAATTGAAGGATGGAATCTGTAGATTTTAATATCCTTGTTACGTGTATGTGTGCACTGCAGCAAATCAATCATATTTGAGCTTTTGTAAGCCAGGGTGAATCAAGAGATGTCCTTACAGCTGAATTATCCAGTGAAGTTGAGAAATCATCCTTTGTAACGTTCTGAGTTAGGGTATCAACAAGGTGACAGACAAGAACCCCCCAGACAGGATCTGGCTTAAGTCACACCACTGACTCCTTTAGCTCACTATGTTCTCTCCAAACCTGCCTTATTTGAGTTTCTAAAATATCCGTGGTGTGTGCTAGCTTGTGGTTAGGAATGCTCAGTGAGTAACGTTTCTTTTTATTTTTATTAAGTTAATTTATTTATTTTGAGACAGAGAGAATGAGTGGGAGGAGGGCAGAGAGAGGGGGGACAGAGGATCTGAAATGGGTTCTATGCTGACAGTGGAGAGCCCGACCCAGGGTTTGAACTCATGATCCGTGAGACCATGACCCGAGCTGAAGTCAGATGCTTAACTGACAGAGCCACCCAGTAATGTTTCTTCGTTTGCTCTGCGTCAGCTAGAGCTAGAGCCAAAATACACAAGTACTTTCACTATCTCCATTTTTAAGGGAAGGCAAGATTTTCCCCTGAGATTTGGCCCTTTGAAGAATCACAGCATTATTGGAGGGAGTCTTCCATCTGCCTCAGGGTCCTACTTCCTACTCACCTTCGGTGCCCTGTTTTGCTTCATGTCCCAAGGCACACCTAGCACTCATTCACTCATGCTTTCTTATTCTTTAAGCATCTATATTCCTACCATGCTTCAAAAGCTGATTGGTGAATTCTATTGAAAATTGTCAATGTGCTTTACCAAAGAAGATTTTGCTAAATATCAAACCAACTATCTTGACCCTGTTTTTCATTTTCTTTGGTCTACATTGCTATGGCAAAACTAACGTTCCAAGATAATTTTCGGAAGAAGATAAACTTCGTTCTCTCACACAGATATAAAAGGAACATACACAAAAGAATTTGTTTTATTCATATAATAGGAGAGAATCAGGAAGGTGTTATAACCAGTTCAAAGGAAAAGTCGAAACAGCAGAAATCTGTGTGGAGTAAAGCAATGCTGAAATGCATTGCATAATGGAGACCAAACTGTGGTTTTCCCACAGCCATTTAAGTCACTACCAAACTAGACAGAAAATGTCAACTGAGGGGTGCCTGGGTGGCGCAGTCGGTTAAGTGTCAGACTTCGGCTCAGGTCATGATCTCACGGTTCGTGGGTTCGAGCCCCGCATCGGGCTCTGTGCTGACAGCCAGCTCAAAGCCTGGAGCCTGCTTCAGATTCTGTGTCTCCCTCTCTCTCTGACCCTCCCCTGCTCATGCTCTCTCTCTCTCAGAAATAAATAAAAAACATTTAAAAAAAAGAAAAGAAAATGTCAACTGAATACTACCAGACTGACCAGAATTTCCCTATCGCTTACCTATGGTTGCAAAAAGTTACAAAAATAGTCCAAAGAATGAACTGGGCCAGGGTCTGATCACCCAGAAAGGTTGCCATAAAATGCATAGTGTTCCATGGAACCACAGTATTTTTTTCTACACGAATCTTATTACCAAGGTCATTAATGACTTCTACATGGAAACATTTAATATCATTTCTCAGTAATCATCCCACTTCAACTGAGAACAGCTTTTGACATAACTAATGAGTCCCTCCTTTTAGACAAATTTTTCTTTGCTGTCACTTTTGCTTTTATAAGCTCTTCTCCATCAGTACTCATTGCCTAGGTGATTTCATCTAGTTCCAAGGGGTTATAAACCAACAATATGCTTAAAATTCCTAATATTATACCTTCGGTCCCATCCACTCCTGGGTACTCCTACATACATTTTTAAAATTCACATCTACTGTAAAATTGCCAAATAAAACTGTGTTATCTGAAACTGAACTTCAATTCTTTTAATCTAAACCCTTTCCAAAACACACACAAGCACAGACACACACACACACACACACACACACACACACACACCATCATCATTGGCTAGGTCTTCTAGCCAAGCCTGCGGTCATTCACATGTTTCCCATGTGCCCTCCAGGCTCATTCCCCCCCTTCAATGCCCTGACTTATGACACTGAAAGCTAACCTGTAGGAACTAAATCAAAATCCTCTCTTGCCCTGTGTTTTGCCATGATTGGTTTCAGTCAATGGGGAGCCTTTGCTGAAGATTGAAGGGAGGGAAGAGAGCAAGGTCAAAGCATTGATTCCCTTGTCTATATTGTTATGGGGCAGCTCTGGGCCAGGTGTTTTCCTTACAGCTGGTTTATTACAACTCCACTTAATGTAAGTTTTTACACTGGACTTTCAACTTCCAAGATTGAATAACCACCTCTTTCCTTTATTCCATAGCACCATCCCTTGGGTTCCCCTATACCCTGCTGATATCTTTCTAAATAATTCCTTTATTGAACACACTTCTAATTGTCTTAATTAAATGTGCCGTATCTTTTCTGATAGAACGCTGAGTGATACGAGCCCTCTATTTCACATCCAGAAAATTCTCCACACCTGTTTTCAAAATATATTCAGAGTTTGACCTCTTCCTACTTGGAGTTCCCTGGTCCCAGCAGGAACCATGCTTTGTTATCATAATAGACACTTTACTGGTTTTGCCCTAGAATCTGAAAACCCAGAAGAGCCGCCTGTGGAAATTTAATAGTTTTCTGTCAAAACATAAAATTTATTTTTCCTATGCTAATCTTGTCAAGGTCATTAATGACCTCCACACTGCAAAAATTCAATGTTACTTCTCATTTTACTATCTGCTTTTGGACAATGGGTTTGAGCAATGGAAACATGATGGAGCAAACGAGCCCACAGCACCCCCTGGCTGGATACAGATGGGCCGGGCCCATCAGGATTCCCACCTCAAAATATCCATAGGCCTTAACTAGCCAAGGGGCTACTTACAACCATGCGCAGTTACCAAGAAAGGGAAAATTCCATACCTCACCACGCCTCCACACCTTCCCCCTTTAGATGCAGCCCCCACTCCCTGCCTCTTGCTTCAGACAGTCTCCCCTTTGCTGCACTGCTCCAGCCACCCACCTGCTCCCTTGCGATGTATTCAATATACCTTTACTTTGGTCTTGCCTCAGGTAAATTCTTTCACTGACTGCACTACTGGCTTCCACCTGATGGTGGCCTCCCGTTTGGGGGCCCCCATCCAGTCAGGAAAGACGCCACAAGTATGTAAAGGCCAATTTACACTTGGCCTTCTACACTCTATTCTACAGAAACAGAGCAATTTTTTAAAACAAGTGTGTCCCTCATGATCAAGCCCTTAGCACCTGTCTTCTGTCTCTCCGGCATCCCCACACTGTTCCCTGCCTTCAAGCAGTCTGGCTACACCTTTATACACTTGAACATATTCTTGACTCAGGGTTTCCTTACTGGTCTGGAATGCGCATCCCCTAGATATCCATGGAGTCCCCAATTCCCTACAGCTCTCTGCATAAAAGTCACCTTATAAGAGGGGACTTTCCTCCCTCTCATGTGAAAGGTCATCCCCACCCTTTCTCTACACCCCTTCCCCTGCATTGCTTTGAAGGGTTCACCACTACTTGACATAATTTATATAGCTTATTTATTTATTTTATTTCCATATTTGTTTATTTGTTCTTTCTTCTCTGAAATCTGAGTTTCATGGAAGCAAGATCTTTGTCTAGATTTTGTTTTTCCTGTGATGTTCCTGCCATGCGTGGATCATAATTACACCCAAATAAATGTGTGGAGTGAAATGGAAAAACACAGAAGTAAATTATCAGATGACACAGAAATTATGTTTTGAAACCCTGAGTCATAAATGGTCTGTTTCAATCCTCTTTGAGTCTTAACCAGTTTCCAACAGGAGGCAAAGGAAAATTTAATCTCAAAGGTCATCAAATATTTGAAAGCTGTTGATTGGTCTGAATGTGCCTTTAAAGCTGAAACTGTTAACAAACAAAATCAGACTTGTGTAATGATTTGTCAGAAGGCCAAAAATGAAAGAACCAGTCAGCGGGATAAACAAGATGGATGTAAAAGAAACTCCATAATGTCATTGCGGGTTCAAGCTATATTTTCTTCAAATGAACATAATTATGCTATTCATATTATAATTGCTGTTTGTTTTCTTAATTAATTAAATTGCCTTGAATAAAGTAGTGGTTGTCACGTGAATTTCTAACCTCTCTATTAGAAGAGAAATATTAATATATAAATGTATATCACACAGGTACTAGAATATAAGTGCCCTTCGTCATCCTTTCATTCAACCGATTTACTTTATTCTTACAGTTTGCATTTGGAGTCCTTCACACCTTTTGCTGTAGCTGTATCTCATAAAACTCAACTTTCTAATGAAGCAATTTTGGTTTTATCTTAGACATCTTGAATGACATTTCAGCAACTGTGTTCTGTTCAACTCTACTCCATTAAATTATTTTTCCCGTGATAGTAGTAGAGTGTAGCGTGGCATTTTTCCTGAAGATTTCAACATCAGAGTTTTCTGAAAGAGTCAAGTTCAAACTTCCATATCCACTTTATTTGATAAACAAAGATAAATAAGACCTACTTAACCCTCCTAAACTCAAATGGAAATAAGGGATGTTTATTGGCTTGAGTAAGCGAAAAGGACAAAGGATAATATCTGCAACAAGAATATTGCTTGTTCCAGACAATCAAATAATAGCCCTAGGATCTGCTACGGCTCCATCTCTAGATTTTGTTTGCCCACATGTTGAGTCAATTTTCAGGGTTCTCATGAAAACATGTTTTTCAAAATCTCTTGCTCAGGAAGAAAAGTGAGTACCTCTTTCCAGTAGCTCCTGAAAGAGTCCTGAGGTTGACTCTGATTGGACATTTTATGAAAATCAATAACTTTTTCTCTGTCTTAACAATAATGTTTGAAACTAAAGTGGAAAAAATATATCCATTTACAATAGAGACAAAACAATAGCATTCTTAGACCTGAATATAGCAAGAATAATATAAGACATAAACCTTAAATTATGAAATCCAAATGATACACATAAAATAACCTGAATAACAATGAGCTATAGAAATGTCAGCACTTCCAAAATTAAAAGATAAATGTGATGCAACTCAAATTTTAATCTCGAGATTTTCTACGGAATCAGATGAAATGCTTCTGGGAAGCATAAGAAGCATAAGTCTGTAAGAGTAGTCAAGAAATTTATGAATATTAAATAAGAACATTTGGAAAGCAAAATGGAAGACTTCCAGATACTAGGATGACTATAAAGTCGCTGAACTCAACAGTGTATAACACTGGCATAGAAATACATAAATATATTAGTCACATATGGTTGAACGTCAACAGAAAGATGAGTATATATGTGGTTTGATCTAACTTAGAAAGGAGTGACTAATTTATTAAATGGTACTAACATGATTGATTGTCTAGAAAGAAATAGAACTGGAGCCCTATTTTTTTTTAATATTAGGAGGATCTGTAGGAGGCTATTTGTATAAATTTGGGGTGGGGAATTTAGGTTTTCCTAAGTAGGTAAAGAATCTCAAAACCCCTAAAGGAAATACTAGATACATGTGGCTATTTTAAAATTACATATTTTTATGATAAGAGATACCATAAACAAAATGAAGAGGCAAATTCAAAGATATATTTATAAATCAAGTGTGGAAAAGTTTCCATTTTTTTTAGAGACTAGTTATTGAAGGAACATTGCATATAAAATTCACTGTGAAATTCACAGGGTCCCCTTACTGTCTATGTGGCAGAAAGAGAAATTTCAAACTGTCTCAACCAAATTATCAGAAGAATTTCCAAGTTAAAATATAAGCTTCTATCACCAAAAGAATACCTCTCTAATGAAATGATACTTTCAGAAAAAAATATGAAAACTAATCCAAGTCTTTATTTGAAAATAAGTGCATGCTAAACAGCATGGTATTAGTTGGAAAATATATGGGGTGAAATAGAACAAAAGAAGCACAAAGGTCATGAAAAATAATTAGTAGTATATCAAAACATTCTCTCCTTGATTTTCTTTTCCTTTCAGAAAGACAAAAGTTTGGAAGGACAACAGAGTTCTACTTTTGACCAAGAAGGAATTTTAGAAATGTGGATCAATAGAAAGAACATCTTGTTTTTCAGTCCCAACTATTGAGGCAAAAAGTAGCATTCTGAAAAATACAAAAGACATATTCCACAGGATCAACAGGTATACATAACTCACGCTATCGCAGAATTATGAACAAAACACAGACATTGCAATAACTGAGATATATTTTGAAGGCAGAGATTGTTCGGATTAGTGGCATAAACCCCGTAGCACCTCTTCTCAAGGAAACTAGAAAAAGGTAGTGTTGGCAAAAATACTTTCTCAGGAGGCCATGGTAACTGTGACCTAAGATCATTTGTATTTGAGGGGAAGTAGCAGAGGGTTGGGAGATCATTCACTTTTGAAGGACTTCAGTGGATGAATGCACTCAATCTGCCCTAGATTCACTTCATTAAGAGAGAATGGAGCGGCTCCCATTGCCAAAAATCAAGTTCATTTAAGGTAACAGGCCAGGGATGGTTCTGACCATCTGCCTCTTTAATTAGGGTATGTTTGCCATCACTGTGACTAAAACAAAAATATAGAAAACAGCAATTGTTGAAGAGGATGTGGCAAAATCAGAGAACTCTTTTACCTTGCTGGTGGAAGTACAGATTGACACAGTCGTTGGACATTCGAAAGGCAAACATATGAATGTTTTATGACTCAGAAATTCCAGTTCTGCATCTGTATGGCCAACAGAAAGGTAGACATATGTTCACCAAAATATTTACACTAAAGTGTTCATAGCAGCACTAGTCATAATAAACCCAAACTAAAAACTGCCCAAGTGACTCCTGTCATCAGAAAAAAATCATAAAGTATTGTGTATTCATCTAATGTAACACTATAACAAGAAGAGTGACTAAAATGAAACTATGCACAACATGGGTAAGTCTTGCAAGCACGGGGTGTTAGAAAAGAAGTCAAGGCCAAGAGTACATGCTGTTTGATTCTCCTATTTACAATTAAAAAAACAGACAAACCAAACAATGCTATTTGAGGCCAGGATATTGGTTATCATTAGGGCACAGAGATCGGAATCTGGAAGCGAGGGCATGAAATGACGGAGGGCTCCGAAATGCTGCTGGTGGTCAGTTTGTAAACACTCACCAAGGAGCCTGCTTTGGATTCTGTGTCTCCCCCTCTCTCTGCCTTTCCCCCAACTTGTTCTCCCTCTCTCAAAAATAAATAAATGTAAAAAAAATTATAAACATTTTTAACCAAACACAAACAGCAGCTCTCCATATATAGAGTAATTGGGTTCATATTATCTTGCCCAATAGTTTGGGGAAAACAATTCTTAATTCAAAACCAAAGACGATTACTGTTCTTGCTCCAAAGAATAGTTTTCATATACTAGGCTCCATTTCTCAATTTTCTGAAATATGTAGAGTAAGATTATTGTTAACTAAAGAGAAGTCTCTTCATAAACCACTTCACTGCCCAGAGCAATTTTAACTTTGTAAAACCTTCTCACACAATACTTTTCCAAAGCCCATGAAGGCCCAATGAAGTGGATAGCCAATACATATTTTGGGAATGATTCATCTGAGTACGTGCTGAATGACTTTATATCCCAGACACTAAGCTAAGCACCGCTAAGACAGTAGACAAAGTTCTGCCCTCCAAAAGTGTCAAAACTCTCTTCCCAAGGTACTGGATTCTAAACTGCCCGGCCTCGCCTCCTCTGCGATGGCAAAACTCCTTTACAATTCTAAACAGATAGAGAAAGGTCAAAATGCAGACAGAACTCTTAAGAGACACCCTGAGACCCAGTGAGGACCACAAAGTATGGAATGCTAGAAAATATAGTAGAAAATAGGCCAAGATAGCTCAGAGGCATGAAAGAATAAAGACTCCTTAGGAGAATGTGCAAGGAAGTAAATTGGCAGAACAATAGAAATACATTTGACCGAAAAAGAACACTCATCCTGTCATGGGCTTTTTACAAAAAGGAAATTGCAAAGGAATTTTCAAACGCACACCCAACTTATTTGCATGAGAAGGGAGAAGAGGAAGCTTGAAGTTTTATGACCAGTCTTAGAAAAAACAATTGAAATATGTATATATAACTGTGTGTAGATGCATACACATATACGTGATTATCAGTATCTGCCTCTACCTTAAATTTCGGAAGTTGGGAATTTATTTTAGCCATTTGTTTTATGCCTGGCGTCGAAAGTGCCTGGCTTAGAATAGGCACCTGAAAACACTCATTAAAAACAAAACAAAGTGTTATGTAGGTGCGGAGAGCTTCTTAATCGATGACATGATCAGTTGACCCACGGCTCGAACTCGCACAAACCGCGAGCCCAACATGGGGCTCGAACTCTCAGTCGGCGGGAGTCTGATCCCTGGTTTGAACTCACACACCTGGCGAGTCCTATGCGAGGCTTGAACACTCAGGCCCCGAAAGTCCGACGTAGGGCTTGAACTCGCACACTGGAGGAGCCTGACGCGGGGCTCCAACTCACATAGTAACTTCTGATTTAATAGGGACGTCATCCTTCCACCGTCACTGGGGTGTGCAAGCGCCACACACTGCCACCGTGTGGGAGAGAGGGGAGGGCTGTGCAAGCGTTGACAGGTTTATATGCACAGTTTTTTGTTTCTTTCCTTATTCTCAGTTGTCAGATTTTGTTTTAATTTAATTACTGACAAACTTCTATAATCTCGTGTTTTAACTCAGAGTTCATTGGTCTAGTCGGAGAGTCTAAATAATCCCCCACTCTAGAGCAAATTCATGAATTTTATGACAGATTTCTGCCATCCTTAAACCTTTCTTCACCCTTTACAGGAGTTCACAGAAGTAGAAAATTTATAATCTCAAATAAATGCAATACTATACTCAGACCTAAACTGAAGTAGAAAAAAAAAAACACCTTAATTTTCTTAGCATTCGATCAATATCATGTCTTACTCTCCCCATATAACAACAAACAACAAAATCAATAAAAAATGTACACACACAATCCACAAAATATCGAATTTTGTGTTTATTATCCCCATGCACGATTCACAGAACATGAGTATACAGGTTTACACTAGAGTTTCTGTTATATGCTGACAACATGTGTACATTTGTCGAGCATCTCATTAATAAACATTAAGTTGTTTCCAGTTTTTCAGTAATAGAAGAGAGAAAGGTGGGGTGGACAGTACGTGTGTGTGTGTGTGTGAGAGAGAGAGAGAGAGAGAGAGTTTCTCTAATGGAATGGCTGAATATCAAGTAAGTGCATCATCTTTTTTTTTAATGTTTTATTTATTTCTAGGAGAGAGAGAGAGAGAGAGAGAGAGACAGCGTGAGCAGGGGAGGGTCAGAGAGAGAGGGAGTCACAGACTCTGAAACAGGCTCCAGGCTCCGAGCTGGCAGTCAGCACAGAGCCTGACGCGGGGCTCGAACCCACGAACCGCGAGATCATGACCTAAGCGAAAGTCGGACGCTTAACCGGCTAAGCCACCCAGGCGCCCCAAGTAAGTGCATCTTCAAGTTTATTAAAATGTTCCAAATTTCATATTGGTTGTACCCGTTATTACCCCAGACAAGAGGGAATGCAAGTCCTCATTTCTCCAAGTACCACTATTTTGATGTCAGACTTGTAAATTCTGACTGGTCTAAGTGAGAAATGGTAGTTTAGGATCCTTTAATATGCACTTTATTGATTATTACTGACATTCTTGATTTCTCATATTTCTTGGCTTTTCCTTTTCTTTTTTTCTTTTCCTCCTATTCGTAAACTTTGCTCATTCGGTGGAGGGGTGAGGAATGGAGGTACAGATTATCTTTTTAATATTGATTTGAATAAATTCTTCTAATTCTGGATACAACTTGCCTGTCTGTTATATGTGTTGCTAATATTATTTCCTTCTCTGGCTTGTTTTTTGTTTTTTTGTTTTGTTTTTGCTTCTTGTTTGTTGAACCTTTTGTTGAGCAGATGTTCTAAATTTCAATGTAGTACATTAAATAATCATTTTCTTATGGATTGCATTCTCTGTACCTAGTTTAAGAATTTTTTCCTTATTTTTATAAAAATACTTCTAAATATTTCAGACTGTGGCCTTTTTTTTTTCCATTTAGGCCTTTGATCTACCTGAAATTGATTTTCTGAATGATGCAACTTTGGAATGTATTTCAATTATTTTACATATATACTTAGATGATTTCCCTAGATCCATCCTGTTGATATATATATATCGCCCCTAGATATCTGGCACTAAGCCTCTGACAAAGAGGCCAAGTTCTAAGCTCTTGATCCTATTTCAACTAGAAATATAATTTTATGTATTAAGATGCTGCCAAAATTTCATGTGAATTAAGGAATATTCTCTTGAAACTATCATCATGGAAACTATGCAAGCTTTGAATTGAGTTTGATATAGACTTTCATCCTGGATTAAATTCTTACCAGCAGAATGATCTTAGATATATTACTTCATCTTTCTGAGCCTCCTTTTCTGCAAAAAGATACAATCAGTACCTACTCCATGGTTTGTGTCAAATTAATAATTTAAAAATGTCTCCTACGTTGCCTGGCACAGATGTTCAAAGACTGTTGGAACTTTGGCCTTGGCAGTGAAGCCGCAGTAGCTTGAGAGAAGTAGCAACAATCAAGATGAAAGCTTGTTTCAGTGATTTTAGCAAAGCATGGTAACCAAATGAGAATGAACACCTCAGGTTTTAGCTACAATGTGACTATCTGTTGAGATCATATAACCAGCTTTCTTCTGTGGGGCCTAAGATTGGCCCTAAATGAAATAAACATTTTTGCTTTAGTCATCCTGGGCAGGGGTGAATCTTAGGGTAGGAAGCATAGATTCAGAGTTCTGTCTAGGGCAAGCATCAGAAGATAAACCCCTCTCTCTAGGACTGAGAGAAAGCCAGTTTGCTTCTTTTTTACGAGCCTCAGGGTATGCAAAAGCTGGAGTGAGCAGTTCTAAAGGGGGTTGGGGTAAGGGAAAATGGCACCTGTCCATAGTACGCAAAGAGAACAGGAAATTGGTTCAGGATGAGATCCTGGGCAGAGGCTGGGCTTAGGCAACAGGTGACAGGCATGGTTTTGGGTGGAGGGAAGGTAGTCCTTTCCAATATCCCTCAAACCTTCAAGTAAGCTTTCTTTTAAAGTACCATTAACTCTCTGAGGTGCCTGGGTGGCTCAGTTGGTTAAGCATCCGCCTTTGGATTAGGTCATGATCTCACAGTTCATGGGTTCGAGCCCTGCATTGGGCTCTGCGCTGACAGCTCAGAACCTGGAGCCTGCTTCACATTCTGTGTCTCCCTCTCTTTCTGCCCCTCCACCACTCATTCTCTCTCTCTCTCTCTCTCTCTCTCTCTCTCTCTTTTAAAACTGAATAGAGATTTAAAAATTTTTAAATACCAGTAACTCTCAGTTGTTTCACTGAAAATTAGGAAATCCCAACACTCATCCTTGGGTGTAAACATGACAAGGAGAAAGTAGTGATGCTTCCCTCCATCAGAGTGTGCAGGAAACGTGACAGATGCCATTCGAAAACCTAAGTTTCTTGGGGCGCCTGGGTGGCTTAGTCGGTTAAGCGTCCGACTTTCGCTTAGGTCATGATCTCGCGGTTCGTGGGTTCGAGCCCCGCGTCGGGCTCTGTGCTGACTGCCAGCTCAGAGCCTGGAGCCTGTTTCAGTCTGTGACTCCCTCTCTCTCTGACCCAACCCTACTCACGCTGTCTATCCCTCTCTCCTAGAAATAAAAAAAAAAAAAAAAAAAAACCATTAAAAAAAAAAAAACCTAAGTTTCTGGTAAAGTCATTGACAGTCAGCTGCCGGTATGCATGTGCATTGACAAGACTGAGGGGTTAGACTAAAAGAAACAGTGACTTCTCGGAACAGATTTGATCTACCATTGGAGAATTTCCTAAATGTGTAGGACACACCTCAACACTGGTTCTGGGGCAAGAGGTGGGGGGCTAATTTCCAGCTGGAGTCTAGGGCCACAAAAATGCAAGAAAAAAAAGGACTTATTTGATGAGACCTGCATCTTAGAGCTTAAACAAGTGTGAAAAGGTTGAACAGATTTCCAGACTGAGAAGACGTAGGCTACAGGGTAGAAGTTAAACTATGAGCAGAGAAGCCAGAAATAGTATCCATAGTCGAACATCTCAGACATTTCCTTTCACATAAAGGAACCTCAGCTGGTGCCATTCATCAAGCAAACCGTGTATTGATCATCTACTATGTGCCCAAAATAGAGCTGACGCTGCAGATACAATGGGGAGCCAAGCAGGCTTGTTTTTGTGAAGCCTGCCAGGGAGTTGGGGGAAATTGACATTAAAATGATGAATAGGGGTGCCTGGGTGGCTCAGTTGGTTAAGCATTGACTTTAGCTCAGGTCATGATCTCACTCTTCCAGAGTTCAAGCCCTGCACCAGGATCTGTGCCGACGGCTCAGAGCCTGAAGGCTGTTTCAGCTTCTGTGTCTCCCTCTCTCTCTGGCCTTCTCCGCTTGTGCTCTGTTTCTCTCTCAAAAGTAAGTAAAATCTAAAGAAAAAATTAAAATGATGAATAAAACCAGGTATTGGGGCAAGGATGGAAATATGACCATGAGAGCATCAAATGATTTCAGCCCGGGGCACTAAGTACCTTATAGAAATAAATGTCACTATGAAGTCTGGAAAACATAAAATTTTGTTTAGTAAATGCATTTTAAGACATCAGAAACCTAGAAAGGCTTTTATTAAGATTCATTAAAATACACATTTTGGAACTCAGTCATCTCACTTAGCTGGAAATTTCATTCACACAACATGCTTTCATCCACAAGGGTAGCAGATAAAGGCCATGGGATGGTGTGTATATATAGATGGCTTCCTAGTGGAGGGGCTTTAGATAGTCATATTGAGTTGAAGTAAACTACTCTCTATAAACACCTTGAAGCAAAGAAGAAGATCTATAAAGTTTTATGATTTTTATTTATTTTAGCTCTCTCAGTGTTAAAAATGTATACGGTAGAGAATCAACTGGCTGCTTCCTGCATTTTTATTCTTATCGTAAGGGAAAGCCAATGGTGTACTCCCTACAGAAAATTTGTTTTACAGCCTATTAGGCCATAAGACAACTCCCGTTAGCTATTTCTGATTTAAGGTGTATATAGTATGCTGCTTTTATGTTTGTCTTAAGTATGAATCTCAGGTTTTGTGAGGAAAGCCCTGTGTGAATTTGAAGCACCGAGCATGTATCCACATAGCTGGAGGCCCAAAGCACCTGTGGATTTTACAGCCCAATGAAGAATTATGTAGACAGTAAAATACCCTTCTGCCTCTCAAAACTGGTTCTGATTTCTTATCTTGCCGTGTGGATTGATATTACACCTTCATTATAGGCTTAACTGGGACGAAATTAAAGAATTGTAATGTGGGAATATATAAATGCCTTTATACATTTTGGTGCAAGATTTCTTCTTTGAAAATCACTTGGAACTAGACAGACACATTCTATGCTCTCTTGCATCATGCAGTGGATAATGTTTCTAGGCGGATCTTCATCTTGTTACAAAGAGCCCCGAGGGGCTACAAGAAAGGCACAAAAATTATCCATATATATTTTTGTATAGCAAGATATATCATTCTTATAATTATGCCTTTTTACTTTATATAAATGACTTTGGGGCCCTCACTCATCTTCGTTCATCACTGATTCATACATCCGTATACTATCAACTGCTCTATGGTCATAAAGAATTCTATGTGTAGTTTCAGGATGATTATTTAAAGTGTTTATGTTAACATACGTTCTTTCAATATAATATTTTGGTACACTGTGTCGCTTCTGATTGCGTTGCATAAAATATATTATTACTCCTAGATATATACATATGATTAAAAGTAACTCATTTTACTTCACATTAAATGACCAAGAAAAGTTATTCCTATTTTGCTTTTAAACTTTCTTCTCCTTGTTTTATGAATGTTTCCAAAACTACATAAAATGTGAATTTCTGAATTATCCAAAAGCTTAATAGTATTAATTACACCTTAGTGTAATAGTATTAATAGTATTTGCTTACCTCTTAGGAGCACAGTGAAAGTGAAAATTAACCTTTTACAATACAATGTGTTAAAAGCTACAGAATCCTATAGAATCTTATTTGCTTACTGCTTAGAAAAATACAGCAGAAACATGAGGTTAGAAAAACAGAATTCTTTAATGAAAATGCCAGATAACCAGATTCCTGTAGTGTTCTAGGCAGACCCATTATTGTTGAGTATACAGAAGACTTGACAGCTTTCTAACAGAAAAAAAATGTAAGAATAGTTTCAGTTTGACATGCTGTCATGGGGATAATATAAATAATTTCAAAGGCTTTTACAAGATAGGACAAGCAATCCAATTTGTTTATTTCCAAGGATAATGCTGAATTGATGTATATTTGGAAAGAAAGACCCAGTCCTGACACTAATTCTCAATGTCTCTGAATTCTTTAACTTCTCTGCTCCCATTGCAATGTCCTGGTCTGGAAGGCCTTTATCTACAGTCATCTGTCCCCAGAGCCCTCCTCATTTGCATTAGACCTTAGATATGCTCTTGTCTCTCAGCTTTGATTCTAAGTCCTTTATAATACAATTCTCCTTAAAGGTTCAATCTGAAATAACATGGTATTTCGAACTATCCATTCTATGCTCTGGTGTTCTAACTCACTAACAAATTCAGCTTAAGGGACACATACTTAGAACATACTTAGAGCGAGGCAGTACACTGAAAATTTTTTTTTAATTGCTATCTTTTTTTTTTTTCTCATAACATGTTGTGGATGGAATTGTGTTCCCCCCACCAACCAATTTCATAGGTTGAAGTCCCTACTCCCCATATCTCAGAATGAAATTGTATTTGAAGGTAAGGTCCTTAAAGATATAGCTTGGTTAAAATGACGCTCTTAGGATGAGGCTATAATCTAATATGACTGGTGTCCTCTTAAGAAAAAGGAGATACAAGGGGCGCCTGGGTGGCTCAGTCGGCTAAGCGTCAGACTTCGGCTCAGGTCATGATCACACGGTTCGTGGGTTCGAGCCCCACATCAGGCTCTGTGTTGACAACTAGCTCAGAGCCTGGAGACTGCTTCTGATTCTGTGTCTCCCTCTCTCTCTACCCTCCCCTGCTCATGCTGCCTCTCTCTCTCTCTCTCTCTCTCTCTCAGAAATAAATAAAACATTAAAAAAAAAAGAAAAAGGAGATACACAAGGAATGTGTGCACACAGAGAAACAGCGATGTAAGAAAACAATGAGAAGGCAGCTATCTCTAAACCAAGGAGAAAGAGAGGCCTTCAAAGAAACCAACCTTAGCAACACCTTGTTCTTGAACTTCCAACTTCCAGAACTGTGAGAAAATAAATTTCTGTCGGTGAAGCCACCCAGACTATGGTATTTTGTTACGGCAATGTATTTAGCATGTGTGAAAAGAAATCGGTAGCATTATAAAAACACCAATTTGCCGTGATGTTAAATTCTTAATACGGAAAACATAAAAGCAAATATAAAAAAGGAGTTTGAAGAAATCTGCTCTCAAGTCTTATTCTTTACCTTTCTTTTTTTTTTTAATGTTTATTTATTTTTGAGAGAGACAAAGAGAGTGTGAGAGGGGAAGGGGCAGGGAGAGGGAGACACAGAATCCAAAGCTGTCAGCAGAGAGCTCAACATGGGGCTCATACTCATGAACTGTGAGATCATGACATGAGCTGAAGTTGGATGCTTAACCAACTGAGCCACCCAGGTGCCCCAGCTACCTTTCTAAATCAAGTGCAGCTCATTTATTACCACTATGAAATGTTCTCTGCTGTTCTAGGTGACTCTAGCTCCCTTCTCTGAACCTCTTAAGCATTTATTTCCTAGACCACTGAAAAGAAATATATTTAATATCAGAACCTTGTTCTTATTCTGAACCCTACATGTATTTTTTTTTCAAATTTCTAGTCGAATTCTAGTTAGCTAAAATAAGGTGCAATATTGGCTTCAGGAGTAGAATTCAGTGAATCATCGCTTACATACAATACCCAGTGCTCATCACAAGTGCCCTTCTTAATGCCCGTCCCCCATCTAGCCCATCCCCTACTCACATCCCTCTGTCAACCCTCAGTTTGTTCTCTATCTTTAAGAGTCTCTCAGAGCTGTTTTCCCTCTCCCTTTTGTTCATCTGTTTTGTTTCTTAAATTTCACGTATGTTTTTCTGTTTTGTTCATATGTTCATCCATTTTGTTTTTTTAATTCCACATATGAATTATTGGATGATATTTTTCTTTCTCCGATTGACTTATTTCCCTTAGCATAATACACTCTAGTTCCATCCATGTCATTGCAAATGGCAGGATTTCATTCTTTTTGATGACTGAGTAATAATTCCATTGAGTTTATATACCACATCTTCTTTATCCATTCATCAATCAGTGGACATTGGGGCTCTCTCCATAGCTTAGCTATTGTTGATAATTCTGCCATAAATGTTGGAGTACATGTACCCTTTCGAATCTGTATTTTTGTATCCTTTGGGTAAATACTTAGTAGGGCAATTGCTGGATCATAGGGGTAGTCCTATTTTTAATGTTTTGAGGGGCCTCCATACTTAAACCCTATATTTAAAACAAATATAAGTGTACCTCTTCAGTGGAAGCTGTGGTAAAAAGAAGGTAGATTCACTCAACCCACCACTCATCTTTCTCTGCTTTCCTACTCAGTGATTCAGTCATATTTGGGACACCACGTGAGACATGAGCTTAAAAAATTCGTGAATTACATGCACTTCCTGATTCTCTTAGACTATTCTTATGAAACAAGATCTCTTACATTACAATTGAGGCTGTGCCACACACTTTACGAAACTACTTCCTACATTAGGATGACAGACAAAGATAGGAACTAATAATAGGGTTTAGCTGGGTAAGATCTTCAAATTGACTGTCAAATGAATATGAACCCCATTAATTTTTCTGAGTTAAACAAGAAATCTTCTACCCAGTCTCAGAACCTGAGAACACAAACCAAATGAGATTCTGTTTGGAGTTGATACGTTTTGGCTTCATGGCTAAGTTGCACCTGGGTGACCAGTCAAGTTCAGCTCTGGGGTCTTTCTTCAGCTTGAGCCACTGCAGAATTGTAGTGGTAAAAATGAATATCTCGTTTCCTGCAATACCTTCTCTGAGACGCCTCCAGAGTTCCATTCCAAATATCAACATTTCATCCTGAAGATTGTCATTCCCTGTTCTGTTTAGAGATCTCTGAGGTCTAAATAAATTGGGATTACCCCCAAATACTTCTGTATAAAATAGGCAAAAGTAAAAGTTTAAAAGGCAGTTATTTTAGGGATGCCTGGATGGCTCAGTCGGTTAAGCATCCCACTTTGGCTCAGATCATGATCTCACAGCTTGTGAGTTTGAGTCTCGCGTCAGGCTCCATACTGACAGCTCAGAGCCTGGAGCCTGCTTCGGATTCTGTGTCTTCCTCTCTCTCTGCCCCTCCCCCACTTGCACTTTGTCTCTCTCAAAAATTAACAAACATTAAAAGATTTTTTTAAGGAAGTCATTTTATCACTTTTACCTTTGCTGCCAACTTCTCCACAATAATTTTGTTATTTTGAAATGTTTTGTTCTGGCATATCTTTTACAGATTATATGTATAATATATACACAATATGTATGTACATAATATATACATGTGCAATTTGTACATTTATATATTATATATAATATATACAGTATATGTACATAATATATACATGTGTAATATACATATATGTATATGTAAAATGGAGATATATGATGATACACATATAAATATATGTAATTATTGTGGATATAAATGTCACTCCTTTCCTTTAGTATATTGACAAGTTTAGTTGTCATAAAGATCTAATATAATTATGCTTAATTTTCACTAAAATGATTTTTGAGGGGTGCCTGGGTGGCTCAGTCAGTTAAGCGTCTGACTTCAGCTCAAGTCATGATCTCACAGTTCCTGGGTTTGAGCCCCGCGTTGGGCTCTGTGCTGACAGCTAGCTCAGAGCCTGGAGCCTGCTTCAGATTCTGTGTCTCCCTCTCTCTGACCCTCCCCTGCTCACATTGTCTCTCTTTCTCTCTCTCTCTCAGAAATAAATAAAACATTAAAAATTTTTTAAAAGATAAAATGTTTTTTGAGTCCTTTGTGAATCAAATATTTGAACATTCACTTCAATTTTTAAAAATTTTATGTCAAGTCTTCCACAAAATTCTCATAAGAATATTCCAAAATTGTGGTATAAATAAAAAGTAATTATCACTCATCTACTTTGCTTTAAGCAAAATGAGCCAGAATGATGAGACCGTGAAGCACTTCTCTCACGGGGGTGAAAACGTGTTTAGGAAGTGGCTTTTGTACATCCTCACAGAGGGAAACCTGGTCTCCAAAAGCAGCCCTGAGTGAGGGAGTCCCCCCCAAAGCTCCCAAACTGTTGTGTATACAGTTCTGTCTTCTTCCTCTACCTTTTCTTACCAGGCACCATATTTGGCTTGTCTATGACAACGGATGTTAGCTTGTTTCCCAATGCATCCTAAGCCATACATCAGGGACCCACTTGACTTTACCAAGTAACGGGCCTCTTTTTGTATGGATATCACCCCTCTGTCTAGGAGAAAAAAGAGATTGTTTTCTCTTTGCACCACGGACCACAGATCTGGAGACCTACGTGTCGTTCTCAGTCCTCCAATACATTTATTTTTGCTCTCATAATCTTTTAAATGCAACTCATTGTTGCTAACATTTAAAAAATCAGAAGAGTCCACATGGAACTCTGCATTTCTACATTCTGTTTTGTAACTAAAAGGGCTGGTAACATAGGGACAAGGTTCACTGGCCTGGATTAGACAGAGCGGATGAACAGATGACCTCTTCCCCGTGCTTCAACCAGTGCAAATCTCTCACGTGGGGCATTTTCCCCTGCCCAGTAGCTGCTTGAGTTTGTGACCTCTGTTTTAGTTTAAACATGAGTAATTTCCCTGTGATATCAAGTCTTAAATTACATACTTATTTAGCTTAAGCAAGTGCCTCTAGGCAAATGGTATTTCTGTATTAGCACCTGTGTGTTAACTCAGCTTGTTTAAACGCTACTTCATATTCAATAGAGTCATAAGTGCTTGGATACTAGAACTCTTGGGACACTTGAGGTTGTGCTGATGGAGGTGAAATGTCATTAAGTTCATACTGACTGTATGACTTATAATACTGACTTTTAAAATACCTAGTTTTATTCAGTATGATCACTGGGTCTGGAGAGTGGAGGTGTCAATGTCACTGATGATAAGCATTGCATTGGGACAGCCCATGCCATATATATTCCATTGTTCTGCTGGTTACAGAGATTGTGAGTATATAGTTAGGTACGCAGGATAAAATCACCTGCCTCTCTTTTTGTTATTTTTTAAATTTTTTTGATGTTTTAATTTATTTCTGAGAGAGAGACAGAGAGAGCATGAGCAGGGGAGGGTCAGAGAGAGAGAGACACAGAATCCGAAACAGGCTCCAGGCTCTGAGCTGTCAGCACAGAGCCCGATGCAGAGCTCGAACCCACGAACCGTGAGATCATGACCTGAGCTGAAGTCGGAGGTTTAACCAACTGAGCCACTCAGGAGCCCCTAAAATCACCTGCTTCTCTAACAGCCTCGAGCATGAGACGTTAGTAAAATGAGTTTTAGATGAAGATGGAGAAGCTGTACAGGGCACAGTGTATATAGCCCACGGAATGCATAAGAAGGCATCTCTACGAGGTTACTGGAAACAGCAAACCCAGACCACATGGAGCACCTGATTTCCATCAAACAAGATTTAAGCAGCTGGATGTGGGTCCTCCTTCTGCTACCTGCTGAACACATGACCTTAAGCAATTTGTTTAGCTTGGTTGAAAGTTTCTCCATCTGCAAAATTGGGATCACGAGAGTACCACTGTATGGGGTTACTGTGGGGACTCAGAGGAGGTACTTTACACTTTGCAGGGGGCACATAGTAGGGGTCCATCCATGAATACTAGCTGCCTTCCTTAATTTGCCTCCCGCAACACCCTATCATCATTCTCACACTGTGTGAGGCACCTTCAGCTCGGCCTGCCCATTAATAGTTGATATGGGTGAGTCTCTAACTGCGTTTTATTCACAAATATTTATTGAGTGCCTACTATGTCCAGGGGCATACTGGGGCATGTCTACTGGGGTAGACAAAAAAGCAAACAAGAACAGAGAGGAAAAAAAATCCCTGCATGTAATGACTTACGTTCCAGTGGGGGAATTTAGGCTGCATTTTCCAAAACCATCTGGCCATATCCGTGAAGAGGATGACCCATGATGTCTTTGGTGCATACCACAGCTCGTGAGCCCACTTTTGAAACTGGATTGCCCTGAATGAATTTGTACTAAGAATCCATCTTTCACATCATGCATGAGGAGAGAAAACTGAATTTCCTTTCAGTTTCTTTCAAGAGAAACAGAAGGAATGAAGTGTGACTAGGGAGAATGCAATTTTTTCCCCAGACTAATACATAGTACACAAATGACCAAAATTATTTTATCCCAAGAGATAATTTTGGTGACTTATTCATCATGATTTACTTGACAAATGTTAAAGAAGGTGCAAGTTTCACTGGGAATGAAATAACCATTCATAGTAGCATCCCCTTAACACTCCAGGAAAGCAAAATACAACACTGCAACACATCCCATAAATTCAAACAGCTTATCCCTAAACTGTCCCCCACAACTCACAATGTTTAATGTCTTTTTCTTACTGTAATAATAATATGAACTGTTTATAAATCTTCATTCTTTCATCAATGGATACCTCTTCCACCTGCTGTCATATTAGTAATTTATTCTTTTTCTTATACCTGTTAACATATTGAGCATTTAATATATTGAAGGCATTGCTATGATCTAAAATATCAGTATAAAATTATCTCAATGTTTCTATGACAGAGTTGACCATAAGCAGATATATCAAATTACATCAGGGCACAATTTAGACAATTACAAAGCCTTTCTCTGTACCCAGTGTTTTTGCTTTTGTTTGGTTTTGGTTTTGGTTTTGTTTACTTTCATGAATAGGGTAGGAAAACAATGTATAACATGTTTTAGTCCTTGGTAGAAAGAACAATGGGACTGAAACTATGAAATCTGGACTCTAGATCTGATCTCATGGTGAGATGTTGGGAAAATGTCATACCTACTCCATGATTTCATGTGTTAGCTGGGAAAATAGGTTGGTTGTGTTGGGTGATCTCTAAGTTGCTTCTAGAACAAATATTCTAGTTTTTTAATCCCACACTCAGACTTCTTTATGCAGACAGTACATCTTTCCCTGTATACCTCTGTGATTATATAGAGGTATGAATTAGATAAGATCTGTTTTCATCTGGTGCTCCCTGACTTCCTGGATGCCCTCACTCACTTGTCCTCAGAGGAAAGGCTGAGATATTTCCATTGGATGACTTTGAGGAAAGGCATTGGACGCATTTGGCTTAGCCACTTCTAGGTTCTTTCTTCTGATTGGCCAACTATAGAGAAGATACGTTTCTTCTATAATCGCTAAGGGGCTGAACTCGAAAGAGCAGATTTTGGACTTCCGGGGGAAACTGCAGTTGTCCAGCCTGACAGAGACCTGATGGACAAGTATGTCTACTTCAGGTGAGAAGTGGGTGCAAACCAACTCTGATTATTAAAATGCTAATATTTGAATCTTTATCTGATCTATGTTCCTCCCGCAGCTAGTACTGGTCTTTGGCAAATAATACGGACATGATTCACTGGGTGCCCTCAAAACATAACAAAGACAAAGGCTCAACACACAATAGATCTATTTTTTTGGAAGGATTAACTCCTTTGCCTAACTTAATACATCCCTGTCCACATAACTTCTGTGGATTCAGCTACACAAACTCTATTCTACGTGAAAAGCCACATTTGTTTTTTTTAATTAAGAAAAATAATTATAAAAATTATATTTTTATTCTGAAACCATGTACCAATTTCTTCTTGAGTTTTGGCTTGAATTTCTGGATAGTATGTCTAAAAAAAGAAAGCTCCAAAATAGACATGTTGATACTGTTTCAAACCCTGAAAAAGAAATGAGACGAAGTATCTATTAGAAAATTGGTATCTTGGGAGGTGCCTAGGTGGTTCAGTCAGTTAAGCCCCCGACTTCGGTGGGTTCATGGATTTGGACCCTGCATCTGGCTCTGTGCTGACAGCTCAGAACCTGGACACTGCTTCAGATTCTGTGTCTTCCTCTCTCTCTCTGCCCCTCCCCTGCTCGTACTCTGTGTGTGTGTCTCTCTCACTCAAAAACAAACATTAAAAAAATGTAAAAATGAAAATCGGTATCTTCAATTTACTTTATATCTGAAAGCTTAGAATTAGAAGAATTACATATAAATATAACCACAAATTAGTATGATCACAATAAAAATAATTATACATTAATATTTAGTTCAAAATCTAGGTATAACCTCTCACCTATTAAAACAGCCATCATCAAGAGAACAGAGAACAGGTGATGGCAAAGATGTGGAGAAACTGAAATTTTTGTGTCCTCTTGGTGGGACTGTAAAATGGTTCAGTTGCTATGGAAAATACTATGGAAATTTTTGAGGCAATTTATTTTAAAAATGTGGATCCAACAATCCCACTGCTGGGTATGTATCCAAAAGAATCAAAAGTGGAGTCTGGAGGAGATATTCGCACACCCATGTTCATTGCCACATTATTCACAACCCAAGAGGTAGAAACAACTCAAATGTCTATTGGCAGATAAATGGTTAAACCAAACACCAAACATGGTATTATCCATACAATGGGATATTTCACAGCCTACAAAGGAAAGGACATCACTTGCTGTGGCACACATGAAGCTCCAGGGCATTATGCTGAGAGAAGTAAGCCAGTCACAAAATAACAAATATCATATGTTTCCACTCCCATGAGTCATCTAAAGTGGTCAAAATTAAAGAAATGGAAAATAGGAAGGTGGTTGCCAATGGCTGGGAGTGGGGTGGGAAAGCTAATGTGTGATAGTCAGAGAGTTTCAGTTTTCCAAGATGAAAACATTCTAGAGATCTATTGCACAACAGTGTGAATCTAGTTATCGCGAAGACGTTTAAGACTGCAAATGTGATATCGTGTGTTTATAACAATTAAAAATAAAATTAAAAAATTAAAAATGTGGAGCTGTTACTTGCAAGACAAGTGAAAATTCTGGAAATATTTCACTACAAAATAAACACTACTATTATGATAAGAATAATGGCTATGGTATAGGCAACAGTTATAATCACAAGTAGCTTTTGAATGTTAATCTGTTCCAGGCTATTTATATTTTTTTTCCCGTAACTCGTAATACAGATTTTCAAGGTATATAAAGTTATTCTTATTTTACTGAAGAGAAAACTTTGCCTCATTACAGGCCTTGCTCAAGGTGGTGACTCAAAAGAGCCAGAGCCAGGACTTAGACTTGAACTTGTCTGGCTCCAAAAGCCGTGAGTTAGTATGAGCACATAATGAGGGTCTGAGTCCCTTTAGTTTTGTTAATACTAATTTGTAGCATACTTTTAATGGCTTTACATTCATGCTTTAAACAGCAGATCTTCATTTTTGAGATTATCTTTACATCAGCCAGACGTGCTCTCATTATTAAAAACCAAAGCAAGTAACTCTGTACGTCAGACTTGAACTTTTTCTCAAGGGTAACTTCAACATGACATCAAAGAAGAGGATCAGTTCTTGAAAATCTCACAAATGCCACATTAAAAAGCCTTTCTAGCTTGTTCGAGTTGTAAATTCACCTCTATGATGACCCAGCATCAAAATTAATAACATTATTTGTGTTTTCTACTAAATTTCACAAAATCTAGTGGCAAAACTGAGGTTCGACATCAATATTTTATTTCCAGGTGTTCATGATGATGATGGCAACATGGCTGAGGACGAAGGTACTTCATTGAACTAGTATCGGAGTGGGGGGCAGGAGAGGCTGTAATTAACCTCACTTTAAAGAAGAGACATGGTGCAGCAACTAGGTGGCTCAGTCGGTAGAGCTGAACTTCAGCTCAGGTCATGATCTCAAGGTTTGTGGAGCCTGCATTGGGCTCGCTGATGTCAGGGTAGAGCCCCCTTTGGATCTTCTGTGGCCCTCTCACTGCCCCTACCCCACTCTTGTCCTCCCCCCCTCACTTTCTCACTCTCCCTCTTTCTCTCTCTCGAAAATAAAAAGTAAGTGAATACAAAAATACAAAAAAGATGTGGAAAGGTTAAACATTTTACAGGGCCACACAGGAGACAAAGCCAGTGCCTGCGTTCCAGTCTGAGGCTCCAAGGCATTGGGACGGAGCCCTTTGCTCCCTAAACAACTTACATCATGACACACACAAGAAATACACCTGGCACAGCTGTGGGGCAGAGTGAAATAAACTCCCAGGGTTCCCTTATCACACCCTGTTTCACATCTCTTGAACAGTGCAATCTCTTAGAGTGAGCCAGAAGCTTCTACTGTTTCGAGCTCCTGAAATTTCTAACATGACCTCACACTGCAAGAAACTCTCCTAAAAGTAAGTTGCCCAAACGGACTTGCTGCCCACATGGTCTAGATTAGAGCACAGTATAATGTTCCAATGCGGACGTCCATGCAGCATAGATTGACTCCATTCTGTCGCAAAAAAGAAGAGAACAAGTCAAGAATACTGCACGAGGAACGCTGACATTGCACACTTCAGAGCCATGAACATCTTATCTAAGACCTAGGTCTATCTGGATAAATAATAGGATTTATATTTCGATCATTGTGAATTTTGCCTTTTATGCCATGTATTAGGCAACCGATTATTTATCCTGATAGAGTATCTAAAATGTGAGCTCATAATAAATGATTTTGGGAGAGCCTGATTATACCTAAAGGAGAAATCAAATGATCTCTGTGATTAATTTGAAAAGTCAAACACAGAAATATAAATGCTAATAATACAGTAGATCTGATGAAACAGACTGTGGGCTCACAAATTTTATCCACTAAAATATGTATTTTAGAGCCCACTATTTTCTTCTAATAAAGTATTCTATCTCCTATCATTAGCGAGGTAGCAGGTATTCGTGGAAGCTTATGTTTTATTAATTTTCATTATTACTCTCCTTGGAATTCAAAATACCAGTTCTAACAGATATATTTGTTGAGGGAATAAAATGGTTTATACAGTAATGCACTAGGCTGAACACTTTTTGTTTTGCACACATTTCATTCAAATCATTTTTAACTGCATTGTGCACATCTAATGGAATCCTGTGTTCGGTATTCTGTATCTTAGCCATTGCTGTCATCTACCATAACTTTGTATTTGTTGCTTACCTCAAGATCTTGGCAGGATTATATATGTCTGAAATATATTCAGCTATCATCTCATCGAATTAAGATGAAAATAAAGCGCATTTGATGTGTTAATCATACACCCACACACCCAGCTTATAGTATTCAGTGGTGTTCAGATTTTTAAAAAGTCCTCACAAATGCTAACATTAATATTTAGTATCAGATAGTTGGCAGAAGAAATGCTAACTACAGCATGATTACACTTATACATTATATATGTATGAAATGTATATATGAAATATATGTATCCATCAAATTTAAATTAAGATCAAAATTATATATACATATATAATAGGTGTGTGGGGAAGAGGAGCTAGTCTATTTGCATAAAGAAAAATAATGCACATCAAAACTAATACTTCTATTTGCAAAGAATATTCTGGAACATAATCACATAGACCCTAGAAAAATATAAACCAAATTTCAAATAAGTATGGTAGAAAGACGAAAGGAAGAAAGGAATTTGAAGAATATTACATCTAAAATTAAACTTCTAAGGGGCGCCTGGGTGGCTCAGTTGGTTAAGGTCCCCCTTTGGCTCAGGTCATGATTTCGTGGTTCGTAAGTTCGAGCCCCGCATTGGTCTCTGTGCTGACAAGTCTGAACCTGGAGCCTGCTTCAGATTCTGTCTCCTTCTGTCTCTGCCCCTCCCCCGCTCTCACTCTGTGTGCTTCTCTCTCTCAAAAATAAACATTAAAATTTTTTAAATTAAACACTGCTTCCTGCACTCTAATATCTAATAGAATTTATATGAAATTTGGTAGGTAAGAATGATTTTAAAAACTATGAAATTTAAGAATGATAATAGTATAGTAACAGCATAAACTAGTACAATCCTTCTGAAAAGGATTTTGGTACTCTGTATGAAAAACTCAAGAATCATTTTGTTAGGTGACCCAGAGAGTTTGCTTCTTAGCATATGGCTATAATTCATAAAGAAGTAAAAACTGATGTATAAAGATGGCCATTTTAGCATTAGCAAGATATTCAATACCAGCATTATCCTTGCAGGCTGAAAGTTGCAAACAATGAAGGTATTCATCCCCAAGATGGCAGATGCACAAAATGTGGGGGGTGGGGGTGCACACCATGGAGTATTACGTAACCATTATAAGCAACAAATTAGAAATACACCCGGCAATCATATTTGGATATTAGAAATATAGGGCTTCTTGAAAAAGTAAGAAAAAGATAGAGATGTAAATAACAAGGGCATTTACATAAATGAAAGTTCATGATAATAGAAGAATACATGGAAATACATGGCAATAGAAAGTCTATTCTATAAGAATGCATAAAACAGCGCACCTGGGTGGCTCAGTCCGCTGGCCCTGAACTTGAGTTCGAGCCCCGCATCAGGCTTTGTGCTGACAGCTCAGAGCCTGGAGCCTGCTTCAGATTCTGTCTCTCTTCTCTTTCTCTCTGTCTGGCCCTCCCCTTGCACTGTCATTCCGACTTTCAAAAATAAATAAATGTTAAAAAAAGTAAAGCAAATATTGCATAAAACAAACAAAAACAACATTTTAAACAGATTTAGAATAGATGCCAGTGGGTTGGGAAAAGTCCTTGAAGTGAGATATGTGAACATGAAATAATAAACCAACCAGAAAATACGGGCAGGCATTGCATGAACAATATAATGCACAAGAACTGGGGATTATGTTAACTCAAGTCGCTACTGAGTTGAATATATATAGTTTTCTGAATGGGGAAATGACAGAAAACCAAATTGTTCTTACAGAGTGAGATCAACTATGTGAAATGGCCAGTATCAAAAAAGGGCTCTAAACTGTGAACAGTGGGTGACAAAAAATCACAATTAATATTTATTTGCCTTTCATATTGACAAACACTCCTACTTACCAGCTCCAAAGAGCTCATTCACAATTTTTATGATTTCAGCACCTTTTAAGATGGCCGTTCTGGTGGTAGCACATTCATCGTGGCACACATTAACCCTGGGCATCAGCAACAGCTTGAATGTCGTCCTGAGGGGTCACACCTTAGCATGATTATTTATCTCCATCTACCTTCCACATCACATATGTATCTCATGCCAGAAGAGCGATAGCATCATATAACTTGAGTGAACCTAATTAGCTTGGGAATATAAGGAATATAAGTATATCGTTGTAAACCTGAAACCAATTTTGCTTGTCAATAGCAATGCTCAATCTTGAGAGTGTAAAATAGAAAAGTTACCAAACTCAATTTTCTCCTGGACGTGTACTTCAATCATTTAAAAAAAAAAAAAAAAAAGAAGAGCACCTGTGTCTGGAAGCACATTTATAAAAATTAGAGGTTGGGGCGCCTGTGTGGCTCAGTCAGTCAGGTCATGATCTCACGGTTCGTGGGTTCAAGCCCCGCGTCAGGTTCTGTGCTGAATGCCAGCTCAGAGCCTGCAGCCTGTTTCAGATTCTGTGTCTCCCTCTCTCCCTGACCCTCCTATGCTCATGCTCGCTCTCTCTCTCTCTCAGAAATAAAAACCATTAAAAAAAAATTAGAAGTTAACTTACTTCAGAGAAATTGCTAGACAATGAGTTATAATAAGAGATTTTCAAATCCATTGTAAGGATTTTACTGTTACCACCACGCAGATAGAGCTGGGGCTGAAGCATATTAGGGAATAGGGGGAAAATGTATGATGAATGTAGAAACTCTTTCACTTACTGTACCTGATCTAGATTTTTGGCTGGAATCTTGAAACAGATTTTTTTTCTGCTCTACTGATTGTTTTCTGTCTCTTCTTTTAACTGGAGAGGACTTTATTCCTCACACCTCTTCATTTGCTCAATTATCTACCTTTTTATGTGCTTTTTTCCCCTGATGCCCTCATCTTAGCAAATCGGACCCTGAGAACTAGGCTTCTTTCTAATACATACATATTTTATGAGAGATTTTGCTCTTCTGTGGACCATCAGATTGGGCCAAACAAGATTTCACTGGCTCATAAGAACTATCCGCTTCTTCCTCTATTATGGTCTCAAAATTTATTTCTATATAGTCAGGGAGCTCAAGTAGGGTATGAGAGTGAATTGGAAGCTCCCTGTAGAATAATCTTTGTAACTATTTAAGTCACCTTCTGAAATAATATGCCAACAATTTTAAGTCTGAGACCTCATAGTTTCAGATGTAAAATGGTAGAAACTAAATCATTAGTTCATTTCTCCAAGGAAACCATCTCCATTGCTGGTCATCATCAATCAGCCAATTCTAGATTCATAACTTAAATAAGTGCCCTATCCACCCAACTGGGGAGTTATTCTGAGTTCTCAAAGAATTCAGAGTTCTTCTTAGGGTCCCTACATGGGAACTAAGTAATACTGCCCTATAATCTCACTGACTAAACCTCCAATTTACTTAGTTTGGGTAAGGTTCACTATAGGAAAATTCTACTGGAAGAACCAAGGAAGAATATGTACAACTTTCTGGGTACTCAGTGTATCTCACCATTGTCATTTACTTCTCACCAAAACCCTTATCCTGGTGTGAATTTAAATCCTTACATTATCATCTGTAGTAAGATGATCACGTAGTGCAGTAAACTGATCCAGGGCCCGATAAAACTCCTGGGGTGCATTTAGAATTCATGGTGGGAGGTAATGGAAGCATGGTATGAAATCGGCAGGATTAACTTCACTGCAGATCTTGAGTAAGTGATCATTTTATCTATTCCAAGAAACTCCTCGTCACTGTGGTCACATCTCCTGCCAAAGCAAAGGGCACAGAGAACTCTGGCCACCACACGGGTGATAACGCGTGATCACACGGGTGATCACCCCCGTTCTGGGGGTGAAGCCACCATGCTTGGAAGCCAACTCTGCAAAGATTTTTACCAGCTCAGAAACTTCTTGATAACCTGATCCTCAGGTAAGCAAAGGCAGTAGAGGATTTTTCTTCTGTTTTAGTAAAAGTCCATAAAGCATTAGGGACAACGTTCTAATAAGGCTTCCAACTCTTTCCATAATTGAAAACGAAAGACTCTTGTCTTTCTGCCAGCAAAGAAAATGGATGTATGTTGGGTTGGTCTGCAAAATGCGGCTCATCCTTGAGGTAGTACTTGCCTCACCATGGTCAGCGCATTCACTACCAGGACAGGTACCATGCCAAGTCTGATGAGAAAGACATCTCCATATTTCTTTCTCATTTCCATGAATGTAAAGTAAGGATAGTTTCCATCCTGCAGAAGATTCCCTATGATGGGAGAGGACCAGGATCCAGGAGGAGACATCTGCTTTCTCCTCTTGCTCTCCAGCACTCTCACAAAGACAAAACCATTGCCAAAGTTATGATACAAGTGGCCACCTCCCAGGAGTGGCTGTCACGTCACTCAGATATCATTTTCAGGAAGAAAGCACTAAAGAGATAAGAGCATAAACCTTATTTTTTTTCTATCCTAAGCAGAGACTAAATGGTCTTTCTCTCTTTAAACACTTTAAACATTTAGAAGAAGAGGACAGATGCATTGTAGTTACTTGAAAGCCATTCTTAACTGATACACTAAGAGAGCAAAATCAAATTCTCATAAAATACACTAAATCTTTGTCCCAGTTCTAACCACCAGCCTGAACCCTTTAGTGTCCGTCACTCTCATGATAGAAGAAGAAGACGGTTCGATGTAGAAGGCAGTCTGGTCACTGGGGGGAAGGGATGGAGACTATAGACTATAGAAACTGATTCATTAACTGAGAGACCTTTGTCTTGTCACTTAACCTAAGTGCTTCTCAGTTTACACTTCTAAGAATCCCACAGAATTAGTCATACTTTCTTTGAAGAACCGTTTATGGAACCTCCCCCCCCCACCAACCCCAAGTCAGACACTAAAAATATAAAACAAAATTTCATTAGATCAACAAAAATAAAATTATAATGTGGAAAGTGCTATCAAGAATTTCATACAGAGCCATCTGTCAGCCTTTGAGAACCAAATTAAATTAATATTAAAATAAAAATGGTGAATTATAAGCCATTTAATGGATATCCAATTGGTTATTTGCCTAGCCCATCTTGGACTTCCCAGCCTGCATGTAAAGGTGATTTTCTGAAGCTATCTTTCTGCTCCATGACCTGCCACACAGACACGGGTGATTGATCCAAGGATGGGTTACAGGCCCGAGATGAACATTCCTTAGGAATAGGGAACTGAGGGGCGCCTGGGTGGCTTAGTCGGTTAGGCGTCCGACTTTTGCTTAGGTCATGATCTCGCGCTTCGTGGGTTCGAGCCCCGCGTCGGGCTCTGTGCTGACTGCCAGCTCAGAGCCTGGAGCCTATTTCAGAGTCTGTATCTCCCTCTCTCTCTGACCCTCCCCTGCTCATGCTGTCTCTCTCTCTCTCTCTCTCTCTCTCTCTCCTAGACATAAATAAAAATATTTAAAAAAAATTAAATTAAGGAATAGGGAAGTGAGACTGTGAATGATCACCATCTCTCTTGGCAACTAGATCTATAAACTTTAAGTTCAAAGATAGGATTTGGGGAACTTTCACCCACTGGGAGGCCTTGAGAAACTGGTGAAAGCAGGTCTGAAAAATTAAAAACACAAATGGTCTCATGAGCTTGTACCCACTGCCTCCAGTACTTTCATAAGACCTTGTCCTTGGATCAAATTCTTTCCTGCTTAAACAGCTAGGATTGCTTTCTGTTATTTGCAACCAAGGATTGCTTTCTGTTATTTGTCTTTGTCTTAACCAAAGAAAAGTTTCATACAGACACAAAATACTTTTTTAAATGTTTATTTATTTTTGAGAGAGAGAGAAAGAGACCATGTGAGCAGGGGAGGGACAGAGAGGGAGACGCAAAATCCAAAGTTGGCTCCAGGATCTGAGCTGTCAGCACAGAGCTCGATGCAGGGCTGAAACCCACAAATCACGAGATCATGATCTGAGCCAGAGTCGGATGCTCAACCGACTGAGCCATGCAGGTGCCCCAATATGCAGAATATTTTTATTAGCGATTGCGTTTTATGGTAACTAGTGAAAGAATACAAACCTCCTCTTGCTGGGAAGAAAGCAGCGAAACTGTTCACACTTCTCAAATTACTGAGACAAAAAACATTGCTGAGCAGTATACTCACAACCAGTCTTAATATTCATTGCTCTTCGATTTTTGAATAAGCCAGCACTTGATTTCTTCTAAACCTAAAAAAAAAGAAAGTGCCTTAATCAACCAAGAAGGCTTCTTATAAACAGCCATGAATTTGTCTTCCAGCTCAGAGGAGAGTGATAGGGTGGTAAAAACCAGTACATTTATGTTCTACTGAAAAAAATGTACCAAGGATCAAAGAAATGTTTATCTTAAAGCTCTCACTCTAAATATGCAGGCAAACCCTTTGTTACCTATTTTGTTTGGTTGTTGGATCTTTCCAAGTTCACAGATAAAATGTGGCTAACTATGCCAGCTTGGCTGGCACCATTTCCTAAGGATGGAACTGCAGCTAAAAGCCAGAGATCAAGTTATTATTATTTTTTTTAATGTTTATTTATTTGTGGGGGGGGAGGCAGAGAGAGAGGGAGACACAGAAGCAGAAGCAGGCTCCAGGCTCTGAGCTGTCAGTACAGAGCCCAGCTGAACCCAGGAATTTTGTGAGAGCATGACCTGAGCCAAAGTCAGACACTCAACCAACTGAGCCACTCAGGCACCCCTCAACTTATTTAAAACAATTTTTTAAGTTTTATTTATTTATTTTGAGAGAGAGAGAGAGAGAAAGAGAGAGATAGCATGAACAGGGCAGGGGCAGAGAAAAGGAGAGAGAGAATTCCAAGCAGGCTCCATGCTGTCAGCGTGAAGACCGACACGGGGACTCAAACTCACAAACCATGAGATCATGACCTGAGCCGCAATTAAGAATCCTGTGCTTCATGTACCCCAATGTTCATAGCAGCACTCTCCACAATAGCNCCCAGGCATCCTAATATCAGCTTCTTTTTCAATAGGGGTGGAGGTGAGGTATAAAGAAGCTAAATCTGCATTTAAACTAACAAGAGAAAACTGAGCCCCTAATCAATGCAACAGCTACAATTTGCAAAACTTCCTTCTTGTCTCCATTCAGAAAGAATGCAGTGGGATCTTCCTTGTGTTTCTGCTTTGCAACGGGCTGATTTTGCAAAACCTCTCCTGTTCCTCCAACCATTTTTTGGCCCCTTCCCCTGTGACAGATCCAGAACGAAGCACTAAATCTGCACTGTCTTTTCCAATTCATCCCTCTGTGAGGTAATGTATCATCCTGCCACAGAGAGGCTTAGAGAGAAAGAGCCATTTTTCCCGTTTATCTCCCATGTGTTTTGAGTTTAACAATGAATCACTGATGACCTCTGGCATTTGCTTTGTCACGAATTCGATTTCTTACATTGACAATTCTCAACAGCATTTCCAAAGCAGCCTCCTAAGTGGTGAGAAGTGGGTGTTCCTGGAAGAACACTGGATGCTCAGGAAAATGACTATTTCTTGACTCTTTCTTCCCCTACTTAGCTGTGAATCTCAGGTTGAATTGTGATCCCTCTTGGCCTTGGTTTTCTCATCTGTAAAATGGTCCCTTCAGGCTGGAAGACTTCAAAGGCCAGCTCCAGTCTTTACCAGTAGTCAAAGCTAGAAGGGACGAGGGGGCAGAAGTTGGGGGCTGATGCACGGAGTTAACTGCCCAGCAATGTTTTTTTGCCAGTTTCCAGAGCAGTTAACAGTTCACTGAAAAATGTAACTGTTCCGTGATCATTCTGAATTCTTTTACAGCCTGGGCCCTTCTAATTTCTTTTATCAAATTCTCTTCAGCAGTTTACCAAGCCCGGACACACTGCCAACTTTCCCTGAAACTTTCTTGGAAAGCTCTGAAGGCACATTCTGTTCCTATTGTTTGGGAGTGAACCCAGGGGGCCAAGGACAGGGAGCGTGAAGCTTCCTAAAGGTCGGCTACTAACACCATCAAACATTCAAGGTGAACTCCACCTCCGCAGACAAGAGCCAGGCGGGATGGGCATGTGTATGTTGAAGATTTTGGACTGATTCTCAAACCTAGACATGCACACTAGACCTCCCTGTGGAGCTGTTTACCCCTAGCAGTGTCCATGTCCCACTCATCTTGGGGTGGATGCATTTTAAAAAGCTCTTCTAGGCCGAAAGGGCATTCTAGGTTGAGGACCTCTTTTAGGGGAAACACTCTGCTAAGGAGATCAACAGCTCCATTCGGCCAAATTCCAGTGCAGTTTGGAAGGCTCACCTGTGCCCAGAAATCTTGCCCATCAGTGAGAGGAATCTGGCAGAGGAATCAAAAGGCAGAGAAGGTTTTGAGGAAAGCCTGGTGTATCCTAGGAAACAAGAGCCGTCTGGTCACAGCGGCGATAGCAGGCCTGGGGAAAGGCTGGGGGAGAACATTCCAGGAAGATAGAATGAGCGGTGAATCTATGTGGAGAGGGGTCCAGAGCTGGATTAAGGCATTTGAGAGCTGGAGGGAGGGATGGAAAGGTCCCTGCAGGTTGACTTGGGCCTTGGAAGCCTAGAAAATTCAGCAGGTGATGGGAGAGAGGTCACATCTGGAACTATGGGTTCCGATAAGAGAGTAGGATGGAAATTAATCTTGGAAAAAAGCAGGGCAGGACAGGGAGAATGGAAAGACTAATACTCATTCTTAAATTGCTGGTGATAAGTGGGGTAGGTTGAAAGCCCTGTAGCAGGGAGACAAGGGCCAAGGAGGAAGAAAGAGGAGGCAACAGAGGCATTGTTTTGCTGTGAGGTTCCGGAAACCAGGAGAATGGGCCAGGGTAGGGGTGGGAAAATGGATTAAATAAAAAAATCCAGGAAATGGAGGTTCTCTTTCTCAGGTGGGTTGGGAAGGCTCTTGGAAGTCTTCACAAACCAGACAGATGTGTATTTCCACAACTCGAATGGTTAATTTATGAGTATGATATTCATAACTTTGGTTCAAGAAAATATTCCTATGTTAAGGCACTTTTCCCCAACCTGGAGAGAGACCAGTTTTTCTACCTAAAGGCTGCTTTTTTCTACTTGTGACAAGGTAAACAATCTGTGGTTTAGGGACATCTTTCTGCCAGATGTCCGCAAATTAATACATAGAAGAGTTTGGTTTTTTTTAAGCTTTGAAATTTGGGGCTAAGTAAATATTAGAAATTTCAAGGTCACTTATTCTTGGAGGTCAGGTTTTTTTAATGTTTATATTTATTTTTGAGAGAGAGAAGGAGAGATGAGAGACAGAGAGACAGAGCATGAGTGGGGGAGGGGACAGAGAGAAAGACAGAGACACAGAATCCAAAGCACACTTCTGGCTCCAAGCTGTTCAGCACAGAACCTGATGCAGGGCTTGAACTCCTGGATCATGAGATCATGACCTGAGCCAAAGTGAGCCACTCAACTGACTGAGCCACCCAGGCACACCTGAGGTCAGCTTTTAGTAAAAATGCCTAAGAATGATCAATGATAGCCAGTACTTTCTCACATAGGGAAGAAAGCAAGCCCCCAAACTGAATACTCAACCTGACATATTCCCTCAAGAGTAACCTTCAGGCTCTGAGCTACATGTTCATATTCACAGAATATCATAGATTTCAAAATATCTAAGCTCTAAAAGTCATATACTAAAAAATCCTACAAAGGCTTACAAACCATACGAATTTTCTGATCCACAGAAGCTGTGTTAAATGGCATTTAATCATATCATACTTAGCTACTGAAAAAAACAAAGCAAAATATTTTGACTCCTAATGTGTTTCCATGAAGTATCACCTTCTTTAACATAATTAACCCCACATTGGATTAACATATAGACATTATGTAGCCGTATCAAATTCCTTGTTCAAGTACCCGTATTGTAGACAATTGAAAATAGTTGCTTGACAATGTGTTAATTAAAAGGTTTGTTAGGAGAGGATAATGAGAATTACCTTGGGTTCCCATTAGTTGAGAGGAAAATCCATTCCAAAATAATAATTGTGACAGTTAATGTGTATTGTGAGCTTACGAAAAATAGGTTTTTAAAGATCTTTATGTATTACTGCAGTTATTTCTTATAACCAAGATCAGATGGAACTGCTATTTTCTTCTCTGTTTGACAGATGATGAATCCTGAGGCGCAGAGAAACTACAAAATTTGCTCACACTAACAGTGGGCAAATGGTGGAAAAAGAGATTTGAATCCCAGTAGTGAAGCTCTGGTGTCTGTGCCCCTAGCCTCTGATTATACCTTATACTGAAGAAGTCTTCAGCCAAACCCTGAGGCTTCTACCGCTAACAGCCACCCTTACTAATATGACTTCATAATGCAAGAGATAATCACTTAGGAGATGAGGACTACTCCTCCAAATTATGGTGTAGGGTATCGGTTCCAGGCTTACACTAAATGGCCATGGATTGTGTGTTGGTTTCCTGGAAATACTGTCATAAATTACCACACATTCAATGGCTTACAACAACAGAAAGCTATTAATACACAGTCGGAAGGCCAGGAGTCTGAAATCAGCGTCTTAGTAGGACTTGGCTCCTTCCAAAGGCTGTAAGAAGCAATTTCACTTGGCCTTTTCCAGCTTCTGGTGGCTCTGGGTACTCCTTGGTTTATGGCTGCATCACTCCAATCTCTGCCTCAGTTGTTACATGCCCTTATTTTTCTCAGTTTCTCTTCTGTATGTCTCTTACAAGGACACCTGTCACTGGATTTAGGGCACAGGTGGATAGCCAGAGTGATCTCAACTTGAGATTCTTTGTGACATTTACAAAGATTTTTCCAAATGATGTCACATTCACAGGGTCTGGGGTGCAGACATGTATTTTTGGAGGCCACCATTCAACCCACTGCAGATGCGCTATCACAATCACTACCATTGCTCCATGATCAAAGAATTGCAATCAGGTCATTCAGATTCTATTTATTTTTATTATGTTCCCTGTGAGAAGCCACTTAGCAGAGTCTCTGAATCCGTATTTCCTGGGTGCAAATACAAGCTCTGTTATTTCATGCGTTCATAAATGTAAACATTTAATAAATCTCTCTCAACCTCAGTAACCCTTACCAGTAAAATGAGGACTTCAAACAGTACCTTCCTTAAAAGTTTGTCAAAAGAGGGGCGCATGGGTGGCTCAGTCAGTTAAGCATCCGACTTAGTCTCAGGTCATGATCTCATGGTTCGTGGGTTCGAGCCCCGTGTCGGGCTCTGTGTTGACAACTCAGAGCCTGGAGCCTGTTTCAGATTCTGTGTCTCCCTCTCTCTCGGACCCTCTCCTGCTCATGCTCTCTCTCTCTCAGAAATAAATAAAACATTAAAAAATTAATTAAAAAAATAAGTTTGTCAAAAGAAGAAAAATTATTTAATAGCTGCAAAACATTTAATACTTGAGACACAATCATCATTCAGAAAACAGTAGCTTTTATTCACAGAAAACGAATGTTATACCCTTAGGGATTACTAGGAGGGGGTGCTTCATTGGAAAGGTGATATTTGACATAAATTGAAAGCACAAATGGGAAGAGATGCTAAGTAGAGAAAAGCATTTGAAAAAGTAGAGATGTTTAAAAGAACTTGGTGTGGTTAAGAAATTAAGTGAGATACAAAATGGTAGAAGGTAAGTGTGAAACCTGGCTTCCTAAACCCAAGCCTCCAAATTATTCCTAAATCTTGAATCTCTCATACCCCACAACTAGCAGTGTGGTCTTATGAATTCAGCTACCTATATATTTCTCACTGTCCTTGTCTCTTTATTCCCAATTACGATGAACTAGATCTGGTCCCTTTAAATCTCTTCTCAACTATTATAACAGTTTTTTTAAAATAATATATATTTTTATTTATTTCTAGGAGAGAGAGAGAGAGACAGCGTGAGCAGGGGAGGGTCAGAGAGAGAGGGAGTCACAGNAAGACTGCATTTATTAGCCAGTAAGAACCACAAAAACTTTGAAATGTCTGAAACAAAGAGGATTTATACTTCTGACATCACAAATTGTCTAAAGGTAAGTGGCTGCTTCCAGGGGTTCCACAGGTCCATGAGAGTTGGGGTGATAGCTCTACCACTCAGGTCTTTCTCTTTTGGTTGATGTAAGGCTATTGCAGCCATAACCTTCACATCCAACTTCAAAACAACAAGGTGAACCGGCATGTCAGCCACACCTGGACCATTCTAACTTTGAAGAAACATAAGTTTCCCAGAAACCACCAGCAGACATGTGCTTAAGTCTCGTTACTGTAAGAGAAGCTGAGACAGTACATATTTGGCTTGCCCCACGGTCACTGCAAAGGAAAGAAGACTCAGTCGTAAGAAAGGAAAGCAGGCTGGATATGGGGAGTATAATTCACACTGTCTGCCACTCTTCACGAGGAGTGGTCTTGTCTCCAGTCTCTCTTAACCCACGTCCCACTCCGATGGTCTAATCAGCTTCCAGAAAGGTGAATGAGATCATATTATCTCATTAACTTCCAGTCGACAGGGAGAGTGTGTGTCATCCAATACCATCTGTGACTTACTCTCATCTGTCTTCCCAGTGTCATTTGTTGCTATTTACTCCCTTATGTTTTGTGTTATGTCTGCTTTCTCTTGGTCACCATCACCTAGGATTTTGTGTAGAAGACAGGAGATGCTTAACATGTTTATGTTGTGAATGAGGGAATTCCTCATACATCCAAAGGTTTACCCCTGCCTGTCTAGTTTTTACTATTCCCTTGGCCTGGTATGTCCTTAAACTCCACATGGTAGATCTGCTACTTTAATGCCACTTTAATATTCTGGACACATTAGATTCTATGGACCTGATCTTGCTTGCTCTCTTTTCTCTTTCTTGATTGTTGCAGTGGATGCTGTATTGCCTAGATCTGCTCCTCAGGGTCAACACACACATCTCAGTCGTTGGGGAATTTCTACTGATGATCACTCTCCAGACAATTTTGTCTGTGGTTTCAGGAAATTCCTTAGCTCTGGGCTTCCCTCTCTTCCAGAAGGCTGCAGCTGGTGACTGGCTGATGTAGAGAAACAGACTCCCCGCTGCATTGACTCTCTTCAGGACAGCCAAAAAGTCTCATTCCTACTCCATCACTCCCCAGAGGATCCACTGAGATTGGTTCAGCTACACATATTATGATTCAAGTTCCCCTTCTGCCCCAATCTGTTTTCCTCACTTCCTTGCACATGTATCTTCTCGTAGTTCTCTTCAACAAGACTTCTGTGTAGAAATTTCCTTTCAGAATCTTTCCAGGGAACCCAATAAAAAACAACTACATTGGAATTTGTGACAAACTGCATATAATCTTTTGGTCAATCCAGGCCATGTAGGGATATTTAGCATTTTTATAAACTGTTTCCTGAAGTCAGCTCTGCTATACAGGTCTGGACTCCTACCATACCAGGAGGATTATTCATCTTGCATCCAGAGTTTAAAATAGGAAGACATTTTCTAGAGAAAGTGTTATTAAAAAGACTTGCCACTACTTCCTTAAAAAAACTAGAACTTTTACTTAATGCTTCTCTTTTTGTCTTAATCAAAATTATAATCATAAAAGCCACAATTCTACAAACATAAATGTCTGTATCAATACAGAAGACTTACATTACTTTTTTGAAAAAAATTTTAGTGTTTATTTATTTTTGAGAGAGAGAGAGAGAGACCGAGCATGAGTGGGGGAGGAGCAAAAGAGAGGGAGACACAGAATCTGAAGCAGGCTCCAGGCTCTGAGCTGTCAGTGCAGAGCCCAACATGACGCTCAAACTCACAAACCATGAGATCATGACCTGGCCAAAGTCAGACACTTAACCAACTGAGCCACCCAGGTGGCCTTAACATTGTCTCTCAATCTGATTACACCCTCATGAACCCAAGCCCACCCCTCCCACCACCACACATGTAAATACCCTCCCACATCCACACACAGTAGTGTTCTTGACAGTGAGTATGAGGTATCCAAGAAGTCTCAAATGCAGGCCACCTACATTGGCACTTTCCCAGAAAAGTAGCTTAAATCTCTTTTCTAGGTGTGCATATAATATAGAATAAAAATTGATTTGCTATCCATTTTGATAAATGAAATGGAGTTTGGTGAGTGAGCTAACGATAACCATCTGTGGATGAATTATAGCAGATGGTGTCTGCTTGAGTTTCTTTGCTCCTGTGGGGATCCAATCATTTCCTCACTGGTAACAATCAGCACAGGGAATGATGAAAGATTAACTTCATGATAACCATTTGAGGTCTACCAGATATAGGAAAAAGAAACACTAAAATATGAGCTTTGTGCTTCTATTTTTGATACCCAGTCTGGACTCCTTGGAATGATATCTTCTTGGAGGGATGTACGTAGGATATTAGTAGTGCAGACACCTGGTATTTCAATCTGACTAAGTCTGAGATCAGGAACTAAGGATTCCACAAATCATTTTATTAGCCTACAATCCTTGTGAGAGTCTGAGATGCCGTAACTGAACAAGTGTTTACAGTCTGTTGGAAGATCACTGGACCTCTGAGCCCAGTTGATGGCTGTGGCTCACAAAGGCAGTTGTAGTTGGTGCCTGTGTTAGACGACTGGTTGTCATCAGCAGAAAGGGACCATGTAGCCTTAGGAAAGCCCTGCTTTGTTCAGTAAAACCCAATAACTGGGGCACCTGGGTGGCTCAGTCGGTTAAGCGTCTGACTTTGCCTCAGGTCATGATCTTACAGTTCGAGGGTTCAAGCCCTGCGAGCCTGTCTTCGAATTCTGTATCTCTCTCTCTCTGAACCTTCCCTGCTTGCGCTGTCTCTCTCTCTCTCTCTAAAATAAATAAAACATTAAAAAAATTTTTTAACTCCAATAACTAAAAACATTTTTAAACTTCAATAACTATTCAATAAGGTATCACAAAAAACTATAAATGTGGGCTTATATATCACATATTACAAGTATTTGTGTATAAAGTGCGGCAAAGCAGTCAAAGTAGCTAATAACACATTTCCACTTCTCTGACAGAGTGACTTGTGGTTGTATACTATAGCATCAAGTGTTGGGAGTCATTCTGAGCCCACTAGTTGAGAAAAACCCCTGGTGAGGTTAAAGCAAGTTTGCAGTCTCTTGCCAATCAGATGACGACTGATATCCACCCCCACTCAATTATTTCTGCTTGAGCACTGACCCCTAAGGTACCTTGTTGATCAATATCAGGAGTGACTTGTCCCCTTATTCTGGCCCTGGTATGATGACTGCACCTTGCAAAAGAACTTACTGTGGGAACTTCTTCTTTGATTATGGGAACAGACATCGTGTCCCCAGCAGGTCCTGTTTCCCTCCATACTTTCCCTTGAGCTATGAACAGGCTAATGACCCTTACTCATACAAGATTGCCCTGTACATGCACAATCCTGTTTCTACCGTTGCCCTAGCCCAAGAGGTTCGTACAGCTCAACATGTAAACCAACTAACCAAGAATACCTCTGATGCCCTAGCTATTCAAGGAATCATAAAACTAGACACAAAGGTAAATGCACTCGACGAGGCTATTCTAGGTATTGGAAATGGACTAAACTCTTTAAAGGTATGGTTGGCTCTCCGGTGCCATAAAGAATATAACTGGAAAATCAAGTCTTGCCCAGAGACAAAGAGCCTAACTTAGAGAGAAGGAACAGATAAAAGCAAAACAGAAGTTACCACATATACCTTTGCTAACTGGTGATGTACAGCAGCCCCTTCCCTAAGGCCTACATTGCACAAACACCTTCCCTTACCCTGGCAGCTGTGATGAGGATGGATAAGAGTATATACAAACCTCTGACTTAATCTTAGTGTTATTCAAATGTGAACATCCTGTTATTTTCTTTGTTACTCAACCTCACTATAATTGGGGCAGTTCTGCAAGAAGACTTCTGTAAAACCTGTTTCTGTACATTTTCCAGAACATCTTATCACCGAGTACTGTCCATTGTAAAAACTCCCCAGTTTCTGATGCCATGTTAACGTTTGACCTATAAATAAAGACACCAAAACAGACAGGACAGAGACGCCTGTCTGGTGATCAGAAAGAATCTCGGGGCTCTCTCACTCTCTCCCTCGCCGACACCGTCCATCCTTCAGGGACCTCTGGGCCCACTGGAGTCAGCCTCAGCTTCTATTCTTGGACCCAGACAGCCAACTTCTTTGGATCTGTCATAAAGAGATAATCAGCCAAAGAATTAAAATGTCTGCACAAAGTTGTTAATCATAACATATGGCAGTGAAAATTTTGAAATCACCTAAATTTTCTTCAGTATAATGTTTTATATGAGGAGTGATTTGCATCCCTAGAAAGAATAGTAGTAACTCAGCATTTGTAACAGGGAAGAGGTCTCTGCCATATTGCGTAGCACGAAACTGGACAGCACACCACATGCATAGGAAGAAGTCATGTCTATAAAATTATACATACACAATCACTCATACACATATTCATAGAGACATGCTATCTGGAAGCATATTCTTATCTGTTAATAAAGGAATTGGAGAAAATACTTACTTCTTCATACTTTGCTGCATTGATCACACTTGTTTACGATAAGCATGTGTCATTCCGTTAATTTTAAAATGACTAAATCTACTTCTGACTTTTAAATCATGCTTTTACAAGTCACACTTTGTAATCCGTATGTCCATTTCTATACTTACTTTCTTGTTTTTTTCTTATTATACTATTACTTGTGTTATTCCGACTGTTAATGATACAGCCCTTACCATTACTTGAAGATGCCAAGTTGGTGGGTTGCGAACCTTCCCAGGAAATGGGACTGATGCAAGTAGCATGAAATCCGACATGACCTCCCGGCAGCAGGGAGGAGAGTGCATCCCTTGTCTTTGAGGGCATAAGGCCTAGTGGGGAATCTGCAGATGTGATCAAGGAGCTTGTCCAGTCATGCATAGGAGGTAGACATGCTGGAATCAAAGAGAAATAAAAGATTTCTAAGGTGAAAGGATATAGAAGGGAAAATAGAACATAGCCCTGGTAACTCACCTGTCCGTTCTGAACCTATATTTCTTTTCTCATGTGCGGTTTGCTGTGGTAGCTAGAAAAGTGTGTGCCACGTGCCAGTTTATAGTAAGCTTTTAACTGATGAAAGTTGTGATTGCTATTATTAGTAATATTGTGACTGCTCTGTGCTACCGAGAAATGTTGGGGCTATGAAGAAACGCAGTATGAAAGTCACGTGTTGAGGGGCACCTGGGTGGCTCAGTCACTTAAGCATCCAACTTTTATTGGTTTAGCTCATAATCTCAGTGTCTGAGTTCAAGCCCCGCATCGGGCTCTGCGTTGACAACATGGAGCCTGCTTGGAATTCTCTCTCTCTCTCTCTCTCTCTCTCTTTCTTTCTCTCTCTTCCCCTCTCCCATTCATGTACTCTCTCTCTCTCTCTTTCAAAATAAATGAACTTTTTAAAAAAGAAAGAAAATCATGTGTTGAATTTTATCATGTATTCATTTAAAATGGATAATTTATTTAAAAATTTTTTTTAATGTTTTATCTATTTCTGAGAGAGAGAGAGACAGCATGAGCAGGGGAGGGTCAGAGAGAGAGGGAGACATAGAACCTGAAACAGGCTCCAGGCTCTGAGCTGGCAGTCAGCACAGAGCCCTATACGGGGCTCGAACCCACAAACCATGAGATCATGACCTGAGCCGAAGTCAGACGCTTAACTGACTGAGCCACCCAGGCGCCCCTAAAATGGATAACTTATAGAAAGGAGAACAGGGAGTACTTATCCCACAACACAAGAAATTTTTCTTTTCTTAAAAATATCAAGTATTACCAAATTTCTATACTTCTTTACTCATAATTATTCAGCCTGAAAGGAAGAAAACAACTTCTTCTTCTATATCTGACTAGGTTGTAATAGAATATAAATTTTAATTTAATTGCACCTACTTGATTCCTAGAAAATCCAGTTTTCTGTGCAGGAATTGCACAATTAATTTTGCCCTCAGATAGACAACACTTGGTCTATGGCGTATTCTGCACCATGCTAAACTTTCCCTTGGTCTCAATTTCCACAAAGCACAAGCAGTTGCCTTCAAACACTGCAGAATATTTTTCATTCTGATAAATTTCATATTACCAGTGTGAGAAATTACATGTAAATATTGCACACATTGAACATGAAGGCTGCATTAATGAGTTTCTTTTTTAATTTCTCAGTGCAGCCTTGACAAACAAATTGCAATCACATGTATTGGTCTGTGATGCTGTTTATTAACCTAATATATCTAACACACGGTAGATATAAGTCTCATGTCTAACACATGGTACCATGGCAAAAAAATAAAACCAATCAGCTAGTGAGTTTTCAACATCAAAGCAATATTCAATATGAAGCTGTTCACATAATATAAACTTTAGAATCTAATATTCAAAATTACAGAATATGGATACTAACCTACAATGATCTCTCAGGTAGTATAGAAGTGTGACTTTCTGGTTAATTTAATACTTTGATTAACTGTATGGGAGAAACTAATTAACTGTATGAGACTCACTAATGGAAGAAAATATTTGCAAATCACATGCAAATATATATCTTTATGTGTGTGTGTGTGTGTGTGTGTGTGTGTGTATACATATAAGACTTCTACAACTCAACAAAAACAATAACCCAAGAGAAAAAGATGGACAAAGGACTTGGATGGACCTTTCTCCAAAGAAGACACACAAATGGCCAAAAAGCACATGAGAAATTCTCAACGGCACTAATTGTCAGAGACCTGAAACTCAAAATAATAATACGATCTCACTTCACAGCCACTAGGGTTGCTATTACAAGGGCAGAACAAAAGTCACAGGAAATAACACGTGTGGTCACGGTTGTGGGGAAATTGGAGATTCTGTGTATCGCTGGAGGGAATACAAAACCGTGCCAGCAGCTGTGGAGGACAGAATAGCAGTTGCTAAAGAAATTGAGCGTCTCATTGAAAAAGACTCTCCTTGACCAAATAATAGTCTTCTCTGCACCTCCTCTTATTCCTATTATTAAATTAAAAAAATTAATTCTGGTGTAGTTAACATACAACGTTATATTAGTTTCAGCAATTCACGCTCACCGTGATACCTGTACTCTTGATCCCTTGCACCTATTTCACCCATCCCCCACCCACCGCCCCCCTGGTGACCATCAGCTTGTTCTCTGTATTAAGACTCTGTGTTTTGGGTTGTCTCGCTTTTCTCTTGTTCTTTCGTTTTGCTTTTTGTGAAATTCCACTTTGGGTGAAATCATGTGGTACCTGTCTTTCTCTGACTGACTGACTTCACTTAGCATGATACCCTCTAGTTCCATCCACATTGTTGAAAATGGTAAGATTTCATTCTTTTTTATGGCTGACTAATATTCCACTGTGATATATACCACATCTCCTTTTCTTGTGATCCATCCATGGGCACTTGGGTTGATTCCATAATTTGTCTATTACAAATAACACTGCAGTAAAACATAGGGCTGCATATATCATTCTGAATTGGTCTTTTCATATTCTTTGGGTAAATACCTCATAGTGGCATTCCTGGATCCTATGATAGTTTTAATTTTTTGAAGAGCTTCCATACTGTTTTCCAAAGTAGCTGCACCAGTATGCATTTCCACAAACAGTGCACAAATGTTCTCCATGTCTTCTCTGAGCCTTCTTTTTGACGAGACCTTGTCCTCGGCCCTGTCTTCATTTAGCCTAGTATAGTTGTAGCAAGAATCCTGCTAACTCAGGTAAAGCAGAATCTCTCACCTTGATATCTGTTCAAGTTCTTCATCCCACTCCGTTGGTAACTGATCATGTGGTCAGCCTTCAGCAAGAGTCCTAAGTCAGTTTAGTGTGAATCCCCTTACCTTTGATGTCTCCTTTTAGTACTTTTCCATCCACTGACCTTCTCAATCTGCTCAATGGCTGTAAATCTCTATCTGTCCTTGCTGTATTCAGAGTTGAACTATTTCTCTCTCCCCTATTCTGATATCTTGGAATTTGTTGCAATAATACTGAATAAAGTCTTTCTTATTGGCTTAACAAGTGCCAGAATAATTTTATCTTTAACATGATCCAAAAATTCACTTCTAGGTATATACCCCAATAATCAAAAGTGGATTTTTGTACAGATATCTGTAACCCATGTTCATAACAGCATTATTCACTATAAACCAAAACATGGAAGTAACGTAAGTTTCCACTGGTGGGCGAATGGATAGACAAAATGGTATATACACATAATGGAATATGAGTCAGCCTTTAAGAAAGAGAAAATTCTAACGTATGCCACAATATGAATGAATGTTGAAGACAGTGTACTAAGTGAAATAATCCAGCCACAAAACGACAAATACTGTATAGTTTCACTTACATGAGGTGCCTGGAGTAGGCAGATTCATAGAGATGAAAAGTAGAATGGTGTTTTTTTTGGGGGGGGGGCTGGGACAAATGAGGAGTTATTATTTACTGAATAAGTATAGTTTACAAAATTAGTTTCAGTTCAGCAAAATGAAAAAGTCATGGAGAAGGGTGGTTGTGAAGGCTGCACAACAATGTGGAATGTACTTAATACCACTGAACTGTACACTTAGAAATGGTTAAAGTGGTAAATTTTATGTTATATGTATTTTACCACAGTAAAAAAAAAGAACTATGAAATTCTCAAGTGAAAAATAATTCTCAACACATTGAGCTTCTTTTTCAGGTCACAGTATCATAATACAGTTCCCACTTATTTAATATGTGTTTCTCATTCACCTTATACCATGGTTTAATTAAAAAAGAAACTTGTATAAAACATAAACAAACAAAAAAAAAACAAGGAAAGCCAGAAACAGGCTCATAAATACAGAAAACAAAATGGCAGTTGCCACAAGGAATGAGCAGGGCGATGGGCAAAATAGGTGAAAGGGATAAGAGGTACAAATTTCCAATTATAAAATAAATTAGGAATGAAAAGTACACCATAGGGATAGAGTCATTAAGACTATAACAAATGAAGAGTGACAGATGTTAACTACATTCACCATAGTGAGCATTTCGTAATATATAAAGTTGTTAAATCACTATGTTGTAGATTTGAAACTAATATAATATTATAGGTCAACTATATTTCAATTAAAGAAAATGTGATCTAGATTTTCTTCCAAGTATCCCCTCTTATCAATTAATTTTACTTTAGTTTAAACCTTTATTTTTATATTTCTGTTAAAACATTTCAGAACTAGTTAGCCAGAATTCATTTTTTACCTTTATTTTTAAATTGCAGGGATTGAATACTTGAAATTTTCTTAAATAAATATAAAGCTGCTCTTTGTAAAAATAGTTTTAAAGAGTACATGACCCCCAAAGTAATTACTATGACTATATTAATAGGTCTGGATTTGACCTGAGACCTGATTTGACTGGATTCATACTTGAGACAGTGAATCCATTTGAAGGGTTGAAAACAAACTCAAGAAGATATCTAGTTCATTTGTCCTATGAAGGACTCACCCATTCCCAGAAGGTGGCTCTTTATTATTCTAAATTCACTTTTCTAAGACTTTTATTCAAAAGAACCTATTCGATTTCCTAATAATACTATCCCTGGTTCAAATTGCCGGTGTTTGACAATAGGCTCTTTATAAAATATATTCCCTTTTTTTCTTCTTACTTAGGAAAGAATACAGTCTGTTTCTATAATGTGTGTTTCTGTAAGAGAAATGTGCTCCTATCTGTGAGGGGAATCGTGCTAGTTTAAAGAGGAAGTCAATTTATTCAATTTGTCATTTCCCCCGGTACGTTAATGTTTTCAAGTAAGCAGGACAAAATCTCTCTCAAAAAGATAAATTATCGGGACGCCTGGGTGGCTTAGTCGGTTGAGCGTCCGACTTTCGCTTAGGTCATGATCTCGCGGTTTGTGGGTTCGAGCCCCGCGACGGGCTCTGTGCTGACTGCCAGCTCAGAGCCTGGAGCCTGTTTCAGAGTCTGNGCCATGCTTTCCATACATTAAGCTATTTGGTGAAGAGAGAAGAAGAATCTCCAAAAACATATTTATTCTCAAGGTTTAAAACCTAAAAAGTGGCTTGCTTAAGACATCTATGACCTAAATCAATTTTTGAAAACACTTTGATGAAACCCATCTCATTTAAAAATTGAGACCCTCTTCAGCCCATCTCCCTGGGAGGGATTCTGAGCTCAGAGGACAAGGCTGCAAATGGTGGAATTCCCTGTGAACATTTAATTGTGTTGACCTCTTATTAGGATTTTAATTACTTGCATTTGTGCTTTGCTTACAAAGAATACATTTGGGGGGGGTCTGTTTCTAACCCTGGTTTCGGAACAATCCTGTAGAGTTCTTCTTCCTTCCATTGGTAATGATCCTAGTTCCTTTCCTACCTGATGCAATTTGCCTAAACAAAATGTAGATTATCTAATTTGCTCACCAATTTCTGGTGAGTTCCTGCCCCCTACTACGAGCTCTATAAGCATTTGTTAAATACATGAATGGATGAGTGCAGACCTACTAACAAGAGTGATCCTAAGTTCCACTATTCAGTGACCTGCTCAGATCATCCCTCCCTACCAAATTATTTAATCTGATCCTCACGGGACTAACAGCATTGTTGTCTGAGGTTGTACAATTTAAGAGATAAAGGAAACAGAAGAATCTCTTCGTGGTTTAGATTACAGTAGACCTGGATGCCAATTCTATCTGGCTAGCAAAAATGCTTTGTTTGGCCCACACATTTTAATCAATGCCTTATATTTAAGTATTAGAAATTCTCACATAAACATTCAGCTTGTCTTAAAAGATCATAAGATCTGGCAACACTAGGTTCAGAGTTGGCTGGACCTGGACTGGCTGACTGATTTCAGTGGGTCGTGTGTGTGTCTTTCCTTTTTGCTAGTCTTCCCTACTAGGTTGTGAGTGCCCCGGAATCATCATGGCATGTTTTCTTTATAGCTGAGACTCAACAGTCTTGTGCAGATGAATGCGTAGATTATGAATGGGCCACACACAGTCCTTGAGGTCAATTTCAAGGAGGGCTTAAATAGCTCTAAGGGTTAGTCTTCTGTTATCTTCCTCACTGCATGTAGAGTTTGTCACACAGAAATCTTATCTAAGCCCATGGCTTAACTATCATGTCTACCTTAAAGCTGGCTGGACAAGCTTGGCCTCCCTCCTGGACCATAATCAAACATCTATAATTGTCCCTTAGCAATTCAGACGATGTCAAGAGCTTAACCTATTGTCTAGCCAAAACATACTTACCAGCTGGCTACCCAGTTTTCTGTAACACTACCATTAACTTCCCATCTGCATAACCTTGACGTCTTAGCAAATGTAGATTCCTCCTTCTCTCCTGACAGGCACATTTCATGGGTTGCCAAGTCTCGTTCATTCCTCAAAATAGTGAATATCTCTTTTCTCTTTCCTTCCTCTCTTCGAGGTTTGTCTTGATAAACACTTAATTGCTCAAGTCTCTTGACTTCCGATATAGATTTATTTATAATGCCAACAAATGTCTATCAAATGCTCACCACTCTTTTAGGAGTTAAGGGTAGAGTAGTGAGCATAAGTGAGTCTCTACCCTCATGCAGTTTGGAGCCAGCAAGCACACAAACACATACATAATCATACGAAGTCAAATGGTAATACATTTTATAAAGAAAAGCAGAGTAAGAGAATAGGTAATGAAGCAATACAGAGGTACAAGATTTTTTAGAAAATAATTCTTCTAATGTTCAGATTCCTATGCAATTAAAGGGAATTTACCACATATAGCTTCCAGATTAAACTGCATTTTTCTCTTGGTGACACTGAGTTTATACCTGAGACAAAAATCATCACTTGAAGTGTTCGCTTGAATATTTCTTTTATTTTTCCCCGGAAAGTGGTATGTCACTATAATCCAAGCAGATCCTATAGCATTTTGTGTCTGGGATGAAATGCTTTGCTCCATCAGGACGGTAGCTTTCTACACTTAACCACAAGGGGGGAGTAACAGTCTTCTCCGGGACATAGAGACCATAATTCCTTTCCACAGTTGCTGCCTGGATAGTTTGGCTTTTTCCTTTCTTGGTTCCCATGAATTTTTCTATTCTTGTTTTTTTATCTCCTGCATGTCTTTCCGACAACTAAAGGGAAATTCCTTCTTCACATTATTTATAGCACCTTATTGTTTGCTTGATTCTGTTCCTCTAGCCACTATTTCTACCAAGTTCTTAATTCTCTGTTTTTGGAGATGTGGTTATCTAAAATGGCACCAGTACTTTTGCAGACTATTTATTGTTGGAAATAACAATTCCAGGAGAAACCAGAAATTACCTTTCAGTCAATAGCTTACATGCACGGTAGGTAACATATTTTTTGTCCCTCAGTTTACCTGAATTATTGAATGCAGATAGGTATTAGATACTTACCAAATAGGATTAGTTGTTTTTTTTTTTTTTTTTTTTTTACTAGAACTGGGCATTCCAATAATGTACATATATACAGGGTGGCAATAATATTAGAAGTACTCTGAACTCAAACATTCCAGTTTACCAATAAAGACATTAAGTCACAGAGTGGTCAAATGATGGTGCTAGTTCAGGAAATCACTTATGTACATTGTTTTTTTTCCATGAAGTCATGTCATCTCTCTTGCGATCAAAATGCAAAATCTGAACTAAACTAGTTTTCTCACAAACCTTGCAGTATTATTCTAAGAATCCTTATAAAAATGTTGCTTTGAGCTCTGAATATTTCAACACGTCTTATACTGCACATAGTACTAGGTGTTACTTGCAGTTACTTCCAGTAGATCTATCCGTGCCGATTTGTGATTCAGGCTGAGTGAAGAAAGCAAGTCAAACAATAATAATAAAAAAATGGAAACACAAGTAATACCACCAAAGGCTGAGTTCTATTTATGTAAAGAACACCGTGTATGTTCAGTTCATGGATAATATTCTGTAAGTATATACTGTCAAAACTGCTCCCTCTGAGGGCACCTGGGTGGCTCAGTTGGTTAAGCTCCAACTTCTGCTTGGGTCATGGTCTCGGGCGTGCTTCCTTGAGTTCAAGCCCAGCATCAGGCTCGGTGCTGACAGCTGGGAGCCTGGAGCCTTCTTTGGATTCTGCATACAACTTCCCCCTGAAAAAAACCTGCTCCCCCTGATATTCTAGAAAGGAAAGAAAAAGGAGCAGGTGAAATGCTTTCCAAGGAGGCTTTCAGTTTACACTGCGCTTACTTACATAATATTTGAGTTTTTGCAACAAACATGCATAACTTCTGAATTGATGACCGTTTAAGAGGCAAAAATTAAAATCATAAAAGGAAACACCACATGAACCTTATTAGGGGAATAAAATGTTACTTTTATGAAAGGCTTTTGAACTTTATGAAAAACAAAGACGTCCATTATTTTCCCACTGAAAATATCGTCAGTCAGTGACTCACCAGCACAATAATAAGAGCTCAAGATACAGACCTGGTGGTGATTCGTATTGAATTATGACTAACAAAGAATGGATTTGTTTTGCAGGAGTGATTAAAAAATTCTCATGAGCTACATCTGAGTACATCAACTATGTGGCATCTACTGTTCACCACAGTGAATATTCAGAAGAGATGAAGACACCTAGGCTTTTTTACTGCTTAAAGTTCAGGTTCAGAAGCATTTCATCCTCTGATACATGGCCTGTAAGAAGGCCTGGGAAGGCCCTGGGAAGCTACTACTAGGAAGCCTTCTCTAGACTTCTGACTAGTGTCTCCTTATGTCCACTAATCCCCTGTTAGCTTTGCTTATAAAAATGTAATTATAAAATGAGTTTCTATTATCTAAATTGAGCTCTATAGTTTCCCCTTTCTTAAAATTAGAACATAAGAAATAATTTTGAACTGTTTGTATATTTCTTGCCCCTTAGATGATTTTGGTATGTTTTATTAAAGGAACATTTATCCACTCCTCTCCCCTACTCCATACTGCCATAAGGAAAATTATAGTTAGTCTCAACCCTCCAACTTAGAAAGATATTTTAAAAAATACTTCTTTTTTAAAGGATTAAAAAATTTTTTTTTTTTATTTTGAGAAAGAGAGAGAGAGCACGCATCGGAACAGGAGAGGGACAAAGAGAGAGGGAGAGAGAGAATCCCAGGCAAGCTCTGTGCTGTCAGTGTGGAACCCGATATGAACCCAAGAAGTATGAGATCATGACCTGGGCTGCAATCAAGAGTCGGATGTGTTAAGCGACTGCGCCACTCAAGCGCCCCTAAAATAAACATTTCTACTCCCTTTCTCTACCTAGCCATTTTCCCCTTGAATGAAGGAATAGCTGATCTGATTGGTGAATTTGGTGAGAATCTGGCTTTCTTTAGTGCCAGATATATCCATTGACTGAGATGTTTCATGTTGAGGTTTTTGTCCATGAATGGCTCTGCCTTGTTCTTGTTTTCTTGCATCGTTCTGTTCTTAAGTGGAACATGCTTGCATTCTGAAGCTTTTCAGTGTTCACTTGTCTCCCATTCTCTCCTTTCTCCACCTTAGATTGGGGAGGTCAAATCCTACTGAACAGAACACTCACAATGTACTCAAATCCAGTATGATCAGAATAATCCTGATTCGGGACTTTGATCCTCTTTTATCTCCTGGGGTTATCTCTAAGTTGTTTATAACCCATAGGAGGAGATGTGCATGTACTTAGTATTTTTTTTAATCTCTAGAATTATATATCCAAGTGTCTAATGTGTGTTTCCTCTTGGGTATCTCAAAATAAACTTAAAAAAATGACACACTCAAAGCTAACTCATAATCTTCTCCCTTGAGTGAAAATAAATTAGCAAAATACCAGTCCCCTTTTGGGTATCCTTTATCATAGCAAATAACATTACTTTCTTTCTAGTTGTACAAGCCAGAAACCAGAAGTCTTCTCTCACCTCCCTTCTCCTTCGTTTCACATACCCAATTCATTACACTTCTCTCCATCTCTGCCCCCTCCACCCTATTCTAAAACTCCCTCATCCTTCACCCAAATTATTACCATCACCTTATAATTGGTCTGCCTAGATGTTCTCTCGTCTGTGTTCAATGAGCTCACCATGTTACAGCCATCATCTTTTCCATGCCATTGTTTCCATTTTATTTCTCTTTTAATAGAGACAAAACTCCTGACATAGAAAGTAATAGGGGTGAGCAAACTTTTCCCTCCAAGGGGCCAGATAATAAATGATTGAAGTTTTCTGGGCTATCCTTTCTCTGTTATAACTTTTCCACAGTCATGGTGATGAGCAAACAACTACGGACAATATGCGAACAAATAGGGGGCGGAGTCCAATAAGAGTGTATATATAAAACAAGTGATGGGCTGAATTTGACTCATAGGCTCTAGTCCGCCAACCCCTGCTCTAGAATACTCTGCATATCACAACCTTATTTACCTCTCCGCCACTGCCACTCCGGTTCACTTACTTCATGCTTTTATTTTATTATTATTTTTAATGTTTATTTATTTATTTTGAGAAAGAGAGAAAGAGAACATGTAAATGCATTGACAGGAGAGGGGCAGAGAGAGAGGGAGAGACAGACTCTCAAACAGAGATTGGCAGCGCAGAGCCAGATGCAGGACTTGAACCCATGAACCGTGACATCATGACCTGAGCCAAGATCAACTGTCCCACGCTTAACCAACTGGGCCACCCAGGCACCCCCAGGAATAGTGTCTTTCTTTTGTTTATCATCACATCCCCTGGACTTAATGCCTAGTACATAGTTGGCACCCACTAAATTCTCGTTGACTGACTGAACACATGAATGAACGCTTGGGTGAGTTATTCTCACTCCACCACCGGCAGCCTCCAACGTCCTGTTGTGACTTGTGCTTCTATTCTCTAGTTTTCTCTTCATAAAGTGTTTCCAGTGATGTTTCTCTCTCCCTCTTTCCATAGCAATGTCCCTTTTCCTTCATAGTTGGAGGACTTTCTATTGCTGCGAATATATCTCCGTGTCCTTCACACATGTCTGTCTTTGGTGAGTACTCTCTGCTTGGTTCCCAAGTACTCACGCCACAGATTGGCTGAATCTCTCCAGCCTCTTGGAACACATTTGTAGTAGGACATGATTGCTTTTATTCATTTGTTGTGATGAAAGAGAACGTGCACAATGAAAAGCCATAGGACCATCTCAGTAGAAGGATGGTAAAAAAGGACGTAGAAGCTTTGGGGAAATGTTTGGTAATTTGAAGGAGAGTTCAAGGAAATGGGGCTTTTGCTCTAGATTGGCCGGGGCTAGCAGGAAGTGAGAATAATTCCCTGATCAGGCTTCTTACCTATTTTCTAGGAGGTGGGGAAGAATGCAGCACAGCTAATGCCTTGGTTGGTTAAAAGACAGTGGCAGTGATATTAGCCAGGTCAGGTGTCTTGGGCCTTTTTGATCATTTGGACAAATGTTTCTCTTTTTACATACTCAAGACATGATTACATGTTCTTGTTTTTGCTTTGATCCAAGAAAGTTACAGAATAGCCTTGTTTTGTTGTGTTTTTCTCCAAACTTGTTTAAGGTCAGTAGAATACCATGGCCTAACTGAGCCACAGGCCTGAACCCAGTAGCAGAAATGCCTTAGCATCATGACAGGCAGCTCCCAGTTTTCGGAGTTGCTTTTCTTTTCCTCCGAATGGCTCCCTCCAGGGAAGAGTGGGGGCCTGTGAGGATGCCCAAATACACAAAGGTTCTCTGTGCTTAGTTCTGGGTCTGGTGGTCTGGATCCAGGGGGGCTAACCTTGGCCTACATGTAAGAGAATTTCAAGGGTGAATACTTATATCATTTTTTTATTTTGTCCTAGTTAAGTCACATTAAGTTATGAAGTTAGATAAATAACATTCCTCACTTATTGAAAAATGCATGGCATTCTTTGGCCTGTGCTCACTATTATCATCACAGATAAGATAAACACAACAGCCCTCAATAATCTCCCTCAGGACATAATTTTAAAAAAAAATCTCTTGGAGCACCTGGGTGACTCAGCCAGTTGAGTGTCAGGCTCTTGGTTTTAGCTCAGGTCGTGATTCCAGGATCGTGGGATCAAGCCCTACATTGGCTCTGTGCTGAGTGTGGAGACTGCTTAAGATTCTCTCTCTCCCTCTGTCTCTTTTTCCCTCTGACTCTCTCCCCACTCTCACTCTATCTCAAAAAACATTCTCTGGAGTAATCTTTCCAACATCATCTGTACATTATCAACTGAGAAGACAAACAACTGAATTTTGGAAAAGTGCCAATATTCCGACACCGATTAATGGCTGTAGCCATTGCCCACAGGTATGCCATGTCCAGAAGATTTATGAGAGGTCACATGCAAGGCATGTGAGGACTGTAGTATGGAAGGGTCTGCATTCTGGAAGTGGAATTTGAGGCTTCATATTACCATTAAATGGTCCTTTGATATAAGACTTACATAAACTTGGGACACCTGGATGCTCAGTTGAGCATGAGACTTCGGCTCAGGTCATGATCTCAGGGTTTGTGAGTTCGAGCCCCACACTGGGCTCGCTGCTGTCAGCCTGTGAGCACAGAGACTGTTTTGGATCCTCTGTCCCCCTCTTGCCACCCCTCCCCAGCTTGCACTCTCCCAAAACTAAATAAGTATTTTTTTAAAGTTACATAATCTTGCATTGGGAGGTAGGAGGGGGAAAAAGCACCTCATTCACCCAAATGCCCCTGGAATCAGTAAACTACGAGTTCTGGAAGTCTCTGTCGAGTCTGTATTTTTGAGAAGAAACTTGATCCTATCTGAGGCTATTCAAAGTCAGGGACTGGTCACCAGGACAATACTGAACAGAAGCAAAATGTGAGGCCATTGATTAGACTTCACTTCCTGGCTGGAGGATGTGGTGTGGAAAATGAATGAAAACGTTGTGAATTTCAAGTACCACACACACATGATGAATGCATATTAATGCCATTATTATTTATCATTTAATTGCATAAAGTAATCTGCAAGTGTGAATATTAACATGTGCATGATTATCCAAAAAAGAAAACATTGGAAATATGGGTCCTGGGGCACCTGGGTGCCTCAATTGGTTAACCATCTGACTTCAACTCAGGTCATGATCTCATGGCTCATGAGCTTGAGCTCCACACTGGGCTCTCTGCTGTTAGCAAGGAGCCCACTTTGGTTTCTGTCTCCTTCTCTCTCTGCCTCTCCCCAGCTCTTACTTTCTATCTGTCTCAAAAATAAATTTAAAAAATATTTAAAAATTTAAAAAACTACATGGGTCCTGAGAGAAAACTATTCAGAAATAAAAGGATTTAAAATGAGACCTCAGGAATATATGGGATTCCCTAGCATTCACACTACTTTTAATTCTTTATCTGTCCTTAACAAGGTCTTTATCCCATCCCCCCAATATTCACTTTTCTTGAGTTCTAATCTTTTCTTTTTCTCCTTTAGCAAATATGCTGACCCTGAATTTCACAGAATAAAATCATCAGGGATGATTGCTCAACTCACCTACGATAAACAGGTCTGCAATCAGAGATATACGCCCTCTCGGTGAGGGGTCCCTTCTATCCACAGTAATGCTTCTACTGTGTTACGAATTCTTCATCTCCCCACCTCCTCAGGGGACCTTTTTCATAAATTTTCTCTCTCTCTCTCTCTCTCTCTCTCTCTCTCTCTCTCTC